>NW_028145620.1:0-312500 GCF_977016875.1 Pavona decussata
ATATTTTAGGCTACATACAGATTTAAGTGCAAGCCCTATAAGGGGACAGGGCTCCACGCGCTTCGTGCGCGTGTCCGATTTCCGCCTTCCCTTTACAGCTTTTAACGCCTACGTGGCAGGCTACACGTGATCCACCACTAGTGCTAATTCTATGCGCAACTGTATTTCTACGAGAGCAATGCCAAAAGCTCTTGAATAAACCCTGGGCATCACGGTCGAGGGCAGGCAAAGATAGCGAGTTAACTATTCAGCTAAAAACAGTGTCAGAATAACCACATAAAAGTCCTATGTTTACAGACTTTTTGTAAAGTTCATAATTTCACTGCACGGATGGTATTCACTTACCTGTCCATGGCTGAGCTACCAAGCCTACTACAGACCAAAGAGCTGGTCAACAAAAGAGTGGGGCCTGGAAACAAGACAAAGAACATTACCATCAAAGCTGGGATCCTTTCCATTACTGCTAGTTATTATATGTGAACAGAAATACAATGAAACTTCTTCTATCACATAAATACCATCGTCCAGTCAAGGCTGTAGTCAGTGAAGTGGGATATAGAATTAAGGGATGAACTATTCGCTTTATAGTTTGTAAATATTCAAAGGGATTGTGAGTTAATAAGGAAGTTATACGTTAAAACAAATAAGACAATCAGCAATCGCGACTTACGACGCGGTTTTCTCCCTGATTACCATGCAGTTTGTTTGTTTATAAGTTGGTTGGTTGGTCGTCTAGGTAGCTTCTTCTTTGCTACCCTGCGAGCAGAGAATCCTTCGATATTCCGAGAAAAATGGTCCTCTTCCCGTCGGAGGGATCTGAGCTCGCAGGCTACTTCTGTGCCGGTTTGTCGCTTGTGTGATGTTCGTTTGATTCTTTGTTTGCATAGATGGTTGGCTTGTTTGTTTGTTCGTTTTTCTTACTTACCTATAGAGTGAAGAGCTAAACTGAGTTCAAATGAGAAATTGGATATGGGTACATCTTCAGACGCAGGTACAATGGCCACTGTGCCGAGATTTGATCCGCCAAAAATCTGATTGTCCACCGGCATATGATTTTCTAAGAAACAAAAACAAAATAAAAGTGAGTGCAAAATAGTTGAGAAATCGCGAATTTCAGACACATTCCACAGAATTAAGCCGGAGATCAGTTTTCTTTATCCCTTCCTGGATAAGATGCCTGCTAATATGCCAGAATTTTGTTGAGTTCCTTTTAGTAATTTTACAGGAGCAATTTATCTGCGTGGTAAAAAGAGGTTTGGAACGTTAAACAGCAACAACAGAACAAAATGTTGTAAAAATGAAAAACTAATGGTCTGAATGTTGGGAAAGTGACTTTGTGCCGCCATACCGAGTAATGTTTCACTTCTTGCATTACTCCGTCTGTACTGTCCAAGCAGTCTTTCACCTAGCAGATGAATGAGGCGTGCAACGACCTAAAGAACAAGGAAAACAGGTTATATATGCGAACTACAGAAAGATAGTAAATGCAAGGGTGGACAATGTAATATGACTAAGCTGAAATCAGTTTGCCACGGGTATAGGACTACGACAAAAACAAGTGAGTCAATGACCTCGTCAGAGTGTTAATTGCGTCTGACTCCCTAAAAACTGAAAGAGCGCGTTCACAGGAAAGTAGAAAGTTGAAGATAAAGGAAGATGGCATCGCACATAGCGTAATGTTAGCGAGGGGATTATTATAAGGTTCACATACATTCTACCGAAGATATCACTATAGACATACAGCGTTCAAAAGCCAGCAAAGGAAACCAAGTTTACCTGTGGAAAATGTCTCTTAATTGTATTAAGTAGTCCATCCGGAAGAACCGCCAACTCCGTATCCCTACGAGGAAATAATGATTTGATTATAAAATGTTACACTTCTGCACAGTTCAAGTGACAGCGAAGAAAGCAAATTCTATCAGAAAGTAGATAACTGGTTTTAAGGTTCTGGCGCCAGTTGCACAAACCAACTTAAGTTAAGAGGAACCTTCTCACGCGCCATCGTGAATTACTAAGCCGATAGCCGATAAACGCATGAAAAAAACATACACCTACACGCACAGAACGCCCTGACAATGAAGGTTTCTTACAATTAATTAGGAGACTTAAGCATAGACGTTCGCGAGCCACAGACGGCAACCGGCAATTAAATTTCGCTCTTCATTTAGTTTTACAGCGATTTGACGCCATCGTGTTTGTAACGTGAAGCCACAGACGTCAAAAAAGAGCTTTTCCCATCCGTGGTGAAGAGCAAACCCGCGGCTAGAAAAGGAAACATTAGACACCAATTTTATTTGCCGTCCGAGGCTCACGACGTCTGTGCTTTAAGTTCCCTAACAGCTCAAAAGGAAAATCAGTTTTTCCGGTTCCTATCCTCAAAAACTCCTTAATACAAACAAACAAACAAACAAACAAACAAACAGGAAAACACACACAAAAAAAAAAGCACGAAAAGACGCAACAAAATAGACAAACCGAATGGCGTGAACAGTCGTCGCTCTCGGAGCTTGTGTTAGAACTTCCACCTGAAATCGTTCAAGAAATCGTTCGAGTTAATCGAACTCTTTATAAAACCATTACAAAATGCTTCGTCTTTATCATGCCCTTAATACTAAAAGCTGTCGCCAAACGTTCATTTTTAGTTGGATGAATGTTGCGTCACGTTGAATGACGTTTAGCCGTGCGTCCAACATTGTTATGCAAGAAATACTGTGTACAATCTTAGAAACGTTTGCTGCGGCTGAAACTTACCACGCCCATGAGTTCTCCGCGGCCAGCCTCGCGGTCCAGTTCCTTCTTACCATTGCTCAGCGTAACAACTGATCTCAGACGGCCATTTAACACAATATAAATACAGTTGGACTGTTCGCCTTGTCTGCAATTCAAAACCAGCCAATTTCCACGGTTAAATCCTTTGTATTGGTGTAATTGACATAAATCTGCAGACAATTTTCAGACTATGGATAAATTCAAACATAGTCTCCTATGAAAAGTTTAGTTTTAAAAGATGCAAACAGTTGCGAATTTCGTTGAAAATAACTGGGCGCAAAAAAAAACCAATAACAGCAACTTCCGAGTAGTAACTATTAATTACACATGTAAGCGGAGTGCGTTTCGCATGCATGCATTTTTAGATACTCTTTCTGAATTTGGCTTGCAGACAAAAAAATAGCACCTGTAAACTGCTCTGCCGGCTTCCACGTGCATCCAGTCCAAGGCATAATCGATTTGCCTCAGGAAAGGAGAGAGATGGCTGATGAGTGAATGCGCCACGTTTAACACCACTCTGGGCTTCTGACGTATTACACTGAAAACAAAATAAACAATCAGTCAATCAATCAATCAATAGGGACCTTAAGCAGCGACGACGACGACGAGGTTGTCAGAAAAAAATAGTTTTAACTAGCAAAACAGTGGCTCTGCACGTCCATTATACACTTTGGTACATTTCTTTGCCGTCCTCTGCAAAACAACAACGTGAAATGACCAAATTTAAGGTTTTATGGAGAACGTCAACTCATGATGATTAATTTTCTTTTCTCTTTCTGAACTTTAAAGGCGCCCCTACGACGTTAGGTCCTCGATAGTCGGCCACATTACACAACCTTAGAGAGTATAAACATCGCGAATTTATTCAGAAGACGCGAAGGTATTTTTTTTTTACGTTCCGTTTTGTCATCTCTGCTTAAGGTCCCTAACGTCAATCACAAGACACCAGAGGTCCAGTGAGGGAGGTGGGGGGGGGGGGGGGGGGGGGGAGGGCGGCTATCCTCCCCAAAGGAAGCGTTTATGCAAAGATCGCATAACCTTACAACAACAATGGACTCTGTTAACAATTTTTGGTGATTATACAATTTGACCTTTTATTGTATGAGTTAAAAAGAACACTGTCACGGATATTTTTCTTGCTTTTTCCGTCAAAACTGCTGAAATATTTGACAAACTACTTTTCTCTAACATGAAATTGTTGTTAGACTGAAATCATGATCAGTTTTAGCGATTTCTTCCCAACTACACAATCCGGCCATTTCCATCCTAGTCATCCGCAGCCATAGATAATTGATATAAGTTTCCGTGTACTAGTGTGGTTGTTGTTAACAAAACTGGACCATTATTTTAACATTTCCATTGATACAGATATATCTTTCTACTTTTCAAAGGGATGCAAAGATAGGTGACACTGCACCTTTAACACACGTCAATATTGTCGACAATTCTGCATCATTTTCCGATGCCAAAAAAAAAATAAATAAAAAGAGAAACATTCAGTTCATATTGAGCTGTGGAGGCATTGCAAGTGGTGGAGTACTTTAAAAACTCGTAACAGACTTTCCATGTCTATGGTTGCTGCCTGGTCTTGGCCTTCTTGTCTTTTTCCACAAACAGAAAACTCTTCTCCAAATTGTCTGTCTCTTCCCCAGTGTATGACTACCGTATAAAATGATTTTTTATTTTATTTTATTTTATTTTATTGCCTCCTGAAATGCCGCGATAATGGCGATAACTGTGATTAATGCACTGTAAAATCATTACGAACAGCGATGTGAGGTTGATTCAGTTAAAATAAGATTCAGAGGCTAATAGGATTTCCTTTCGGGTGTCCGCTTACGTGAGCTTAAAAGCAAAGGAAAAGTCCAAATCGTAAATCCTGAAAGTGTCCGCGGCCACTTACGGGAATGTGTAAATACAGAGTTTATATGGGAGTTCAAAGGGGGTTTTGTGAAGGCGGTTGTAAACGGCCAGTTCTATGGTGGCCCATCAGTGCCATAGCATTTTATGCAGAAATTTCCGACTTTTTTTATTGAATTTTTTTCATTTTTTATTTTAGTTACATTTTATTTTATTTTTTATTGCATTTTATTTTTATTTTCAGTTTATATTTTAGTTGTTTTTATTTATTTTATTTCTTATTAAAAAATATTGTAAAATGAATTAAAACAAAATAAAAAAAAAAAAAAATGCCCGTGGCCCAGGTGTGCCATAGCCCATGATGCATTGAGGTTGAGTAGTCGCCAGGACCCGCTCTCGAACTCTACAACAACATGGCGGCGGCGCAGACAAACGATGGCTGGAAAGGCGACGAGGAACTGAAGCAGGATTTGGAGGAATACGTTAAACAGAACCTGAAGAGAAAAGAGATATTAGATTTCGTTTCCACGAAATATCCAATGTATGCTTGGAGTTTCCGTACTCTCTGTCGTCGTTTGCATTATTTCGATATAAAGTACATCGAGTATGAAATAGAACTGGACGACTTGGAAGAATCTGTTCGCAAGGAAATGAATGGCCCCGGAAATTTACTGGGTTATCGTGCGTTGCACAAAAAGATAAGAGAAGTTCACGGCCAAAAAGTTCCAAGGAACATGGTCTACGCTATGATGAAATTCGTTGATCCTAGCGGCCTCAAAGAACGAGGAGGTGTCGGGCAACCAAAACGAGCTCGAAAGGGTGTTTTTTCCTCAAAGGTAAGCGCAAGCTAAATTCTGTTACAACTGTGAATGTGGACGTTCACGTGCAAAAGTCATTATGTACGGTTGTGATGCGGCTTTTTTCTCAGTTCTAATTTTAATTTAGAAGACCACTACTATTGTGCGATCTCTGGGCCCTCTCTAGATAGCCCCTCTGGCAATTCCCTCTTATGAATTGTCACCATGTCGTGATGTGGCATGTTCTTTTGATTATAGGGTTCAGATTGGACAATGTCCTTGGATGGACATGATAAACTTTGTGGTTACCAAAATTCAACTTTCCCATTGTGCATCTATGGAGGATTAGACACATTTAGTGGCAGAGTGCAGTTTCTTCGTATTTGGACTTCAAACAGCAATCCTAAAATTGTTGGTCGATACTATTTGGAGTATCTTTATGAATCTAGAGGTAAGTTATATTTTCAAGACAAAGACATGGTATACTTACGTACTTAATTCTCTCTGTGCCAGCTAGGAGGCACATAAGGCGGTAAAGACAAGGTATGTAGACACAATTATACAATAACTAATACAAACAACGTTTATTGGAACCTTTAAAATCTCTACAGTGTGCAAACATTGCTTTCAGTGACTGGAATTTGCTGATCAAGAGTAGTTGCTGGCTCTTTTTCAAGTTCAACCATGAATTACAGGCCTATACCACAATCACTAGAGAAATATGGTACATCCAAGTGGTGGTCTAGGTTGCAGTTGGACTTTGATCAGATATTACAGTTAATCAAATTGTCTTGCGTGCTTAACCCTTTATACAGTAAAGTGGCCTGACTTGTGGTAATTTTTAATTGTTATTCGTTTGTTTGTATTCTTTATTCATTTCTCTTTCTTTTTCTCTTTCTTTTGTTGGTCATTGGGACAAAACTAGTACTGCCATCAAGAGTACGGATGGATAAGGGAAGTGAGACAGGAATTTTAGCAACCATGCATTCATATCTTAGAAGCAAACATGAGGATCTGGAAGATCCCACAGACAGTGTACTCTATGGACCTTCCACAGAAAACAAGATAGAGCGCTGGTGGAGAGAGCTTTTGGACAGGATGGAGAGGTTTTTCAAGAATCAGCTCAAGCAACTGTTAGAGGATGGTAGTTATGAACGCGATAATAAAATGCATCGGCAAGTCCTTTGTTTCTTTTATTATCTTGTGTAAATACCTATTCTCAGGCATAAGCTTTAGCAAGCCTTGACTCAGAGAGGTTACTCATATCTGCCATACAGGACCCTTTTCAAACACTGGTTGAAAAATTTGGGTTCTGTCTAGGATATTGCTTTCCTCAACGCATGAACCCCCCCCCCCCCCCCCTCCCCATTATGTCAATGAAGATGTAGATGTGGGAAATGTGGTAGTACGGAAGTACACCCTTCTACTATTCCTCTAGAGTTCAGTTCCTCTAGAGATCTTTTTTTTAACCAACCTTTCTTTATCAAAAACAGCCAGTTAATGCCTCATTAACCTGGAATCCATGCTTTTGAAAAGGTCCCTACAATACTCCTACTGATGATTTAAGGTTTATTAAAGCCCATTTATGTTTGTCTAATAAAAATTAAAATAATAAAGCATTGATTTACAACAATACCCCTTTTTTTCCTTTGACAGAGATTTACTTGCATTTGTGTACATCCCAGTACTCCAGAAAGAACTCGATCTATTCAGAGAAACTGTATGGAATTCTCACCGAGGTCGCAAACAAAAGTCTAAAGAACTTCCAACTGGAGTACCGAACCACATTTACTTCTTTCCTGAGCATTATGGGGGTGAAAATTGTGGCCTTCCTATTGATGAAGATCAGTTGAAGGAAGTTGCGGAACTGTCTGAAGTATTAGAGGGAACTGATGACTTTTTAGATCCTGAATTCCGCACTCGTTGTGAAGCAGTTATCTCAAATGTTGATGATATTGAGCCAGAGGAGGCTGCTAATGCATATTTATATCTCAAGGCAAACTATTAATGCATTTATTTAATGCAATTTTTTGTGGAAAGTTGGGGCAAATAAGAGTTACAGTGAGCCATTTATAAGCAATCAATAAGTGAGTAAATGCTGTAATATAGTCAGTCATCAGTTAATTGTCTTTAAGGATGGAAGTAACAGAAGAACAGGTTAATTGAGGAGGTACCACAGCTGTCTGATGTACTTGGTGGCTATGGTTACTATTTACCACCAGATTTCAGAGCCAAGTGTGAGCAGATAATTCCTGACCCACTGGCGTTGGATCCCAATGACTGTGTTGAACTTCATGCATTTCGTTACCTCAGAGAAAATATTCAACTTTAATTATTTTCCACTATTAAAGTTACTATTATAACATTACATGTGCCTCAAAACAGACTTCGAAAATGTAGAATGACATCAGAAATCAGAAATCTTGACACTGTATTTATAAACACAACTGGATTCCAAGCTACCTTAACAGTTATCTGCGCTATTTGTAGCACTTCTTAAATTTGTAGTTTGTCCTGATAGTAAACGATAGTAAACGATAGTAAACGTGTGTCAAGTGTAAGAGGTTTCTTAGACAAACAATGTTAAACTAAGCAAGTACTTAAAGTTGGGTTTTCATACAAGTTGCAGCAACGAAAATCAGGAAACAGTTTTGTGCTTCATGTCGCACTACGTTTTCGTATGTACATATACATAAAGTGATTCACTCCACGTTACGTTTTTGTCACTGCCTCATGTTACTGTGACATTTCCCTGATTGATTAACAATAACAGTAGCCAAAGCCCTGGCTGCTATAACTAGAACAATATCTGTGTCAGACCTAATGAGAAACTAAAGCGTTGGTGAGACCTAACATGAACTTTAAGAACAGGAACGTACTGTATGTAATATAAATTTTGGAAACTAGGTTAATGGATCGTCACCATGAATTCCACTTGAGGGTGAATATCATTTAAGTTTGATATTTACAAACAAAACTGTCTCCATACCATGTACTATACCAGGAATATAGCAGTACTTTCTCTATAAAATTGCTCAAGGTTGCAGAACTATCAATAATTAACAGTGTCAACAACTGTAATGTGTCTCCTCCAGTCATAGACAGGCCAATAGCATAGACAGTTTGGGGTTAATTTCTGTCCAGCTCTAGGACATTTCTTCAGAATGTTACAATATTTAAAAGATATTAATAGAAACTACTGAGCCATGTCTGAAAGAAAGAGAAACAATATAAAGAGGCTGCAAAACAAGGCTACAAACAAGAACTCAAAGCTCTTGAGCATACTTTAAAGTATATGTAGCTAAAGTATGGTGTAGTTTAGAATGACTTGTGTCTAAAAAATGGCTGCAATACAAAGGGTTGTGAATGGGTACCAGTCAAGCTCAATGTTCCGGCAGGGTAAAAAAAACCATACAAATGTAGGAAGTGGCATTTACTTAGCATATATGCACACAACTTTGGAAACATTTGGACAAAGTAAATAGGGAGTTTGGCCAAGTAAGAACAATGAAGCTAGATTTTCCCCAAGTTTGTATTATTCTCAATAATAACCCTGGGGGACTCCCATTTAAATCTGATGGGGGTGCTTATCATAATTGTTCCGTTGAAGTAAAAAATGCAGTTTTGGTACCACTTAGCAGATTCAGTTTCACAACATCCACAGTTGCAGCACTTGTGGTGTTTTTTTTATGTTGTAAATGAAGTAGAGCTAAGTGGCATTGTCTCTGGAGAACGTTTCGAATTTATCACTAGTGCAAATTAATTGTGAACATGTCAGTTAATGTTTTGTAAACAAAACTAAATTGGAGCCACGCCTTCCAAATTGCTAAGGAGCACTCCCATTATGTCCTTAATTTATGGGGGGTCCTTCCAGGAATATTTCTCCGTGATACACTCCTATGATATACAGAATGAGGGCCAGTAATTGAGGTTGATTGACTTTTTTCGTGTGTTATTCTACTGTCAACTTTATGTCATCTCTGATTTCTTTGACAGTACCATCTAGATATCTCTTAACAACCCACGTGCGACTGTTGAATCCTTTGGAAGAGCTTCTTGCCTTAAATGCTTCCCTAAAGCCTCCACTTCCGAAGGCATCGGCGGGGCACTGGAGTATGTCGAGTATTGCTGGCTAGGAGCGGAATGTTCTTCATCCTGTGGCTTCTCAAAAGATGTCGAGCCCTTTATAAATCTTATGTGTATTACCTTTAAGTCGGGGATGTGTTTTATCGCTAGACAAGAAGGTCCCTGCTCCCCCGCTAACACATCGCACGACAATCCTTGCGTCAGGGAAGACGAAAAATGTTTCTCGCACGCTGCTTTTATACCTGCGATGGTGAGTTCTTGTTCGTCATACTGGACGAATTCACGTGGTCCCACTCGCGTATATTTTTGGGCTTTCCCTGAGACTTCTGAGCTCAGCCTTTGAACAACAAGTTCTTGCTTATCAAGAATGTTACCCGTTTCGTTTTTAGCACCCCCGCCTTTCTGCCTCTTCGCTTTCATCTGCTTTTCGAAAGCCACCCACGGCTTCTGCTTTCGCTTGTCCGCCATGTTTGTGTTGCAGTTTGACCTCAATGCATCATGGGCTATGGCACACCTGGGCCAAGGGCATTTTTTTTATTTTTTATTTTGTTTTAATTCATTTTACAATATTTTTTAATAAGAAATAAAATAAATAAAAACAACTAAAATATAAACTGAAAATAAAAATAAAATGAAATAAAAAATAAAATGAAATGTAACTAAAATAAAAAATGAAAAAAATTCAATAAAAAAGTCGGAAATTTCTGCATAAAATGCTATGGCACTGATGGGCCACCATACAGTTCTCCTAAGACAACGCGACAACTCTTGGGCCTTACGATAAACTCCACTAAGTGACCATTCGACACGTGACCAATGTTACCATGGAGGGTCAACTGTACAACAAAATCTCATCCAGGGGGAGTGGTAATATTTCCATTCATTTCATGTTAGGTATCCTCTGATGGACTAGCATCCCACCAAAGGGTGGACTCCAAAGCTGGACACCTTATGACGTTTACACAATACTCATAAACCTGACGTAGCCAAGAACAGAAGCTCATTTGTTGGGAAGAGAATTAAAAGAATAGATCCAGAGCTCCATGTAGGCAGAGAACAGCGTTTTGTACGCTATCGTGACATAAAGCACTAATTTGAAAGCGGTTAGCTGTCACTTGTTGTCATGGCTACCACTAAGAAATAAGTTCAAAAATTACAATTTCCGTCAGCTAACCCTCGTTAGTGTAGTGAAAATGGATAGCAGAAAAATGGATAACAACCCGGGTTCGAGGCGTACACTATTTTGATTTTAACTTGTCGTTTTGCTGTTAAGTTTCAAGCAATTTTTCTGTTGTGTAATTGTGGTCGTCCCAACTCAAACAAATTAAGCTGAATTTACACGAAAAAAAAATTTCCATAGTATCAGAAAAAGTGTTACCCTCCATAACTTAATGCATTTCTGGTTAAAACAACGTTTTGTTGTATACCTTGTAGTTACAGACATAGGCAAAAAGTGCCTGACATTTAGCTTGGCCTTGCAAAATCTTCTGACAGTTTTGATCTAAGATGTTATCATTATTAGCTGTAAGCTACTTGCAGATAACCAAACCGTTTCCTGTCAAATGTTAAATAGACGAACGACATTTAATTAAAATGGAGAAGGCAATTAACCCTATTCTGTAATTACCACCACAAGGTTAAAAGTAGATTGTATCACGAAAGAGCGCATGAGAAAAAGAATCAAGTTTACATCCTAAAAGATTGGTGCGTGTGTAATCAAAGTACAAATTATCATCATGGCTACATTTCTACCGTTTCTTGATCCCCCTTGATGATTTAACAAGGTTTATTCAACAGCGCAGCATCCGGAGTGGTGGAAAATAATAACATATTTGACCATAAAATTGGCACAAGCGCGTCACCTGCCTGACAGTGGTCCCTTAAAGAACCAAACTACAGCGATAAACTTAAAGCACATTTTCAATTTTCTTGAATATAAAGCATGAAAATGTAACTTCTCGGTTTTTTCTTCGTTTCGTTTTTTATCGATAACCTGAGGAAGATCAACTACAAATTTAATTCGCAATCTACCGCAAGCACGAGCAACTTACCAATAAAACAAAAGTTTAGCATGACAAGTTCAAATACCTTGAGCACCTTTTCATAAAGACAGGCCGTCTAAAACCAGCAACCAGGACCAACTATGCCCGCGTAAGCTAATTCCTAGAGTATATAAACTCCACGTTTTTACACACAAGGCTACATTGTAAATATAACGGAGATTGCCGATTATACAAACACCTGTTCCCGTTAATTTATACCATGTAAGCATTGGCTAATATCTATTAAGGGAAAACGTCGAAAATGTCAAGTAAGCGGTGAATCATAAATACACAAAATTCACTCTTGTAAAGTTCAAGACACGGGGGATAAGCAAAGGGAAAAAAAAGGTTACGTTAATAAAAGACGCAACATCAAGCCAAAAGTCGTTAGGTGTTTAACATAATATTAATGGAGAGTCAAACGAAGTTTATACAATGTTCCATGTCTGAAGACGAAATTTCTGAGCACTCTGATGACAGCTATCAACAAGTAAAGACTTCCTTATACAACCGTTTATTTTTCTCTACAAGAGTGATCTACCTTTTAAATCAATACATGAAATCATTCATTGAAATGTAAGTTATAAACCTGGCACTATTTGTTATCTTAAGTGTTCTGTCGTGTAAAGAGGCCTTATCAGATGACAACCTGAATAAAATTCGAGAGTGCCAAAAATTAAATGAAAGCTTCATTGCAGGGCATTTACCGACGGTGAGTAGTAATACGGCGACATCATTTTTTTTTTGTCCCTGGGAAATTCGACACTCTAGGAAAGTTGCACTAAATATTAAAAGAAAAACAAACATGGTAGCCTTTCATCACACCATTCTTGCTTGAAAGGTTTTATCTCCCTCCAATTAGAATAAGAACAATGAGTCACATTATAATTATGGTTCAAACCTTTTTGGTCCAAATAAACCTCCAAATGGTGAAAACAAAAGTAGCTATTTTGACGCGCTGTTCCTCAACTTTGTTTAATTGTATTTATTTTGTTTCACGTAAACTTGCAGAACATTGTCAAATTTTACATATAACGCTACTTGATGCCGATCCCGTTTGTGGCCGTACACTTATAGATGTTTGCTTGGTTGTGTCGCGTCTGATGCCAAAAACACGCCGCATTTCACTTCTGAACTCCTTGTTCCTCAGTGAATACAGCCATGGGTTGATTCCAGATGATGCGAAGGCTACCAGCTCTACCCAAAGCCAGACCAAACGCATATTCTGCTTCACACAGTAATCCGTCGTCGTCAAGTGCACAAAAGATGTTATTAAGCTGGGAAACCAGGAAATGACGAATAGAGCTACAACGAAACCCACCGTCTTGGCAGCTTTTCGGTTTCGAGCTCCTTCAGTAACGAGCTGAACCCTTCGAAGGTGAGCATGTTGTGTTGAAATTTTCCTGCATTGCCTTCTCGCTAGCAGAAAGATACGATAGTAACAGAACATGATCAAAATCATCGGAAGGAGAATGGTTATGATCGTAACACACATCCACAGTGTTGGCAGGTTTGCGGGATTTGTAACCCAGACTCGTGACAAACCAAACGCGATGGATACGATCCATACAAATGACATTGCAGCATAACATCGTTTGTAAGTCACAATCTGGTTGTACAGGAGAGCGGAACGAACGGCGATGTATCTATCCAAGCTCACAACACACAAGCTGAAAGTTGTTGTCACACTCGTTTGAATCCACAACAGGTCAATGGCTATCTTGAGAGCGTGGTTGTAAGAGCGAGGTGTTAAAATACATCGCGCTATCCATACTGGGTCGATTACCAGCCCTACCAAGAGATCCGCCAAAGCTAATGAGCTGACGAGTAAGTTAGAAATGGTTCTGACAGTGCGGCATTTGTAAATCACCCAAAGAAAAGCTCCGTTACCAAGAATAGCAGGCAGTGCAATGATACCGTACAGCAAGGCGAGGGTAATTGATGATGGAAACGATAACTTGTTACTACAGAGATTTGTCATATCTCGAGTTTTGACCCACCGAAGAACTAAGGGATCGATTGATGGCTCGCTTTCAGTATTTGATAAAAACCTTTGGGCGTCACGTGATACACACCCTTGTAATTGTTTGAAAATACATCGCCTTTTGAAACACCTGCCCCATTTTGAGAAACCCTCATCGTAGAAGGATATGTGTCAATTAACAAACCTTCCATTATCCACAAAAAGAGATAAAAGCACGGTGTAGTGGTGTAAGAAACCCATTAATATATACATGAATAACGCAAGCCAGCAAATTAATTAAAAATTTTGGTCGCAAACAAAATGGGACATGAATAGCAATTTCCGCTTGGTTTTTTACAAGAAAAATCAAAAAACAAAAAATAAATGTGAAAAACCTTTCCGGCTTTGTCAAAGCTGTGAGATCTATGTCTCCGAAAGCGACATACGCCTTTTAATCATGCTTCCTTGAATTGAATTATTTATTTACTTAATTTTTTCATGACACTTATTTTTTCGCGTTTACAAAGCTCGAAAGTAAACTCACACTCTCTTAATTCGATCGCTTGCCCAGCGGACGTGTAAATCAAAAAATCACTGAATGTAAACGGATTGTTGATTGGTTATAACATGATTATCCCATATATCAGAGTCGATGAATGGCTGCATGTGAAATAGTCAGAACCACAGAAGCCAACTGAAATTGCCAAAGAAACTCTTTGTGAAAACAGCTGCATAAATTTGCAAACGCATTCGTGCCAGTTAAGAGGAATAATAACTACTTTAAACTTGTACTGCAAAAAGATTCTACTTAAAGTCCAAGAGTGAAATCGTCGAAGACAGAAGGATGCAGCTCATAGTTATCAGCGAGGACGCATTTTTCCCAGAAAGTTGCTGCCTAAAGACAATCATCCTATCTTCCGGATACAACCGACGAGAGATAAGCCACTGTCTTTTCCTTGACAATTGCTGTACGCCGTACTTAATTGCTAAATAGGTGGTCTTCGCACAGTATTGGGCGAGTCTGGTGCGTGGACAAGAGAAGTGGACTTCCTCATTAACAATGTAGACCAGAAAAGGGACGCGTAGTTTTACGTCGATGTTGATCGCAACGAACTTCTTCTGTTAAACGGATTCTTCCACTGAGAACGTTCACACCTGAAAACGTTTGACATGTAGGACAATTTATAGCAAATGAGTTGCAGAGAACTATCACCCTTTTGTTTTGCATTAGAATGGATGGGACCCAGCTTACAGCTTACCAAAACCCCATAAGTACGACCGCATGCTAGCTTTGTTTCTTGTGGTCACTTTTCTTGTGGCCCAGTCATTTTGTTGTCTGTTAACCCCATCAATCCGACCACATGGAATGCGACCGTGAACGGCCACCTTTCGGAGTCCCAAGTGTCATGTTCTTTATACAGTTGCAAATGACGGCGATAACAGCAAACACAAATTAAAAACAGAAAAATCAGCTATCTTCTTAATCTGCATTTGGTAGCCGCTTTAAATTTCATTTTACTTTCGAATTTATGCCACCTTAATCTTTTCTTTTGTCTATTTGCCTCTTCTTACTCGTAAACACCACTAAAATTCCATGGCTCGATGACACCTTATTACCGGGACTCTACTAAATTTACTTGTTTATTTTGCTGTGCAGGGCTATCGTGAAACAACATTTATTCATAGTTTTTCTGCTCTACACTGCAAATACTAAGCTGTTTAGTTTTCATTGGCAAAAGTGTTGGCTTCTGAACATGTTGCTGATTAATCTTTTATGTTACTTCCACTGTTATTTGGGCTTGACACCAGATGTTTACTATAATAACGGCAGAAGTTCAGATATTAAAAGAAAATTCCTTTTTGCGTTATCTCTAACGGATATATGTCCATCTCAGCTATTTTATATTTGCGCACAACCGACAGAAACATCGTTCGACACAAAGGACAGCAGAACTCAAAATTAATGATAAACAGATTAAGCATCAAGAACACGGTAAACGTGACCACGTAATCATTATTTTCGCGCAATTTTTAAAGTTTACTGCCTGTTGTTTGCCTGATTTCAAGGAAAGGTCAGCTTACACATTTGTAACCGTTCTGTCACAATGATCTACTACCTTGTTTTATATTCTAAAATATTTTTACATTCTAAAACTAGTAATAATCAAAGATAGTAGGCAGTGCGTTCGATGATCTCGATTCCAGGCTCTCTCTCCTTTGCTAAGTTGGTGGGGATGCCAGATACGCCTCTCAAAATGTCCCATACAATCTCGACTCCAAACGCAATTAGGTGTGCGTTCTTTCAGTCTACGAAAGGTTGGTTGCCTGACAGCTATTACAAAATGAGTCCAAGAAACGCGGTTAGAAGTCTTGAACGATGATTATTTATTTCTTTTTTGGGGTTTTGTTTGCGCACGTCAAACCAGCAGCCTGGCATGTAAAAGTTTTTTAAAAATTATTACATTGACCCCAAGATGATGTTTGACGATTGCGATGCTGTGACAGCCGATAGACGGTTCATAGATAGACAAAAAAATGAAAGTGCAAGGACCAAGCCTTGTACTTCATTACTATTGATAACGAGCTGAGAGTACAGTCGGTGAAGCATTTAAATTAAAAGTTGGCCTCCTTTCAAATTCATCCAATCACCTGCAAAGGACTTCCAATCAATGGTGCAATCACAGTTACCAGACATTAATATCGAGAAACATAAGAGCCGGCTGGCAAAAAGTCGAAAATATCCCTTTGAAAAACAAACAATCGTTTTCATAACGGTTAACTGATTTTGAGAATCAAGCATAAGCTCTGAAGGCGATTTGGCTAGTTCATGCATTTAAGTATTCCTAAAAGAAAGAATGGCAAAATTCCTCGCATTTAGGGTGACCTGAGCAAGAAATCGAGGCTAAACTTATAGCAGCTGATACCAAAGGAGGTGCAATCAAAACTGTCAAATGGCCAAAACAACAGTCAAAACAGGTGTTTTGCATACTCAAACAGCCATTCAAAACAGTTCGTCGCCGCAGAAAAGGAATTAACAACACGACGACTGCTTGATTCAAACTTAAAACATGGGATATTCATGCAGTGAAGAATTATCGCTTCCATCATCAATTACCCTCGCCTTGCTGTACTGTTTCATCGCGCTGCCTGCTATTCTTGGTAACTGAGCTTTTCTTTGGGTGGTTTACAAATGCCGTGCTCTCAGAACCATTTCTAACTTACTCGTCAGCTCATTAGCTCTGGCGGATTTCTTAGTAGGGTTGGTGATCGATCCAGTATGGATAGCGCGGTGTGTTACTACACCTCGCGCATCGAACCATTCGCTCCAAATGGCCATCGGTTGCCTCTGGATTCAAACGAGTGTGACAACAACTTTCAGCTTGTGTGTTGTGAACTTGGATAGATACATCGCCGCTCACTGTGGATGTTTGTTACGATAACAACCATTTTCCTGCCGATGATTATGATCATATTTTGTTACTATCGTATCTTGGTGTTAGCAAGAAGGCAATCCAGGAAAATACTGAATGCTCACCTCCAACGGACTCAGCTCGTACCCGAAGGAGATACAAATCGAAAAACTGGTAGCTGTAGGTTTCGTTGTAGCGATGTTTGTTATTTACTGGCTTCCCAGCTTGGTAGTGTCTTTTATCGATCTGACAACGAGCAATTATTGTACAAAGCAAAAAATGGAATTAGTCTGGCTTTGGGCAGAGGCGGTAGCTTTCACATCCTCTGGAATCAATCCATGGCTGTATTCACTAAGAAACAACGAGTTCAGAAACGAAATGCGACGTGGTTTTGGCATCAAGCGCGACACAACCACTCGAATAGTCTGTCGTAATTAAACACGCTCGTAATCGGGAGTTGGGGACAATTAGGATAGATTAAATCGCTTATGAGGTATTCTCAAGAGAACTCTTCACTGAGAAATTATTCGAACGGGTTTTTACGGCTTGTTAACTTTAGAAAAATTTAAAACTTCGAGAGACGAAACACATGGAACGCCGTCAGATGCAGATTCTGACCGCAGTCACAACACCGAAAGTTAGCAGTGGTATTGATCCACATAAGTTCTCAAGCTGGAGAAAACTGATCCGTGTGACGGCACGAATAAGCAGACTAGCAGTAAAGATACGGCTGAGAAAATACGACCAACACGGACAAGAAGGACCGCTGACCCCTGAAGAGCTTCAGCAAGCAGAGATTTATTGGATAAACCAAGCACAGACAACCCTGTTCAGCCGACTGGATAGAGGTGAATTCAAATCGCTCAGCCCGTTCAAAGATGAAAACAGGGTTATCAGAGTTGGAGGAAGAGTGGATGAAGCTATCGTGTCCTATAAAACCAGACACCCCGCCCTTCTTCCAAGTGACCACTGGATCTCCTGCTAGTAACAAGACACGCTCATCAGTCCGGACACTCCGGTGTAGCAGCCACCACAGGCAAGACGAGAAGGAAGTTTTGGATCTTGAAAGCGAACAAGATAAGCAAGTCCGTGAAATTTAAGTATGGATTCTGCCGCGAAATGGCACATAAGGCTGAGACGCAACCAATAGCAGACTTTCCTGTCCTCCACTTAGCACCACACACTCTGCCATTTTACTACACCGCCTGTGATTACTTTGGTTCCTATAACGTTAAAATAGAGAGAAGCAAGACGGCTAAGCGCTATGGCGTCATCTTCACGTGTTAAACACCCGAGCTCTTTATCTAGAATTAGCAGTTGACCAAACTACAATGGAGTTCATTCAAGTTCTGAGTAGATTCTTTTCAATTCGAGGGTACCTAGCAGTGATATTGAGCGATAACGAAACACAGATGGTTTGGGCCGCTAACGAACTGAGAGAGATGGTGAAGGACCTTAATGACAATCAGTTACGCGAGTTTTGTGGAGAAAAGAGCATTAAGTGGATCTTCACAACGCCAGCTGCGCCACACCAAAACGGATGCGCAGAAGCCCTTATACAGAGCTGTAAGAGGTCACTGAAGATTGCAATCGGCGAACAACTTCTGACGCCTTTCAAGTTATACACCTGCCTTCTAGAGATCGCGAACCTGTTGAATCATCGTCCCATCGGGCGCATCCCCAATGATCCAGACAACGGAGCTTACCTGTGTCCAAACGACATGGAAGAGCAACTCCGGAGGTACCACAAGGTCCGTTTAAGGACACCAGAAATCCCCGTGAGGGAATAGAGTTCGTGCAAAGAATCGTGGATTCATTCTGAAAACGCTGGATTAGGGATGTCTTTCACACTCTAGTACCAAGGAAGAAATGGCATGTTGAGAACTGCAATGTCGAAGTTGATGTCATAGTTACGGTGGCCGATAATAATGCTGTGAGAGGCAAGTGAGCTGTATTCAGAATAACCAAAGTATACCCTGGAGCTGACGGACGCGTTCGAAACGTTGAAAGCCACAATAACGGCTTTGACTGCAGTTGCAGTTGTACATGTATTTGCTTCTTGCAGATGTTCATATTATTTCGATCATGGCCACAACCACCGGTTGAGTGTTGAGAAGGAAGTAGCAGACAAGTATAATTTGGTGATTCAAGTCTTGGGGCCAGATTCACAAAGCCTTCAGTTGTTTAGTTGAGATTTTGAATACTGTTTCTGAACATTCAGAACAGTAAGTTATTGTTGGCATAACAACATGTTACTTTAAGGAAACAATAAAGTTATACAACCTCTTTTATAGGGACTTTGTGAATTTGGCCCCTGGTTATGCATACGTGTACATGTACCTTTATAATTATCATTATATACATGTACTTGGGAAAAAACTGCACCTTGTTCTTATATGTACAGTACGTGGAACTAAAAGAAAAAAAAAAAGACTGGCTTACACAGTATCCTAACCCACAACATTGTTACTCCTGTAAAAATCTTACAAAGGACATATATTCTATTGACTGTTGATACAGTCAACTGTCAGATGTTTAAAGGTGCCCACTATTCAATGTAAGTGTTGCAAAAGAAGACTGAAACTACAGCTGTACGCCTGTATAATAAACCAGACAATATTTGACACAATCAAAGGCCGGGGTTTAGTTTAATTTCAAAGGATTTCATTTCATTAAACTGTCATTAAACTCCTCGTCAATTAGCCTTGGTAGCATTCAGCGTGCAAAAGGCAAACTGCATGCTTTATTAAACCTCAGCAACTTGGAGCAATATGTGACCCTTTTGCACTTTTATAATTCATTTACATGTATGTTTTTTCACATATAAATGAAAAGATGGAAAGTTGTTACTCGAGCTTCATGCACTTAAGCGATCATCATAAATTATATATACTGTATACATTACCTACCTTTTGAGTTTGTGATTTACCGCAAACTACAGTTTACTGGCCTTTTCCTAGGTCTGAAAAGTGGCTTCACTACTTCTGGCAAGAATTTTTCAGCACACTTCGGATCATTAATGATTTTGCCTTCATTTTTGTGCTAGAGCTCTTGAGATTCATCTTTCACTTCGTTGCGCTCCGTGTCCTTGGAGGAGTGCTCATTGTGACTGCATGGGGATCATTTCTTGAAACCTCTCTTGGCCGTGCTTTTTAACAGTATCATTCAGCCATCCTTCATTTTTACACGGAACGTTTTAGCCGGTGTCAAAAATCTCTTGCAACCTCAGATTATTTGACTAGAACTAGAAGCCTGTTTATGAGCAAGGGCAAAAACATGATGTCCATGTCCTGTAGTCGTGGTGCAAGGTGCGCAGCGAGGATGTACCGATACCAATATAAAATATTCAATACAATCGATATTAGAGTTTCCCTGAAAATAGTGATACTCTCAAGAAATATCGGTTGTTCGATACTTCTGGATACTGGTTACGTGACCACTTGAAACTATGTGCTACACTGTATCAGAATAAGTTATATTTTCGTTAAAACCTAATTGTTGTAATCCCAATTACGCTGTATTTTACTGTTTTCTTGTACTTCACTTCACCAGAGTGCTGTAGTCAACCAGCTTACGCATTTATATAATTATGGCTTGAGCATCAGCATTACCATTAGTGATGACGTCACAAACAATCATGGACGATATTAAACGTCATAATATCGATATTAAAAAATGCAGATATCGAAAAATTATCGCACTCGTATCTGATCGATTTGAAAAACTGGTATCGACCCACGATTTCAATCGGAGGTCTGGATTGGACTCTCCATTATCGTGTTGTTTATTTCATGTGATTCCAGGTTGAAAACATGGTTCGTTGTCCTTGATGCTACATGTAAGCCCAGCCAATTACCAAGTTTTATGGGGTTTTTTTATCTCTCATTAAATGAGAACACCCACGTTTTTAGTCAATATTGCTTCATATTTTGCTTCCCTGAAAAGAATTGCAGTTTTAATTGCTGCTTATGCTTTATACATTCTATGTATAACTTTTTTGTAAGTTCTGCTTTATCTGTGTAATTTCTGTTGCTAACACATATGGCAATGCTTTATACATTCTTTTATAACGTTTTTGTAAGTTCTGCTTTATCTGTGTAATTTCTGTTCCTAGCAGATATGGCAGTGCTTTATACATTCTATATATAACGTTTTAGTAAGTTCTGTTCTATCTTTGTAATATCTATTGCTAACAGATATGGCAAGTAACTTGAGAAGATCATAGCTCTTTCGCCGTCACGGTGACCTGTCTTTTCTATTGCATTTTGGAATACTTGACAATCACAGGAAGTTTGATAAAAGTTTTGCAATTTTTTTTTGTAATTAATGCTTAACTTGAGACAATTCTTTAGACATACAATACAATATTTTACACTACAGGTGTATTCTACATGGAAGACGAAATAACACAGAAAACTTGATATTTGCGTTTTGAATACTTGATGCTTACAACTTTACAGCTTTTACTTTTACTTGTCTGTCTTAAGCTTGTGTATAAATGGGTCCCGGTAACAAATTTTTGGGTTAACTTCATTCTGGGTCTAGCATCCCATCTAGGTGCAAGTAGCAATACTCATGGTTCCTCAATACCTCGGAAATCGGCCTTAATCTCCGGTTGCGTGAGCCACGTAGGCTAGACGTGTGACTTTGCCTAACTGCCAAAATGGACGATTCGCAAAAATTTCCGATTAACCTCTAAATTTGTTAATCGTGTTTGCGCTTTATTGTCTGTAAAGACAGTACCTTATTCTCAACCAAACAGTATTGCCTGTATACACTGTAATTTAATTAGAATACTTACCGCATGAATAAAAGGGGATTTTGTACTGTGATGATTTTTTTTCTCCCCTTCCTTCTCCATTCTGCCCTTTCTCCGCCGTGGACTCCTAACTTTTTCTTTTTCATTTCTTTTCTTTTGTCTGCCTGCCTTGACCTGACGCCTCCGTGTCAACTATGGATCCCCATTCCATCTGTTGTAACACTACTCTTAGATGAATTGCTGGAAATTACCCCTCAATAAATTGTTGATATTTTTAGTTAGCAATCACAAATCACTATAACAATACATAGAAAGATATCTAGACGTGTGTTGCACCTATTACCGTTTAGGGCAGCGATGACAATATCAAAAAGAGAATAAAAAAAAATACATAAACAACAATAAAAACACAACAAACAAGAATCAACAGACACTATTTCTTATTTTCTTTGGTCTAGAGGGGTGGCAACATCGACTTTCAGGGCGATGCCAAAAGTGCAGGGTTATCAGGAACCACATTGTGCGGGACAAAACTTCAAATTCGTGGATGCGCAAACAGGTTTTGGGCAAAACGACTGTCGAGGTCGTCGAGTTGAAGAGCTTCCGTTGCGTTGTTCCCTTTGTATTGGCTTCAATATTCTCGAGCTCTGGAAGTTGTTCATATTTGAATTGTACTCGTCCAAACATCTGTGGATGCTTCTCGAGAACGATGGAAAGCGTGTCTGATTCGTTTTCTATTTTGTCTTTTTGATGGACATTTATGTAAAAATTGTTCACCAATTTGTCCAGCTCACTGCAAAACGCATGTTTGTGACTCGTCTCATTTCTTCAAGTTCTCCAAGAAGCTTCAAAAACTAAATGTAAGTGGTTTCTTACTACGACTTTCAATAAGGGATAAAGTATGTTATAAGATCTCGCCCTGTACAACAATCCGCGGTAACTACAATGTCGTCACCTGCTATGCATCCAGGATTGTTATGCGCTGTTGGCGTAAAAACTCAATCAGGATACTGAATGGTCAGAAAATGACCAACATAGTAGTTGTTTAGGCGAGTTAGGAGCCAAGCACTCTTTCGTCGCAATTTACCTTACGCCTGTTGAAGAGCGAGATCTCGATGAAAAGAGTAAGATCATCTAAGTGCCTTCCCTCAAGTGAAACCAGTAGTTTTTGAGGTTTTTGCAAAGTTTGTCCATTTCGGAGTTTTCTCTGCATAGTGTCTGGTTGGCAGAATATCCCTACGTGGAATTTGTTTCTTTATTTTCTAGGAATTTTGATATACCATTTACCGTTCACAGATGACACATCAATGACAAGAATCTGAGATTTTCCTATCGATTGAACTAGTCTCACATTTCTCTTGAACGTTGTCATTTTCCGAGTTACGTTTTGTAAGGAAGGAAAGAGAAGAGAAGGGTTGAACATAGATACGAATTCAGCATAAGGTAAACTTTCCACTTAACATGCAACGTTAACATTTAGTAACAATGGATTCATTCTGTTTTTAGATTCTGTCATCACATTCTTTTTCCTACTGCAACGCTAATTCTAAATTCGTCAGACAAAAAAAAAAAAAAAAAAAAAAAAAAAAAAAAAAAAAAACAGCAAAAATCTTTTTGTCTTCAAAATTCGCCCGATGAAAGAACTTGCACCAGGTCAGTGATCGTTTTAAACTGCTTTCTTTCAATGCCTCTGCTATAAACTATTTTAGCAAAGACATGGTGAATAACGTTACAGCTAGAAACTGGACCTTCATTAATGAAATTTAATCAAGCTCCCTACAACTTTACCTTTAAAAAAACCATGCCTTTCAAAAAATGGTGCGTATTACAAATTATAAATAGTTAATGGATCCTTCACTGGTCTTCGAGTATGATGGTGAAGATCCTTTCGTATGCAAATGTAATGATTAATATAGATACTAAACCTGACATTTTCTGTACGGTGACCTATATAAATAGTTTTTCTGTTCATTCTTTTGACTTGCGTCTTACAAAATTATATTAGAATTAAATTAACAATTCATCATTTATCAAGATGCACTGTCCAAACGGAGGTGTACAAAAGGTAAAATCTTCAACTCATGAGGCATTGTTCCAATAATTCCCTTCCAACAAAGTTCCCCGCCTTTGCGCGTATGAACAGGATATCTGCAAGAACCTCTCACCTATTTCTTTCCCTAGATGTTGATTTCTTTGGAAGAAGACGGAGATTTGCTGTTCAATTTAAGTGGTGCAGAAGGTTTCCCTGTCTTGAAGTTCAGCTAATTTGGTAATAACCAGTTGTAAGGCTAACGTTCTATTTACTACATAATTAACTTAGCTGGATAGACCTGGCCAATGATATGCTACTACGATTCAAAAGCATTTGACAATGAGCTACTACAATTTGACAACAAATTATCTACACCTGTTATCAGCATATCGAATGGAAATGACTTTTTTTCGCTGATACTGAACTAACTACAAATTTGTATCCACTTCCAAGATGATGCTGCTCCTAGGTAGTTCCCCAGTGTTGCTGACGTTAGCCAGTTCTGTGGTGCCGCTGGTGCTGGGCAGGTCTCTGGTGTTGCTGATGCTGGTCATTTCTATGGAGTCGCTGATGCTGGCCAGTTCTCTGGCCTTGTTTGTGCTAGCCAGTTTTCCGGCCTTGATGATGCTAGCCAGTTCCCCGGCCTTGTTGGTGCTATCAAGTTCTCCAGCAATGGTGGTGCTACCTAGTTCTGCTGTTTTACTGGTGCTAGCAGCTACCTTACCGTAACATGACTCAGACTCGTCTGTTTTGCTGGGTTCAAAATATGGCGTGTCTGTTGTCATCATTTCTTCCATTATAGATATTAGCTGTGTGAAAGTCGGACGTTCATCTGGATCGTCTTTCCAACAGTCCATCATCAACTGGTAACTGGAAAGGTCAAATATAGCAAATTAGGCAACAAAGGACTCTTTTATCCATGTTAACGTTAAGTCTGTCAGGTGGGGACGGTAAGGAGGGAGTTCCCCTTCATTTGTACTCTACTAAGCTAAGAATGGTCCCCTCCTCCGTGGTCTCAAACGGTCCAGGCCATTATTCAAAGGGCTACTACCGGGGTGCTACCGGATGTACCTCTCCCAGCATCCTTAACCAAAACCCTTCACTGCCAAATAAAATTTTTCCCACCAAAAGATTGTTGTGCTAATTGCGTAACAATACGTTTCGAGACTACTACGACATAATTCAGCCTCACTGAACAGGTTTCGTCCAGCGTAAAGGTAAACTTTCCTTGAATATTTACTTCTTTTTAGCAAGGAAATAAACTTTGGACATGTTTAAAAATATTCGCTTTTATCTAAGCAGTTCGTTGAATAGCCAGGCTATATTATTTTTATAAGGTAAGGTCAAACCAGGGCTTAGTTACTCACATTTCGTAACCACATGTTTTGGGCTTCTCCATGCGATATCCTGTCTTAAGAATATTGTACAAATGTCTGTTGCTTATATCAGGATACGGGATGCCTCCTAAAGGGTCAGGTCAGAGAAAAATGGCTAGATATTAGAAATACACGCTTAATTTATTTGAAAACTGCACAGCTTTAAATTGTACTCAAATTGTAAGGTTCATTTTCAATACGCGTACCGACCATGTGGGACAAATATCCTTATTACATGCATGTTAAGGACAAAACAAAAATAAATGTAATCACAATATAAGTATCAAAAACTGAATCTCAGCTTAACCCTATCTATCTTTTCTTTTCTTTCTTTCTTCTTTTTTTTTTTTTTTTTTGTCTTTTGGGACCGGGAGGAAGGCGGATTCTGCCCCCCTTCATTTCTTCCTTATAAATTATAGTTATTACAATGAGGCTGGCAGGAAGAAAAGTACGTCCAAATATGTTTCTTTTAAGGTCCACAAAGGAAAGTGATGACGCAAAATGACGCGAAAATTAGGTAATGATTGGCATGTGGCAGCCATCCTGAATCCGCCATCTTGGATTTTTTGGATTTCCCCAAAACTTCAGGAAATCGCCGAAATTAAAAAACACTAAGATGACCTGTAAGCATAAAAGTTACAGTAAAATGGTTATCTCTCTTTGTTTTTAACATAAATTTCCACTCTCTGATAAAACTGCCTCTCAAAAATTGGTTACCATGGTAACATTGAAGTCAATGAATACCAACCGACCAGATTAAATTTTTCCAGATAAATCTCCCAAACAGTCCTGAAGTTTCGCGGTACTTACAAAAATAATAATAATAATAATAATGATAATAATAATAATAATAATAATAATAATAATAATAATAATAATAATAATAATAATAATAATAATAATAATAAAGTTATTCATGTTCAAAGTTGACCCAGTCTTGAAGTTCAAGATAGAGAAAAAAAACCTGGACTGTTTTGCAGTCTTTGTGCTTTGTGAAAGCCTGAGTACCGAGTTCATGGCGAGGAACTAGAACGTTAAAGGGGAAGTATCATGGGGTTTTTGGTATCTTTTGTTAAAAATGATGAAATAAGACCTTCAATCAGCTGCCAAATAATTCTAGAATGACGAGAGGAAAAAAATCAATTCAATTATTGAAAGGAACAACTCGTGATTTGTTCTCACCTTTTTTGGAAACGAAAATGCGAGAACTTGAAAAACATTAGCCTAACATTTTTCAAGTTTCAATCCACACCGGCCTACTCTGTGTCTGGCCAGAGGCACTAATCGACAGTTTTTTTGCACTGGGGTGATAATTTATAACAAACTCGACAATAATTTCTTTGTTTCCGCTGACAGACAAACGTTTTTGGGTTTTGAAATGACAGCAAATTTGCGTGATACTTCCCATTTAATATTAAAAATAGGAACTTCGATGGCTTTTCAAGAAAACATCATTACGAGCTCAGAAAAGTAGAGATTTTTGATTTTTTTGCCATTATACTATTTTGAGAGATATTAGGTAAATAAGTTATGTTCTTACCCATAGTGGCCACTTCCCACAGCACTACACCAAAAGACCATCTAAAACAGAATCATATGGTATTGAAAAAAAATTGTTTCGTTTGGGTAAAAAGGAAAGTCCAATTTATATGTTCATTTCTATTTTCTATTTGACATTTTAAAGTGCTACTGTGATCAAAATTATACCTTTCCTTTTATCTTCAGCATTGGAAAGAAGAGAGGAGAATACAACCCATGCCAAATTTTAAATTGTAATTTCGATTGTTTCTAGCGTAATTTTCACATTCGGGTTGCCGCCATTACTCAATTCAAAAATGTCCGCGAACCACACGGAGAGTTAAGCCGACGTCATGTTATTCCTTCCCATTGTCTTCAAAACTACCACTCGCGTTGGAACTGAAATCAGAGCCACGTTCGCTAGAAGCAGGGGAAGAACTTGACCATTTCGACTGCATTTTCTCGCTTATCCATTTCGCCAAGATAATAAGATGACGTCACGAGAGACCTAGCGAAGCCGCTGCAAAACATTGTCGGCTCAAGTAGTTGCCGTTTGAGTAATGGCAAGCGCATTTTGCGTACTATCGGGCACCGGGCAGGTTTTTCTGAATTATATATTTTTTTTCTTGTAGTGTAAGGTCTAACCTTGAAGCCCAGAAATTTCGTTAAAGATAATTCGATTTCCTTCACAGTAGCACTTTCAACTTCATAGGGAACATTAGAATTTGCTCTTTCATAAATCTATATCCTTGGGAACTAGAATTCGCTCTTTTCATAAATAATTGCTTTTTATTGGCCAGAATTTCATTTCAATCAAATTAAATTGGGAAATACCTTTTCTGATAAAAATAAGCGAGTAAACTGAATGAACTATTGATGACATAATCAAACGTTGCGGGAATAGTTGGGGCAATTTTTTTTATTACATTATAGTGTTTTATGGCAACTCAATAACAAAATGGTAAATGGTAGAATAAACCGAGCATTAACACGCAGAGCGATTCTGTCTGTGCTATACTATTTGTATGAAAAGTGCACCTTTGCTGTTACCTTTCAAATACTTTACATAGTAATGAACATTATAATGAACAATTATTGTCACTTAACCGTAAATTCATGAACGCATTTTTGTCACCTTTGTCATACGTTAGTTCTTTCATTCGTTATTCTAAGCTTGATAATGATGCCAAGAGGCATATGGGAACAAATTTCACCGCTTTGTGCCATCTTAGAGTATACTTAATGGCTAGTCTTACATCGCATTATAAAATAGACAGCAAATTGCTCGAATTTCCCTAGAAAACAAAGGTTCGCTTCAATTGACCAAACCTTTACGTAACCACGCCATTACTCTGGACTCCATTTGTTATTGCCGTTTCTTCGCAATTTTTCACAGCAGGGCAAAATTTTATTGCTAACCCAAAGGCAGCTGCACTGCCTTAGTGATACGATATCATAGAGTAGTATGTATATAAGGAAAAAGATTGCATACTTACACGTCACTCTTTAAAGTGTATATGCCGCTCTTAAGAGCCTCGGGTGCCGTCCATTTGATGGGCAGCTTTTTCGTGTTTTTCACCTCGTATATCTCACCATCACTTGTGTGGCGTAGGAAACCGAAATCTGCAACCTTCACCTTTCTGTCCTCACCAACAAGAATGTTACGGGCTGCTAAGTCACGATGAATGAATCCTTTACTGGCCAAATATTCCTGCCGAAAGGATGAAATGGATTTAAAGAATCAAGAAAATTATAGATTTTTCTGTCGAGACAAATCTCGAAAGTATAGCATCAGCAATTTTTTCTATAAAGAAGCTTATGGTTACGGCTGTAACAAAACGATTAATTAAACTGAAAAAAAAAAAAAACAAGTAAATCATTCCTTCTTCGCTGGTGTTCATTCTTAAACGTCAGTTTGGCTGGTGTGCATCCCCAACAATTTGATTAATTCACGAGTTCAAGTGTGAGTTGAGTGGGAGTTAGGTGGAGTTGATTTCAAGCAATTTTATATTCTAGCATGATCGGATATTGAAGTCTTTAGTTTCGAAGTGGAGGGATGGAAGGCTGTATGGAATGAAGGACTGGAGAACTGGAGAAGGTGAACGAAATTTTAGGTTACTTTCATGTAAATGTTTACAGTCTGTGGCTTTCACTCCTGGGTTGTCTACTTACCATTCCCTGCGCTATCTGCCACGAAAAACATAGAAGATCTTCAGCAGAAATAACTTCATCATCATCATCATCAGCAGCAGCATCTCCTGGGTGCTCATCTTTAGGCTGGATGATGATCTTAAATTCTTCGGTGCTTTCTTTCTTCGCGGTAATCAATGTCTCTTTCTCTCGTGTTTTCTTGCACTCTGGTTCAGCAGGAAGCTCTTTTCTTTTCGGAACGGGGCCAAAGTGGATGGAAGGCACTGCCAAAGTAGACATGACTGGTTGCTTCTTCTCTTCTTTTTCTTGTTTAAAACTTGTGGGGCTTGGTTGACTTAGGATGGGCGGGGATTTAATTCTTACATCAAAGCTGTCGTTGATGTTGGTCTTTGTTTGCTCGCTTAGTTTGTCCACCGTTAACATTTGCAAGTCCTCCCCTTGCTTTCTGTTTTCATCGCTATCTTTAAGGTCGCTCCTGATAATGATGCTTACTTCTGTGTTTTTGCCTGACTCCCCAAGGCCGCTGGAGTGTCCATGGTGTCCATGGACACTTGGTTCCTCGTCTTCCATGATAGCACACCGGGGTTCGACGTCAAAGAATGGACTACCGTTAGGGCTGGTAATTGTTCCCTTGTCATTTAGGCCTTCTCTATTTCGTTGTTTTGGCTTGTATCCATTCTTTCCTTGAGCATCTTGACTATCTGCTGAGGTCAGATCCACTTTATCATCACCTCCTTCAGCTCCTACTCCTTCCTCTATATTTTCTTCTCTATCGTCCAACCTTCCTTCCTTGTTGATAACCTCAGGCTGTACTTTTGCGCTTGCTTGATCAGTTATCCCGCCGACGTCAATCGTATTCTTTAATTTAAGCTGCAAATTAAAACGAAAAGACAGCATTATACTTGCAGTTTCAATTAAAGGGTTGGTGTCTTTCTGAAGATAAACGTGATTTAAGGATTTTAAGATCTCTGAAACTTCAGGAAAGCGCCGAAATTAAGCAAAAAGTAATCAAAACCAATAATGGAATTAACACTAATACGAGCTAAAAAAAACACAAAAGTAACAGTAAGTAAAGTAATTTTTTCTTCATTGTAAAAAGAGATTGACAATGTTCTGAAAAAACTGCCTGTCAAAAATCGCTTCCCATGGTAGCATCAACGTCTATGAACACTGACCGACCACACCAAATTTTTACCAGATAAATTTCTTAAAAGGTCCCGAAGTCTCATGCCATTTGCGCAAATATCAAAAACTTTATCCATTTTCAAAGTTGCCGCGGGCAGAATTCGCCCTCTCCCCGGTAATAAATTACTTTTCTTACCAACGTTTATGGTTCAGCTCATATTAGTGTTCCTTTTATTATTGGTTATGACTGTCTTTCGTTCAATTTTAACGCTGTACTCAAATAAAGTTTGTGAAAGTTAAACGAAAAGTAATAAAAACCAGTAGAAGAATATTAAAATGAAATAAAAACATAAAACTATATGTAATGAAACTACTTTTTCTACATTTAAAACGGAAATAGTTGAATTTCCCGAAAACGTGAATGGTTGGTTACCATGGTCACATCAAATTCAACCAAAAAAGTCAATTTTTCCCATATATATAGGGAATCATTTAGGTTTCTTCATAAGCAAGGATATTTGCTAGCTTGTTGGAATTTGTCTCCAATGTTTATTAGTTTGTTTCTTGTCGCAGTCTAATGAAAAACGTGGACAGTGCAGGTGGCGACAACAGATCCTTTGATTTTCGCTATGTATGATGGAATAAAACCTTCAAGCTGAAAGGGTACAGAAAAAAATACAAGGACTTTGAAATCTTTAATTTAACTTTAAGGCCCTTCGCATACCAGGATAAATTTCAAAAATAGTGAGTGTATTTGCGCATTTAAATAAAGCGTGTGAAAAAAAATAGTAAGAAATTAAATCTGAGTAACCCAATATTTCTTAGGTAAGAAATTAAACTAGATTCTGACCTGGTGCCTCTTGTTTCTAAGCCATTGAAGAAGATCCCCATGTGGAACATACTCCAAGATAAGCATGATGGGTTCTGTCCTGACCCAGTAGCCGAGCATGCTCAGAATATTTCTGTGAGAACCTATTTCTTTCATAAGTTCTATTTCCTGAAGTAACTGTAGTCTGCCTTCTTCGCCGGCCCTTTCTGAAAGATCAGTCAATCAATCAGTTAGTCATTCATTCTGTCAGTCAGTCAGTCAGTCAGTCAGTCAGTTAGTCAGTCAGTCAGTCAGTCAGTCAGTCAGTCAGTCAGTCAGTCAGCCAGCCAGCCAGTCAATCAACAAGTAAGTAAACAGGCTGCACCAAAAAGGAAACAGGAAGTATCTACGAAAAGACATCAATGTAGGATCCCGGTTGATTTGTTAGTCAACCAGTATACAACCGATAATCCAATAAACGTAAGAACTTTTTAGCCGAGGGACTTGCAGTACTTCTGTAACTTTTCTTTGTTGTCTCTCTTAAAGTGTCAAATTAAATCATTGCTCTACGTTCATGTCAAGTCAAGTAGGAATCCTGTAGCGGGAGATGATGACGCTGCATGGTGTGAGGAGTACGGCACGATTTAAGAACGGCTCCCAAGACTTTAGTAAACCACAAAAACCGATCAAAAAGACATCAAGAACAACAAATACACTATCATAACCTTAAAATAAAACAAATACCGTGGAACAGCAAAATTGCACTTTAAGATATCGTTGCCATGGTAGCAACGAATTTTGACACTAAGTTTGGAGGCGTTTGATTACATACCACCTCCACCCCACCAATCAATGGTTTCACTATACGAAGTCGGGTAGTATATTTGTCATGTATACCTGTTGATAAAATAAACGATCGATGAAAGCAACGTAAGATCAAATCCGGAGGTCCTGGGTTCGATTTCGGTCGTGGTCAAAGATTATTTTTCTTTACTTCGAGCCGTCTTCTATTTTCTTACTAGGGCTGACGCTCAGTAGGATTCTTATAGTTTTACTCTGCACTCTACCTGAGACATCACAGAGGTAATTCTCCGATTTATTGTACTGTTGGGTACTTATTTCAAACCGCACAACATTCATTTGCTATTAACAATAACTTGGGAAGCCGGATCAGTGGATCATCTTTGTCCATCATTCTTATACATTTGTATAAAGCCGAAAACGCGTATTGTAAAGTATTAATCAGGGACCTAATTTGCTTTACGTGTATTTCTTTACTTTCTCCTTATTTACTTTAAGGACCTAAAAGACACAAGAATCTAAGAAAATCGAAGATAAATGTTCGGTTTTGTTTCAAAATTAGTCTGCGAATTTTCTGAAACTCTGGCTAAAGACGGATTGGACGGAAATGGATTACAATTTCTCAAACTCATTAATAATTCAAAAGCCAAAGACAAAGGAAATCATGCACCGTGACGTGTTTGGATATCTGATGAAAAACTCCTCGCTTTTGCCTCCTTAATTTCTCCTTCAAAATAGGTTTTTTTTGAGAAGTTGTATCAAACACTCGTCACAGTGTTTCATTACAATATCAAAAACCTCGAAGTTCGTCAAAAATACTCCGCTACGCGTCGTATTTTCAACTCTCTTCTCGGTGTTTGATATGTGATGAAACACTGTGTCTCGTGTTTGATGTATTACTTGAAAAATGGGCTTACCTTCTCAATTTGTTCAAATGCGTCTTGAACCGACATTGTTAAAAAGTGAATATATTTTTTTCTCTGTTTGAGAACATCATTTTTGATATTTCTCTTTTGTTTCTAGCTTTGATATTAACACAGTTTTGGACCCATGACGTGAAAGCCCAGTAGCGTAGCACATAAAGGAATTTCTCACCAAGTAGAACTTTTATGGCAACCACTCGTCCTTCACCGATGTCCACTCGTTCCTCTCTGGGCTTGGAAAATACTTCTTTCTTTGGTAATTCCCTCATGACTCCTTTGTGAACCTTACCATAGGCACCTCGACCAAGTTCCTCCATGATGGTTACTCGCTTAGGCGTGACTTCTCGTAGCAGCAAAGGAACGATGTTGGACTTCATTCTTAAATGAATCCAAATATATATAAATTTGTGTCTAATCTTAGACATTTTTTGCTTTGGCTATTTGATATAAGCTCTCTTGTTTGGATTCTTGTGTAGCTCAGGGGCGGATCGAGTAATTTTTGATAGGGGGGGGGGGGGGGGGGGTCCAAACTTTGATTCAGAAACATTGTTGAAAGTTTATTGAGGCAAATTACTTATCCCCCACACCTCCGAGTCCCCCCCCCCCCCCCCCCCCCCCTCCTCCTGTACATGAATTCTAAATACAGAATACTGACGGTAGACTGATCCTAATGGCAATTGATCCTGCACCACTCATCGGTTTGTCGCTGTGGAATTGCAGATTTTATTGCACATGAATTCTACTCGTAAAGGATGCAGCCTTGGAAAAACCTGCTTTTGTGCTTGGTGTCAAAGGTTGTGCAGATGTCGTCATTAGGGAGCTTAAGCAATGACGACGGCAACGGCAATGGCAACGAAAACGTCACCTGAAAATATATCTTTATTTCATTTGTGCTAGTTTGCGATTGTTTCAACTCGCTCAACTTTTATAAAAATGGCGAACTATCCAGGAACCAAATTAGTAGAAGTGGCATACAAGTTAAGAAAGAAAGTGAAAAATTCGCTGCCGTGCGTTCACGTTCTCCACAAAACCTTAAAGGGGCAGTATCATGGGAGATCGATGGGAGATATAATGATTTTTGGCCAAAATTCACTAAATTTAAACTTTGGACACTGTGTTAATTAATTTCTCAATCGCTAATTTAAAGAAATATTAATAGTGATTCTAAGACGAAAGGTTGAACCAAAAGATAGTACAACCGGCGATTTTTAGTGCGTTACAACAGGCCTACTCTGGGACCTTAAGTCACCGTAACTTTGGGCGACTTAAGCAAAACACACTGTAAAATTGAAGCGATTTTAAGCGACTTAAGGCGATTTAAGGCGACTTAAGGCGATTTTGGGCGACTTTAGGAAAATTTTACATAAGGTGCAGTGAGTAAGCTAGACTGTTGTCCATGTATGGTTAGGCCTATTAATATACTACAGTGGACATATACAATTAATTTGCCTTGTTTAGGTCCCACATGGATATGGAACCCTTAACCTTAAAGGCAAACAGGATGCTCTTGCCTGTGAATGATTTATTGTAATCGACCAATCAAGGAACCAAGCCTTAAAATGCATAAAGCTGTTAAGATAACTGAGAAATTACCCAGGCTTCATCATCACAGGGATTTCAAGTCCTTAGTACAGACACCCCAGTTCAGGCCCAGAAAGGCCTTCAATGACCTTAACTAACAAGCATAGACTTGAAAAAAATGTGTCCAAGAAAGGAAATAAAATATTGCCTGGATTGTTATGATGCAAGCATTATGTATCAGGAAACTCCATGGGTGATCAACCCCGAAAAATTTGACATGATGCACATTATGCCCACAATTGATCACATCTGGAATTTTTTGATACATAATTCATGTAACAAGAGTATTGATCGGTAATAAATATGTCAAATATGTAAAGAGTATCAAAAATCACTCAATCACAATGATATATTTAATACACATTAAGCTTAGCAAGCCTATATCAAATGATTTGACCAACATTTTGTTACATTCACTATTTTAATAAACTGTAACACTTATGTCAATAGCTGAATTCCTCCATGCCAAATTCCACTTGCTCGATGGCCGTCGTTGCCAAATTCATACCAGCTTCAAGCCAGAAATCCAGCTATAAAAATGTTGATACGCCTCCTTCTGTAGCGTTTACCTGTTTAAAAGAAAATATATACCGTTCAACTGTTGACAATATAACAGAACAAGAATACGCATAACAAATTCACAAAAATGTTCACAAACCTTGAAAGCATGCATTGGTGCCGCGTAGTAATGATCTAAATGAAGTGAAACCAAGATAAAATTACAGAATTACAGAACTGAGTGCTTACCAAAGTAAAGGCTGATACCAGGAAGCTGCTGTGAACTACCGGAAAGACCGAAGAGGACTCGAAAAGTGCCGATGGTTGCACGTAAGCCAATTCGATGACAAAGTTGCGTAAACAAACCGCAAAATGAGCGAATCCTTTTTTTTTTTTTTGGTCGGTCTGGAAGACCCAAAAATATCGCACTGACCAATTTTTTTCGGGTTCGTTTTCCGGTCGCACATTAAAAGCCACACGACAAGGCTAAATACTTGTGTAAACACTGATAAAACGATTTTGTAAACAATGTAAAGGCATATCTGTGCATCAATAGGCCTTATCACGGTTTTCAGTATTTTTTCCCGCGAACTATTTTTAGTAGCAGTTCACGACTGGTTCGCTATGTAGACAAATGTATGAAAAATTCAAAACACTGCTGAACGCTTTCTGGCACAGCTACGTCCCTCCATTTTTTTTTTTCTTAATCCTCTTTCTAGTGTCAAAAGTTTCCAATTCATGAATTTTTCAGAAGGGATGTTTATCAAAATTATTTGACATCGGATTTCCATACAAACACTGTTTTTTCAAGCCTGTTTGCCTACTCGTCAAAATGGCGTCGAACACCGTGATAAGGCCTATTTCCTTAAATAAACACGCAATTAACAAGTCAAGGGTAGCGCATGAATGAAAGATAACTCTCTCTGTGCCAGTTCCATATAAAATAGCTGCATGTATCAAAACCGCGTTGCTGGGCGAAACATAGAACTTCGCTCAATCAAAACCGCGTTGCTGGGGAAAAACTAGGCACTTCGTACCAATCAAAACCACGTTGCTGAGCGAAACTTGGAACTTCGCACCAATCAAAACCACGTTGCTGGGGAAAAACTAGACACTTTGCATCAATCAAAGCCGCGGTTGTGATACAGTAATTATCGGGAATTTCCCTGAAGAAGTCTCCGGTAGAGACGAAAGTGGGGAAACGCGTCGGAAATAAACTACAAGAAGTCTTCTGTTGTGCTGCTCACTAGTCTTTGTTATAAAATTAAAAAAATAAAATCATTTTAGATCATTTTATGTCATTTTAGATCATTTTAGGTCATTTTAGGTCATTTTAGGTCATTCCTTGTTTTAGTAACTACGATTGGTGCCGCCATTTTGAAGACGATCAGTTTTTGCGTGTGCACTTCCCCTTGTTTATTGTTATTTTTGTGTGTGCGTGTGTGTGTGAATGGTAAATCATGTCCTTCGTTCTATTTTAATGTAGGGTATTTGCAAATTCCCAGCCACTTAGCTCGATTAGCTTGCTATTTCTAAGTGGCTGTGCCCTCTTCTTTAGTAATTTTTCTTTCTTGTATTAATGTAACTCTGTATATTTTCTGGGCACGAATAAAGATTGTTGTTGTTGTTGTTGTTGTTGTTGTTGTTGTTGATCGTCCCAGCATGCATTTCTTCATCTCTATTTGTTCCCAGTGCCCACACTTCTTTCAAACGCATGCAACTTGTGAATTCCTGGATTTATTTTAAGAAGTTTTGGAATTATTTCCAGTCGCAGTGGAAAGGATGTCCGTAAAATTGCATTTCTACTTAATGGTCAATTACAGGAAACATCTTGGCAATGAAGATTTGCGGCAAGAAACTGAATTTAATGTATGTATGAAATCAGAACGAGCTTTAGCTAGTCTGAACGCCTGGCACATTTCACCTTCTTCGTTTGTTTACAAATGCTAAAGTCAAATGGTTGTTGTGAAATAGACACTCATCGCGAATGGATTTGGCACGTCAATATCCAGAAGTTATCCTTTCTTGCATTTATGTACTGTTCGATGGCACCTGATAAGTTTTCCAATCGGTAAGTGACTGATAGTGGATAATTTTAACCTTCATACAGTGTGCACTTAAGCTTATAAAATTTATCAATTTTTGATAAGAGACATTGACTCTTGATTTTTATTTAGGACCTAGTTAGAAAAAATTATTATTTTCTTATCAGAAAAGAAAAGCTCATTTTATTTATTTGTGTTATCCAAAATATTCCAATAAAAAGTTCATGCAGGAAAAGGTTTCCACAACTCTGTTCATGTTTTCGTTTCCATGCCTCAGTAATTGCACATGACTTAAGCCTCAGCACAGTTTGAATCCATTGCTTAATTCATACCTGCTTTAAAACACATGTGTTAACACCGTATTTATTTGATTAACCACCCTGGGCACTTATTTTGGGACCATGAGGGTCTCCCAACATTTTCAGCAAGCCAGGGCATTTTTAGAGAATAACAAGACAAGGGATAACGGGGACTGACAAGTTTATTTCGCTTCAACAAGACACAAAAAGTGCAAAATCTAACATAAACAATATAGAAGTTCCTTGAGTATAGTATCTAAAACCAATTTTGGAACATAACTGACACTGATCTTACTTCATGCTGGGCTAGTACAGAAGGCTCTCATTCATCTGACCAGTTTTTTTATCATTTTATTTAAGAGGTACCAAATCAGTTGATTGACATTTGCTGCCTGTCTTATTTTTTGGCTCATTACCCTAATAGCTACCACAATGTATCTGATGGAAGTAATTTTAGCTTTTAACACCCTAAGGGGTATCAAACCACAAATATTAACCCCTAAAAGGTATGGCAATCACCCCCGTCAATTTAATATGAGATTCCCCCCTCCCCCTGCCGGGGGTATTTAAGGCGACTTAAGGCGACTTTAGGCGACTTAAGGTGACTTAAGGCGACTTTAGGCAGCTTTAAGCGACTTAAGGCGACTTTAGGTCCCAGAGTAGGCCTTACAACAGCGAAATTTGAAAACGTCTGCCAGACGTTTTCAAATTTGAACTTGGTCATCTGGCAGCGAAAATATCCGTGGATAGTTTCTCTGCATTCTGATATTCTTCTAATGGCATTTTCTCATTATATCTTGGCTGCTATCAACCGAATAGCGTCTTTCCGATTTTCAATGTGTTACTGAAAATAGCGTGATACTGTCCCTTTAAATGTGGTAATTTCACGTTGTTGTTTTGCAGAGGACGACAGAGAACTGTACCAAAATGTAAAATGCACGTGCAGAGCGATTGTTTTTGCTCATTAAACCTATTGTTTTGCGGCGTTGTCGTTGCCGTCGACGTCGTCGCTGCTTAAGCTCCGTAATATCAGAAAGCAGGATAGAGCACATGTTTCTGTGAACGGCGATCAGGCAATAGTGCTTTGCGAGCAGAGCAGAACAGACCACTAGAGTGAAGCCCCCCTCCCCCCCCCCCCCCCCAAACAAAAATGTACATTTTTTAATATACCTGGAATTTAGTTTAATGACAAAATGATTTTTTTTAAAAAATCAACCTATTGAATAGTAATATGTTATCTTGTCGATGCAAAAATTAAAGTGTAAAACAAGTAGTAAAAAACACCGAAGGGTCTAATGGGGGTTTGGGGCCGGACCCCCCTGATCCTCCCCCTGGATCCGCCACTGCAAAAATACTTATATAACAATTATTCACCGAAGTGGAGGTGAATAGTGATTGATATTTACCGAGCTGCGAAGCGGCGAGGTAAATATCCATTACTTTCACCGACACTGAGGTGAATAATTGTTTTAGTATATACTACACAAGCTGAATAACTAGCCGACCAAAAAGTTATTTTATTTCTGACAATATACCGACAAATGGAATGAAAATTTTCGCGCCACGCGGTAAGCGATTTCTTATTGTAGAAAGTTCCGTCTCGCTTTCTTGCAGACAAATAAAACTTTTGGAGACACTTTTTAGTTCCTACAGTGTCATTTCTTCAGTTTTTCTGTGAAATACGTCTTGTTGTTGAAACCATGCTGAAAAATATTAGATATGTCATTGTTTTCATTGTAATTTTAGTGGTTGGCAGTTTTCGTAAGCAAGGGATTGTACTTTCATTTTTCGCCTTAGAATGTGAGGTTGAAAAAATTAAATAACTTACCTTTTAATGCCGTCAAACCAAACTTTGTTGCCATTTATGTATTTTTTTAACAGCCGCCTCGTTTATCGAAATAATTTTCTCTTAAGTAACCGTGGCGAGACAGGAAGGCATCTTGTTTCTCTTCGGCTGCTCGGAGGTGAATAGTACTTGGCTAATCACCTCCGAGCTAGCCAATCAGCGCGCGCGTAAAGCACTATTCACTTGTATGGTGTATACTAATAATTATTATTCGGCCTCATATGCCTAAAGATTCGAAGGAAAAAATACTGATATAACCTGGAATTCAATGCAAATTTTATTTCTTTCATCACCCCCAGCTTGAATTAAGCTTTATATGTTAAATAAAATATGACAGCGTCCTAGCCTACCTTTCGTGCTTAGTATGTCTGCGTATTTCGTTCTCTTGCCTTCTTCTAAAGTAATTGATTCCCACAACTATCACAGCCGCAAGAGCTACAGAAATTCCAGCAATAATTCCAGCTATCTTTGCAGTAACGCTTTTATCTGTTGGAGTACCAATTGTACCTGTCGTAGCATCATTTGTGTTGGTAGTAGTAGCCCTCTTCGCTGAAAAATTTATATAAAAAAAACGTAGCTAGTGTTAAACGGCAAAAACAGAACAATTAAAACCGTGCAATAGACTGGACCATATTAGACAAATGGATAAATAATCTTGAACATGACTGTAAAGGGACGCTATTTTCTTTTTTTCTTTTTTTTATTTCTTCCATTTACCTCCAAAATCTAGAGAAAAACTTTATCTTGTCTCAATTAGGACACTTTTAACTTGGGTGAAGAATAAACTAAGAATTCAAAGTTGCAGGTAGTAGTTGGGGATACTGAATAAATACAAGGTCAAACCTTAGCTTCTTCACTTGTAACGTTTGAATGGATGATCTTGATGTGAGTGATTTTCACAGTTTTTAACACCTCCTTTCAATTTATTACACGTGGTATAAATATAACTTCATCATAAAATAACATCACACCTGTGTTGACTTTTACAAACCAAGAGGTTGACTTTTTACTCTCGGTTTTCAGGTCAATTAAAGCAGAGACTGCAATCTCATACTCCTTGTCACAAGTGAGTCGTATGACATGGAAGGTTCTTGTAACTTGGGAAATTGGTATTTGACTCCACTCAGCTTCATTTTCTTGTGAATTCTTTTCTCTGTAGTATATCCTGTACTTCGTAAAAGGGCATGCTTGGCGTCGTAGAGGACTCCATGTCAGATTAACATCGCAGCCATTTATTTCCGTTTCTTTGTTATTGATAACAGGAGGTATAGGCTCGCCTAAATAAATGTTAAAGAAAAAAGCAACACACTAAGCGTCATTTATTATCATTGTTATCATTTATTGATCATTGTTATGGGAACTAGTTGCTTTCCCTGCGCTAACCCCTGGACCCCTTCCTTCAACCTCCCTATGATAACCAATCTTGGCCAAATGCGTTTTCTTTATTTGACCATAGATCACGACCTAAATTAAACAATAGAAACTAGTTTCAAATTGCATACTCTTCATCAACTCTTCTTTTGGTCATTGCAACTGTTCTTTTTTAGAGAAGATTCCAAACAAATCCAGCGCATTCAACCTTACATAACCGATTAATTTCACCTCGTCCTTCTGACTAATGAAACGCATCAAATAAAATTCCTGCCCTCGATTTTTCGTCATTTGATCGTCATCGATAATTTATGGGATATATTTCAATAATGTCTGAAGTTGTATCCTGATGAATACTTGGGAAACTCGTGATCTTTCGATGGAAACTAACAGGCCATTTTCGAGTTGCTTTCAACCTCATTGTGAAAGCGAGGCTAAGTACAAAGTTTTTATTATGAAAATTAGTTTTCATTCATATGCAAAAAAAAAAAAACTAATTTCCATATGAAATAGTTTTGAACTTAGCCTCGCTTTCATGATGGGGTTCCCTGCAAATCGGAAATGGTCTATTAGAAGAAGGCAGCACTGCCGAAACGTCGGTGAACATCAACCGAACTTAATAGCGTTACAATACAGCTATTTCAATTAACGTTGTCGGATAAAAATAAAGCTAAAAGACAAGACCGTAATGTTTTGTGGGATTATTTTTTATGAATAATTTCATCAAAATCATCCCTGCACGTGCAGGTCATTGTACTGCTAATTACAACCTATTGTTTTCTCCAGACATGACTGATTTTGATAAATTTATTCATAAAAATCCCACGTAAACTTTCGGTCTTGTCTTTAAGCTTTTAGCTTTGATCCGACAACGTTAATTGAAATAGCTGTATACCAAAACCTTTTGCATCAAATGGTCTATTAGAGCTTGTTCTTCTTCCATCCTTTTCCTCACGAGGACAGGTAGTCCTCATTATCCTAAATTACTGAATAGGAAAACGTTAACGTGTAAAAGCAAGATATAACGTACTATGCGAAAAATATGGTTCACCGGCGACGATACGTTATATCTTGCTTTTACACGTTGACTTACTTTGTTCCTTTGATATAACAGGTCATTCCAGTGATCCTATGTGAAAATATACTGATTCACTTAGTATGAATATACCCTACTGTCTTTGTTTTCTTGTTAAAAGATGTTCACTATGTTAGCATAATTTAACAAAACACCAGCACAATTCCGGTGACACAGTCCCTTTAAACGAAAAAGAAATGCCCGGATTTCAACGGGAATCTCCTCAAAATTACCAGGAAATGGACGAGAGTTGAGAAATAAATCTTGAAAGTTTTATGGGGCCTTGATGAGGTTTTTATGTTGAAACGAAGTGCTTTTAAAATAGCGATTTTATGGTGCGGGTATCGAAAAAAATAATAAGTAATTAATTGTTACCTTGAAATATATCTGCTATTTCACCCACAGACAAAGCCCTTCCAACAACATAGAGATCCATAACTGAACCAATAAACGACTGTGTTTTTAATTCCTCTATTAATCCAGTCTTGAAAAAATGCGGATTATTTCCGATAATACAGTTCGGCTGCCCATGGTCTGACGAAACAAAGAAGTATTCATTCCATCTCTCCCGCAATACTCTTTCAATGCCATTGACGAAGACTTTGATCTTGAACTGCTCACAAGTTACCACTATATGGTTCCAATCACTGACATTGAAGTTTGCTTCTGTGAGAGTGTTGTAAACAGACAGAAAGACGATGGATTCCTTCATTGCTATGTAAAATATTTTCCCACTATTTGTCCGGAATGCTATTATAGGCCCATCAACACCATTGGATTTTATCCAAAACGCAATCGTAAAATCACAATTCGTGATGTTTATGTTAGGCACAGTAGCGTAGGAGCTGTTTTGACTAAAGTAGGCGGCCTTGCTGCCAGGACACCAGCCCTCAATAAAGTTCACAGTACCAAAATATCTATCAAAACAATAATAATAAATGATACCTGTAGCATTGGAAGGATGTAGATCTCTTAAGCAATTGTATGTAAGCTCAATTGTCTCAAAACAAAATTAACGTATTGTTACAGCAATTCAGGGTGTTAGCAAAGGAAAGTATAGTAAAACCCTGTTATTACGGACACCGTTGGGACCAGAAAAAGTGTCTGTATTACAGAGTGTCGTTATTAAGCGGGTTAATTTTAAAGAAAATGTATGGAGCGGGAACAAGAAAACTGTCCGTTATAACGAGTGTTAGTATTCAGGGGGTCTCCGTAGAGCGGGGTTTCACTGTAAAAACTATACACTGCATCATTATTTTTACGGAAAAACAACATTCGCAAACACTAACCTACAACCATTCGCAAGTCTTTTTCTACATAATGATTCAATTTCAAAAATTGGAACTTGATCCTCAAAATTTAAACAACGGTTGTTGAAGTGAATAGTTAACAATTAGATTATGAGCTCGAGATTTCTATCGCGTGATAGTTGATGAGGGCGAAGCCCGAATCAACTATCACGCATAGAAATCGAGAGCGAATAATCTAATTGTTTTAGTATAAGTATACTAGTCGTTCAAAACTAAACAAGTAAATTATCTATTTCCTCATCGCAGACACTTCGAAAACGGGAAGAAGAGGGCGCCATTTTGTTGGAAATCGCTACTCACTATCTGTCACAGAATAGTTAGCGAGTAGCGTAGTCAATCAGAGAACGGCATTCGGGATAGAACACTAGCAGATTTATACTAAAAAGGAATAGAAAAACAACAAGAGAAATATTAAAGATAGCTTATCATACGGTCTCAACTCAATTTCTCAGATGCTTAAGGAAGTGTTTTCTGTAACGCCAGTGTCCACAGATATATGGACACCCGAACCATTCAACATTTAATTAAAAAAAAAAAAAAAAAACACAAATTATTTGATTCTTCAATTGCTTACTTTACGTCTGGATCGGAACCATCTAAGAGCCAATGACTGATTATACTCTTCCCTAAAAGGAAATCATAACTGGCACATTACGTCCCGTACGTCAAGTATTCGTTTTACGAAAATAAAAGAAATAGATAAATAATATCAATCTTAGTGATAGTGATTTATAATTACCCAAAATAAAAGTACCCAATGAGTGTGTAACGGTTTTCTTTAAAGATGAAAGTGCATGACAAGAAAACTCAAATAGTGTTAAATTTGTCAATTTAAAAGAATGTAGTATAAAGGAGTAAGAACACGAAGGCTAACATAGTGTAATGAATTTGATCAAAGATGTACTACATGTCTTCGTTATGCTCCATTTCTGACTGTTTTGTGGGCTAGCCCACTTATCAGAATCGAGCTTCCTCAAATATGGATTTGCTTGAAGGATGTTTGTTGCATCATCTTCATTGACTGTGATGTAAATACAATAAAAGAACAGGATAACGATATTCTTAATGTGAAATCTGCCACAAAGTGCCAAAAATTGAACAGATATGCCTGAGGAAACTATATACGATGTAAATGTTATGAAAACCATATTTTATGACGCCAAATCATACCAAACACATCGCAAATTAAAGTCTTGGCGTAAATTGACTTCGAACATTTCGTGGTGTTAATAGGACGCCGCACTTCAACTGAAACACTCAGGCAACTTTCACAACCCTAGCCGAAAAGAAGTCATTTTCCTTGCTATACCACTGTAAAGTTTGTATTATAAAGTTTCCATAAATGAAAAAAGAAACATATAGATTACTTTTTATAACAGGAAACCTTGAGTACCTTTACAGCCGTAGAGCTCCACCCTCATTGATATGTTGTTATGCCGAGCTGTTGGTCTGAATCGGATGTAACGAGCTCTGATTGGTTTGTTCAGGTCGTGAATAACTATGGTATTCTGGTCTTTGTTTCCAGCAAACTCCTAAAAGAAGCAACAAACCATAATTAATGATTCAAGTTTCTGAAATTATCAAATATTCAGGATTTGCTATCACAATAATGAAGTGTTGTAACATTAGTTTTCAATTTCGTAGAGTTTTTATTGTTAATTTTCATGTTGGGAGGCCTGTGGTCGCATAAAGATTAGCAGCTGTTTGTCCGCACAGGACAAAGAATCGCCATGTTTGTAGTCAAACATTAGCCCATAGTACGGATTTGTGGATATTTAGACCTTTCATGGAAGAAAGCTCCAACAAAATGTAAGTTATTGCCATATAAAATGTTCAGTTTAGATTTACCGACATTTATCACTCATTGTTCCATAATATTTGCAATAGTTTCTGCGAATCGCAACTCGGAAGCGAACAAGGATCAGGGGTGTAATATGTGGATTTCCCCTTGTGAATTAATTGTGATCTCAATGGTTGGATAAATAGAGCTGAGAAATTTTACGCCTACATGAAGTCTTACTCACTTCAACAACCTGGCCCTATTTTTTCAAAGTGAGGATAATTACATCCATGGGATAAGATTTCAGTATTGACATTTTACCCGTTGGATAGCGATTTATTCAATAGTTAGCGGTATTTGCTCCTTAAAAAATCTGGGCTTACATAATTCCAGCGTTAATTGAAGTGTATTTCTTTTTAAAACTCGTTTTTACGACGAAAACGTGTATGATACCTTGTTTTCATTTTGTCCTGGTTCGCTGTAGTACTGGAAGTTAAACCCATCGTAACTGTACTGCAGTTTGTATTTCGTCACCCACTGGCTCTTAGCGTTACTTCCTTGTGTTGCTACACGTGTTACTATAGTTTGCTGATTTCCAAAATCAACCTGGAGCCATTGACTGACATCATTTATAAGAGCTGACCACGATCCGCCATTGTTCGAAGCCGCCTTCAGTTGCAGTCTGCCTTTGCTGGAAGCATGATTAGCATCCAATTGTGTAGAGGCACTGATTTGTTTGTCAGCGATAGCATTATCTTCCATGCCAAGAGCTTTCCAACATTCTGGTAATTGAAGCAAATGCTAAGAAATATAAGCCTTTAAAGAAATGCATCATAAATTCATCCGCATTCAAAAGTAAGATGCTTAGTCGGTTCAATCAAATTTTCTGGTAAGAAGCATGGAAATGGTAAATTTGTTCTGCATTCTCATATTCATATCAGTAAGGGTTATCAAAAATTAGGTTGCACGTCGTGCATAGCATTGAAAGGTAATGAATTACATTGCATGTTTGGAAGATTGGTACTTAAATTTTGATTTTACTTTGTCATTACTCAATAGTGTAGGGTATAGGAATGTGAGATTTAAAAAGATGGCAAGGGAGATAGACTCTTAACGTTACCTTGAACAACAGCAACTCAGTACAAACCGTTACAGCTGACTGTGCTGACATCCTCGCTCCAGGCTCCCCAAAATCCACGCCTTATAGAGGCAGGACCACTGAGCTGGTAACCACTGGAGCAAATAAAGGTACAAGTTGATCCATAATCTTGATTTGATATGAGACACCGTGGAGGATAAACATGCACACCATTCTTCAGAGTAATATTTTTTGAAGCAGACACTAGTGAAGCTTTGCGAAAGGAAAAAAGAAAAACAAAGTAACTACTTGATTGGTCAGAAGGATGTAGCTACTAGGTAAAACAGAATCTGTGATGTCCCCCCGGGAAAAGGCGATAACTTACGAATGAAGACTACATGTAGTGATAGTAAATAATATGAAATTTTCAGAATGATTGGGTTCAAGCGGACATATGGAGGAGTCAGAAAATATCTTTCATTGAAAACACAAAGCGAGAAAAGATCTTTATCTCAAATATAGGTGGACGGTTACTAATTAGCTTTATTGTGAGTTAAGCTTGTTTAATTCACTATTTCATGACTTAAACACATTCAAAAATAGAGAAAGTGCGATATCATTTGGAAAAGAAAAATTGAACTCCAACGGTCACAAAATCGCGTTTCCGACTGAATGCTCCTAAAGCAATTAGAATAAAAAAACTTGCTATTTTGCATGGCCAGCCAGAGTGCGACAATTTCGAATGAGAAAATTTTAGGTTGTATATTTTAAGTTATTTCATATTTCTTACCTCTCTGCCAAAAGAATTTGATGCAATAACTATTAGCGATAATTATAATAATAACAAAAAAAATAATAAATAAATAATAATTAATTAACTCAAACTATTGCAGGATGAAAATTGAATATGAGGATTACACTTTATAGAGACCCGCCAGTCTATTAGCGAAATCTATTTATAAAACTATATAAAGTCCCGTGTGATGCAAGGTGTTAAAATAGTCGTTAAAACTACTAACCCACATACCTAGCAGGGTTAAATATTCAGGATTATTTAATTAGGCTCAATCTTTCTAGACTGTGGCACACTAAAAGATAGTCACTTATGACTTGGATACTTGAAACTTTTATAATTTACCTCTAGCGCTTCACTGGATATCGAAAGGCGTAAGTGGCATATAACCTGTGACTTGTAAGCTTTGCTGGTGAATGATTACAAAGTTTAGCAGAAAATAACACTAAAAAGGGTGAAATAAATTTCTTTAATAAACTCGGCAACTGAAAACAACTACCTTTAGAAATGACTATAACTGAATGACCTCTCACTTACGATTCATTTCACAAATGGGATGGAAAGATCGTTTGCAGGAATAGTCATGCCATTTATCTCTAGCACTGGTTGCTACACAGTCTTCCGTGCCTCCCACGCCATGGTTAGGTTGGTTGTAGCCCCAGTTTGTGTAATTAGTGGGTGATCCGTCAATCCAAAGCCATCTGGAGCCGTTCTTCGGATCCCTATGCAAAGCAATCCACGCCAAGTCTTTAATTTTTGAGGAAACCGCTTCTACATTGGCTTGTGAATTCAAAATTGCAAGGTTTGTTCCTAATGCCACGCAGAAGGATTTAGCAGCGTTCCATTCCATTCTCTCTTTAAAAATTTTAAAGCAAGGTCCATGGAAACCTGGAAGCCAGCCCGTGGGGCAAAGGGCTGCAAGGAAAAGTAAAATAAAATAAGTAAATGCAATACACAATACAACACAATGCGTGCAATGCGACGCCACGTTATGCCATGCAATGCAATGCAATGCAATGGTGGCTTGAGATGGTCAGGAGACTACGAGAGTGAAAGATACAAAGCTGGAATATCCAGAGTTGTTTTCTTTAACAAGCCAAGTTCGATATAAACGTTCTACCCGTTAACTAAACTGGATGGGAAACTACGAAATGAAAGAAATAATTCGAAAGTACCAGCGTGTACTTTACATGGTGAACCCAAAGCACTTTGCCGACAAGTTGATTCCTTAAATTTACGAAAACATCGCTGCTTTTTTCTTTGGCGACCGAAGTCATGTTGTTACATGATCTGAAAAATAGGCATGTGTACGGTAGAAATGGATGCAAAGTAAATTATTTTCTTGCCATTTATTCGCTTTCCGTTGGACTATATGATACATTTAAGTTGTATTTTCCTTTATTTCTGGTGGTTTTAGATCTTTCTGCGAGATAGGCTGCTGCAACACTTCATGTTGACGAGTCTCTCGAAATAGAGACCGAACTTGAAGATTGTCGAAATTAGGCAAGTTCACATAGCTACAAAAATTCCATGAAGGACGAGCCGCAAGCATTTGTTCTTTAGTGACAATTTCTATGGTTCCTATATTACAGTTTCCTTGGTTTGGTTGAAAATCACTGACTCACTTGATTTCAAGTTGAACTATTTCTTGATTGTTTGATCATTCGGTTCGATAGTGGTGTCATTAAAGTCTTGCTCTTGGCTTGATTCAAGCTCAATGTTTACAAAAGTCGCTCTGATAAATTAAAAAGATGTAATATAACTGGCTGTGGTGTTTGTTTGTTATACCGCGAGCTTTTAAGTTCTTGTTAAATTGATCAATAAAAGTTGTGCTCAATTTAAGCCTCGACATAAGCCCTCCTCCCCCTCTTGCTCGCGCTCCGCACTTTTTTTCTTCCCCGAGAAATAATATTCAATTCCGACCTCAACTAGAAGGCACCTCTATAATCTAGAATCTACTATACAGCGGAAAGTTAACCATGCATGAATTCCTTTGAAGTTGTTGGTTCATTTTACTGTTTTATCATTTTTTACTTCATATTTAACTTCCCAAACTCAATTAGACTGCAAGATTATTCTCCATAAGAATCCAAAGCTTTTTGGGAACGTGATGACAATCTAAACTGAATTGTTTTCTCTGCTGCTGTCTGTCATTGGTCTGTTGAGGCATATTCCCTGCAGTAGCCTTTTGCAGGCATCCAGATAGAGTATCCTCTCTTGCTAGCCCTTTTTATATAATTAGTGCTGTCACGCAACGCTTCTCTCCACAAACGGCTGCTCATATTCGAACCACCTTCCTTTCCCATTGTTTTTTTTTTATTTTCTTTTTATTTTTTTTGCAGTCAATTGAAGGGGCCAATCATGTATCAGCGAAGCGAGAATGACGTACGTTTTCGTGCGAGAAAATGACAACGGGACTTCCGGCAGATCGTTTGACTGATTTTTATCAGGTTTTTTTTTTGGCGGTCAAAACGGAAACACCGAAAAAAGTAGTGGACGAAAGCTCAAAGTGTTTCGTGTGTTCTTCGCCCACAGCTGCTAATGGAAAAGTATTTATTTTCGGGAATAGTGCGCATAATTTTGCTGAAATTATCCAATGTTCGTTAGAGTTTGACGTCAGCTGCTATACCAGCAGCAAGTTTTTTATCTGCAAGGCGGTGTGTTATAAGCGGCAGCTAAAGTTTCAGCGCGCAACTAAAAAGGTAGAAGAACTTGGGAGAAATTCGCGAATCATTTCAAGGTAGGCCAAGGGCCAAACTATTACTTCGCGCTGCGGATGAAAGTCAAGTGCAAGGTAGAGCAGTTCAGAACTTGTCGTCGACGATCGACGCAAAGTCCGTGAGAAGTCTACAGTTTGGCACGGCCAGGGATATTTCTATATCTACCACTTGTGTTTCTTCTTTTTTGTATTAATCAAACACTGCTTACTGGTACGAACCCGCTTAAAGAAAACAAAAACAAAACAAAAAAGGAATTTCGTAATAAAAATTATTCTTTCTGATAGAGTAATCACGATATCCAAACCGGGCGCAAATGTAGTGAGAACCATTCCTTAAGTCTAGGTAGAGTAAGATTTTCTCAAAGTCCTTCGTTTCTCAATCCTACGGCGTTCGATACCTTACTCTACCCCCTCCTTCCCTCCCCCCTCCCCCCACCAAGCGGTGGTTGTTTGTCATTGGTCTGTTGAGGCTAAGTCCAATACGATTTTCCAAGCATGAAGGGCTTTACAAAATTTTACAAAGAAGATATAGTAAAGTAAAGTGAAGTGAAGTGAAGTGAAGTGAAGTGAAGTGAAGTGAAGTGAAGTGAAGTGAAGTAAAGTAAAGTAAAGTAAAATAAAGTAAAGTAAAGTAAAGTAAAGCAAATGCAAATGCAAATGCCACATTTGCACAAATTTGCCTTAGTTTGCTTAAGAGCAAAGATCGATTTTAGAATAGAACTTGCGTTCAACTTGCGTCTTCTTGATATTCCCTTTAGGTCACTCAACGGCTGTTTTTACAACTGGCTCAGTAGATTTGCTACCCATAGCAATGATGGTAAATGCGATATTTGTTCATATTTTGAGCGAGTTTACACAGCGTCAATAGTTTTTTTTATAACACGAGAAGTGCTTGCCCAATCTCCTGAGCCAGACAATGCGTATACCTTTAAGCCAACCGTTTTCCTTTGGCATCGAAAAATGAAATACAATTTTCATTCTTGTTTTCCGTTTTCCTACAACATTGAAAAACAGTATTTATATTTCTATTTTCGTTCTTTTTTCTTTTGCCACTTTAGAAAAAGGAATTCCAATTTCCACTTTCGTTTTTCGTCTTTTGTTTTTCTACGACATTGGAAAGCGGAATTCGAACTTCCATTCTTGTATTTCGTTTTCCTATAGCACTAAAAACGGATTTCAATTTTTTTTTTCGTTTTCGTATGGCATTGGAAAACGAAAAATCAAATTTTCGGCTTTCATTTTTTAAGATTGAGGTTCCAAACGGAAGGAAAACTGACATCCACGGGAAATAATAATAAATGAAAAATTAACCAATCACGATGCGACAGCTTCCGGCCCAATGTTTTCTGCCGCACTTCACAATTTGTGGGCTAGATTCGATCGCGTTCGCGTGTTCACTGTTATATTATAAGTCTTAATACTTTAATACTAGCAATGGCAGAGGAGGAATATTTGATATTTTTCACCGGCGAGAGGAACGAAGAGTCGAAAGAAGACTCAAAAAATCACAAGCGACTGCAGAGAGGTTGGCTCAAATGTTTTGTCCCATTAAACTTACTAATTTGAATAAAAGTGAAGAACATCCGAAATCTTCTTTCTTGAGTGGAAGAATTCGAGTGGAATGTTAAAACCACTTTTTTTCCAAATACAAAGACTTCTTTTTCAGACTGCTCACCACAGTATTTGCCGACAAGCACGTTATTGCCATCTATTATTTTGAAATAATCCGACCTGCAAGAACATTTAAGTATAAAGTTAGTACAAGTGTTTCATCAAAACTTTCAGGATAAATCGCTTCTCTTATGAAAATAAATCAATTTAAAGAATTACAAAGCCTTAGTCCTTTTTATCCGTTTAAATCACTAGTTAATATTTTTAATTTTGATAATTCTTCCAAAGTTCAATTCGGCGTGACCCGTAAAGTACACTTCCCAGCCCCCCTCTTTTTCGCGACTTATTCTTGGCAACTTTTTCTTATTACCACTGGCCATTCTGCGCCAAGAAAAGAACTTACCCATCATCCGAGTCGGACAGATTATGTGTCTTTGGACTTCGTTAGAGCGGCGACTGTTCGCAGCCGAGAGATTTGTTACACTCTTGGAATGGCATTAAAGCGAATCTGATGCCATCACCGTTACATGAAACCGAACCCTAGAACTCAATCTTGGTTTCATTGTAGCCGGGTATACACGCTTAACATTAGATGTACTATGCAGTATGAAAAGACCGAAAGACCGACCGATTCTTTCTTTGAAGCTCGCAAGAGACTTAAATACGCGTCCCACGACCGAGATTGTTAATCTTTTCAATCTTTTTTGGATGTGATTCCAACGGGAGAAAACAAGAGACGTCTGCTTCGCAAATAGTTCAGTACAAATTATGTCGCTCTTGTGTATGCCCGTCTACATTGGGAAGACGTCAGATAACGCATTTTCTGTTCCCCTTGCCGTACAGCTCAAAAGTTTGCTTTCGGTCCGACTTTTACGCAAAAAGCCTATACCGGACGTAGAGGAGTAAAACTTGACGATAATTCGCGTTATTAATAATTTCACCGGGTAAATTTAACTTGTTGAATTAAGTAAAGGAGGTTACTTTAAAGTGCCAAGATTCACAATATGTAACCATTGTCAGCTTTTTATTTTTTTAAAAGATTTTCATCGGACGCATTATAGGACTTCATGACCCTTTGTCACTCATGTTCATATACGTGAATCAACAAATTCGATTTGCAATTGCCCTGCACATTGAGTCTATATTATGTTCTAACGCCCCACCCCGGCACCCCTGCTCCTTGTGCGGGTCTAATTGTTGTTTTTTTTTCCTTACTTTTATTAATTCTATGTGTAAACGTTGAGACGAAAGGCTTGCTACACAGACTACAGTTTGCATTTTTGCTCTCAAGGTACTGAAGTCATCGGATCACCCGGTCGTGTTTGAGGACCTTAAAGCAAAAAGACTTTCGTATGCGTATGCGAAAATTCTAAATATAAATTGAGAGAAATTCACGTATCGTAAGAGCTAGACCGGGTATTTCCGCCTGTGCCCCCTTATTTTTGCTCTCAAAGATGTGACTGATAATTAAACAGGATTAGAACTTATCTATCGCTCAAGTCAGTCACGTGGACAAGAATTAAATTTAAAAAAAAACTGTCAATCTGAAAAGCCTAGGGTGGCAACTGATTTTAGTTCCAAGAGATATTGGGGCTAATTATCTTTCGCCTCATTAACAGTCTTTATATTATCACTCCAATTACCATTCTTCAGTATACTGTTGAATCTACCGTTACCGAACATCCAATTTTTGTAGGCTAGGTGGTCGCTTACGGGAGGTGGTCGCTTGCAAGATATCAGACCCAGGGTGGCTGGCTATTGGGTCATAAGCCTATGGTACTTTCCGGTATGCTGAATATCAAATAATTGCCAATTACAATCTATTTTCAAGTGCTTTTCTTCGTTTTACTTACCTACATGAAGAACTCGGCTCCAAGTTAAACATTTGGAAGTAAATTTTCAGCACCTTGCCATATGGAATAGAAACATTGTAATCACAGTGCATTCCGGGTGGATAGTTGTTGGGATAAAAGGGGCTTTTCAAAGTATTGTTTACCACTGAAGCACATCCTGGTAAAGTAAATAAACAGCATTTCTGACATCACAAATGAAACATACGACAAAAATAGGTGCCATATAGGCTGACACTTGCGATTGATTTAAATTAACTATCACGTGACTGAAAATAATTTGTTTCATTTCATGTTGCAAAAATTAAAATAATTTTTCTTTTAGTGAATTTACACTTTATTCCCACTATCTGATTGATAGGAGTGACAAAATATCAACAGAGAGAGATGAAAGTGAAATATGCGAAAAGCAAGGCCCCGCTAGGCTGGAATTAAGGTGCGAATAAAATTAGTTGACCGCTGGTTCAGAGACAGTAGTGTGGTGGCTACGTATAAAACTGTTTACAGTCCCCTGTTTTCCTGTTTGAATTTCGAGATCAAAATAGCCCCATCCTGTTTTAAACTGGCGAGCACAACCTGTGGAAACCACCAAAACTATGGAGGGAGACCCTCAATAGGTTGTATTGCGTTTTAATCGCCTTTCTCATCACACTCGCAGCCCAGTTAAGCTTGTCATTACAAACCAAGTGGGCGGCAGTTCGATCGAAGCGTGGGATATTGACATGTAGCGCTTATACCGTAAACACTCTAAGAGCTACGTGACTTTTATTATGGAAAAAATAATGGGAAAAAGCCAAAATAGGTTTCCTTCAACTAGTACATATTGGCCCCTGCTTATTCCTGTACTTCAATAAGCATGTCGCAATTGTTACGGAATCCATGCATATGCTAAAAAAATGTTATGTAATGTCACCTAATGTAAACTTGTACGTACTCCGTCTAAATTTTCAAGCTCTAAAACTAGGATAACTAAGAATTTCTCAAAGTACTTCGTTTCCCAATCCTACGGCGTTCGAGCCATTACTCTACACCACTCCCTCCCCCCCCCCCCCCCACCCACTCTCTGCAGTTGTCTGTCATTGGTCTGTTGGGGCTTTTTCCAAGAGGCTTTTCCAAACACGAAGATAGAAAAGAAATCCTGCTTCCTTCAGATAAGAACTCAAATCACCCATCCCAGGGCTTTTCAAACTTTTAAAAAGAAGATAAAGTAAAGTGAAGTGAAGTAAAGTAGATTAACGTAATTTATTCAATGTCAATAATTCACTGAACGAAACAATGGATTTACATGGATAACAAAACTATAGCAAATCTGGAGCAAATACAACATTTTCACAAGTTTGTCTTAGTTTGCTTGAGAGCAAAGATCGTTTTACACTAGATTTGCTACCCATAGCAATGATGGTAAATGTCAAATCTGCTCAAGATTTGTGCTTTTGCACAAACACAATGCGTAGGTGCAATTTTTTATAGAACTTATTTATGGATCAAATGTGTATGTAAATGCGCTTTTTTAAAGCTTTCTTGCATATGACTCAAATTAATAAACAAATTTGCTGTTTTACACGACTTCTCCTTCTGTTGTAAAAGCATTGAAACTTTAAGCGAGTTTACACAGCGTCAATAATTTGTTATAACACGAGAAGTGCTTACCCAATATTCTGAGCCAGAGGCTCATGACAAAGTGCTTGATAATAATCCAGATGGAATTGGAAAACAAATCGGCCAACACTTCAATTTCCAAATTAGAAAAAAGGTATTATAATTTTAAGGATCCTCCTGCTTGGAAACAAAATACAAATTTGCTCCAAATTCTAGCATGATGCCTCCACTGGGATCACCATGTCTCGCTCTCAATATCACTCTTTTACGTAAATGAAAATGAGGATATCTGCGATCTTTGACGTTTGTCTAGCTGTCCCATTAAACTTACTAGGTTGAATAAAAGTGAAGAACATCCGAAATCCTCTTTCTTGAGTGGAAGAATCAGAGTGGAATGTTATCAGCGCGTATTTTCCAAATACAAAGACTTCTTTTCCAGACTGATTCCCACAGTATTTGTCGACAAGCACGTTATTGTCATCTATTATTTTGAAATAATCCGACCTGCAAGAACATTTAAGTATAAAGTTAGTGAAAGTGTTTCATCAACACTATAAAGTTAAAACGTTTCTTTTATGAAAGTAAATCAATTTAAAGAATCGTAAACCCTTTGTCCTTTTTAGCCGTTCAAATCGCCAGTTAATATACTATTTAATAATCCTTCCAGAGTTCGGACAGATTATGGGATTTTATAATCTGCATCGATTAGTCTTTGGACTTCGTTAGAACGGTGAGGATTGTTCGTAGCCGAGAGATTTGTTACACTCTTGGAATGCCTTTAAAGCGAATCTGATGCCATCATCACCATGGAAACCGAACCCTATAACTCACTCTGGGTGTCATTGTAGCCAAATATACACGCTAAACATTAGATGTACTATGCAGTATGAAAAGACCGAACGATTCGCTCTTGGAAGCTCGCAAGAAACTCAAATACTGGTCGCACGACCTAGATAGTTAATCGTCTCGACTCCCCAATTTTTCCAAAGGGGATGGCGGAAAAAAATGTTTCTCGATGTGATTCCAAACGAGCGAAAACAAGAGAAGTCTGTTTGGAAAATCACTCATTGCAAATTATGGCGCTTTTGTGTATGCCCCTCTACGTTAACAAAATGTCCAATAACGCGATTTCTGCTCCCCTTGCCGTACCGATCAAATGTTTACTTTCGGTCCACCATTTTGCGCAAGAAACATATACGGGGCGTAGAGGAGTAAAACTTGACGATAATTCGGGTTATAAATAAATTCACCAGGTTAATAGAATTTGCTGATTCAAGTAAAGGAAGGTGGTTAAATGCCAAGATTCATGATATCTTGCGACAATCGTCAGCTTCTGGTTTTGTAATAGATTTTCATCGGACGCGTAATCAGATCTCATGACTTTCTGATGCTCATGTTCACATACGTGAATATATGAATTCGATTTGTAATTGCCCTGAGAACTTAGCCTGTATTATATTCTATTTTGACCACACTGCACCCCGTTCGGGTTAATTATTATTTTTTTTAGTTTATTATTTATTTGCGTAAACGTTGCAGCGAAATGCTTGTTTACACAAACTACAGTTTGAATTTTGCTCAAGGTACTGGTATCATCTGATCACCCTCTCATGCTTGAGGACCTCAAGACAAAAACACTTCTGTTTACGGAAATTATAAATATAAATTGAGAGAATTTCTCGTATCCCAAGGGCTAGATCGGGTGTCTCCCTCTCTGCCCCCTTATTTTCGCTCACAAAAATATAACTGATAAATAAACAGGATCGAAAATTATCATATCATTCACGTGGAGAAGGACCGATTAACAAAAAAAAAAAAAAAATTCCTCCGGGCAGGACATTGTCGCAAGGCTCACAAAGCAAACGAGGTTCCACATTCCCTAGGAAGTTCTTTTTTGAAGCCTGTTAAAACAAACTGAATATTGCAAATAATTTGTCACTTAATTTTGTTATTTTTTTTAATTCCTTTTCTTCGTTTCACTTACCCACAAGAAGAACTCAGCTCCAATTCGAACAGTTGAAAGTAAATTTTCAGCGCCTTGTCATGTGGAATAAAAACTTTATCGGCGCAGTCCATTTTGTTAGGATAGTTGTTAGGATATCCGGGGCTTTCAAGGGTCTTGTTTATCATTGAACCACATCCTGATAAAACAAATTGAGACTTCCTTGTTACAAATTCATTGTTATTATTTTTCACTACACACACGTTACATAAAACGGGTACAACACTTTGAGTATTGGGAAGGAATACATTATTAAACTTATGCACCGATCAACTGGAAACGGCAAGATCTCCCCGGAACACCCACCGTGTATTTGAAGTTTTTTTTGTTGAGAATAGGTTGTTCAAATATCCCCTTCTAGGGCTAAAAGCCATTCAAATGCCCTACTTTTAGGTGTTCTAAGGAATCTCCTCGAGGACAAATTCTGCAGTTGTCTGTCATTGGTCTGTTGGGGCTTTTTCCAAGAGGCTTTTCCAAACACGAAGATAGAAAAGAAATCCTGCTTCCTTCAGATAAGAACTCAAATCACCCATCCCAGGGCTTTTCAAACTTTTAAAAAGAAGATAAAGTAAAGTGAAGTGAAGTAAAGTAGATTAACGTAATTTATTCAATGTCAATAATTCACTGAACGAAACAATGGATTTACATGGATAACAAAACTATAGCAAATCTGGAGCAAATACAACATTTTCACAAGTTTGTCTTAGTTTGCTTGAGAGCAAAGATCGTTTTACACTAGATTTGCTACCCATAGCAATGATGGTAAATGTCAAATCTGCTCAAGATTTGTGCTTTTTTTTTTTTTGAACTTATTTATGGATCAAATGTGTATGTAAATGCGCTTTTTTAAAGCTTTCTTGCATATGACTCAAATTAATAAACAAATTTGCTGTTTTACACGACTTCTCCTTCTGTTGTAAAAGCATTGAAACTTTAAGCGAGTTTACACAGCGTCAATAATTTGTTACTAGAAATACGTGACTCGCAAAACCTCGCGAAGCGGGGGCTGGGTGGAAAGCCCTCTTTACTCGTATTGTAGCATCAAACGAGGAGATTAAGAGGCGCATAAGAATTTTTTTTTGATGAGCATGGTGTTTTCGTAGTTCCACGGGCTAGTTTGCGGTTGAAAATCTATTTCTGACGCGACGTAATGTACAACGGGCGTGCAGCGCTGTCGTGTTCGATGAATTTATTTCCCACGGAAAATTATTGACCGCGGCCACAAAACGTGTAATTTCTTTAATGCACTCTTTCACAAAAAAGATTTCTAAAAGAAAGGGAAAAGATTCTGGAGAGATAGTTCTGTGTCCAGTGAATATTGATGAACATTGCAGTTGAAATTTGATCATGCACGCATATTTTTTTCCATGTATGCAAATTTTGCTCCAGACAACGCCAGACAGTCTGACGTCATTGTGCGGACACCTTCAAAGATATAAACATATATAGACATCTATAAATATATTTTTCGCTCGAATTCGCGCGGCTTAGCTCCGCTCGGGCCGGCTCGGCCCGACAAATTTATTAACCTCGCTTCGCGAGGAATAACACGAGAAGTGCTTACCCAATATTCTGAGCCAGAGGCTCATGACAAAGTGCTTGATAATAATCCAGATGGAATTGGAAAACAAATCGGCCAACGCTTCAATTTCCAAATTAGAAAAAAGGTATTATAATTTTAAGGATCCTCCTGCTTGGAAACAAAATACAAATTTGCTCCAACTTCTAGCATGATGCCTCCACTGGGATCACCATGTCTCGCTCTCAATATCACTCTTTTACGTAAATGAAAATGAGGATATCTGCGATCTTTGACGTTTGTCTAGCTGTCCCATTAAACTTACTAGGTTGAATAAAAGTGAAGAACATCCGAAATCCTCTTTCTTGAGTGGAAGAATCAGAGTGGAATGTTATCAGCGCGTATTTTCCAAATACAAAGACTTCTTTTCCAGACTGATTCCCACAGTATTTGTCGACAAGCACGTTATTGTCATCTATTATTTTGAAATAATCCGACCTGCAAGAACATTTAAGTATAAAGTTAGTGAAAGTGTTTCATCAACACTATTTAAGCAATAGAGGACTTTTTCCGTGTTTACATAGCCTCATCTAAACACGAGGGGGGTTGGGAGAATTCGAGACAGTTATGCAAACCCGAGACGCAGTCGAGGGTTTGCATAACTTTCGAGCTTTTATAAAACATTTCTACAAAAATAATTCGACAGATGAAGGGAAATTTTGTTTATTTATTTCTTGATTGAAATAGATGTTCTCAGTACACGCTCTGGACAATCATTTTTGCTACTAGCCAATGAAAACACGCATCTGACAACACATGAACCAATCAAAATTTGTGTTATAAAAGTCAAAATCAAGTTGAAATTTGCGGCAAACGTCAGCGAGCCCCGTGTTGACGGCGATTTCAGCTTTGAATTCTCGTGAATCTTACAGAAAAATACCGAACATTCGGTGAAAACTAGAAGAAATGTTCAAAACATACGATTCTGAAAGGAACGAACTTCAAGATGAGGAGTTTATTTAAGCTGAAAATGAATGTCATTGTGCATGGTCGCTCTTGAAAGTTACGTGAACTTGCCCGATGTGGCAGCCTGAGATGGCCGAGAAGTCGAGTCGCTCATCGTGCCTTGTGAAGTTTTGCTGTTTGGGAATCATAGCACAAGCAGCGGATCTAGACTGTGAAGTTGTTGCTGGTAATAGTAATCGTAGCAGTAGATTATTACGCTGAGAAAATCTCAGAGAAAATACATTTTATACAAATTTGACAGCCAAAACACGGCAACCGGCCGTACAAAGTTTGATTTGAAACATTTATAGTCTGTAGCATACAGTTTTGTGTTCGTTTTCGTGTACATTTTTTGAATAAAGAATGTCTTTTAGAGAATTTTATTGTGGTTCTCAGATGCAAAAATTACCTTGAAAAAAGTTTACTGCGTATTTGTTGCATATTTTGTCGTCTTCATTTGAGCTCCCTCGACGAGGTCGTCTAGCGAGGCAGGCAAAGCGCTGTGGTTCTTCTTGCATTTGCTTTTTTTCCCTCGGGTTCAGGGGGGAGGAGATAGGCAAACCCCGATCAAAATTTTGGGAAATTTTTCACCATTTCTTTAACAGTTGTACTTGAAATTACTTTGCGAGTCTTGCGAAAGCTTTGAAATGTTTTCAAATTGTGCCGGGAGACACAGAAAGCGTGACGTCACAACCGTGTTTACATACTCTCATCTAAACACACTTATCGACCAATGAGAGCGCGCGCACTATCTCAAATATTTTATAAAAAGTTAAAACGTTTCTTTTATGAAAGTAAATCAATTTAAAGAATCGTAAACCCTTTGTCCTTTTTAGCCGTTCAAATCGCCAGTTAATATACTATTTAATAATCCTTCCAGAGTTCGGACAGATTATGAGATTTTACAAGCTGCATCGATCAGTCTTTGGACTTCGTTAAAACGGTGAGGATTGTTCGCAGCCGAGAGATTTGTTACATCCTTGGAATGGCATTAAAGCGAATCTGATGCCATCATCACCATGGAAACCGAACCCTATAACTCACTCTTGGTGTCATTGTAGCCAAATATACACGCTAAACATTAGATTATTATGCAGTATGAAAAGACCGAACGATTCGTTCTTGGAAGCTCGCAAGAGACTCAAATACTGGTCGCACAACCTAGATCGACTCCCCAATTTTTCCAAAGGGGATGGCGGAAAAAACGTTTCTGGATGTGATTCCAAACGAGCGAAAACAAGAGAAGTCTGTTTGGAAAATCACTCATTGCAAATTATGTCGCCTTTGTGTATGCCCCTCTACGTTTTGAGATGTCAGGTAACACGATTTCTGTTCCCCTTGCCGTACTGCTCAAATGTTTACTTTCGGTCCACCGTTTTGCGCAAGAAAACTATACGGGGCGTAGAGGAGTAAAACTTGACGATAATTCGGGTCATAAATAAATTCACCAGGTTAATAGAATTTGCTGATTCAAGTAAAGGAAGGTGGTTAAATGCCAAGATTCATGATATCTTGCGACAATCGTCAGCTTCTGGTTTTGTAATAGATTTTCATCGGACGCGTAATCAGATCTCATGACTTTCTGATGCTCATGTTCACATACGTGAATATATGAATTCGATTTGTAATTGCCCTGAGAACTTAGCCTGTATTATATTCTATTTTGACCCCACCACACCCCGTGCGGGTTAATTATTATTTTTTTTTAGTTCATTATTTATTTGCGTAAACGTTGCAGCGAAATGCTTGTTTACACAAACTACAGTTTGAATTTTGCTCAAGGTACTGGTATCATCTGATCACCCTCTCATGTTTGAGGACCTCAAGACAAAAACACTTCTGTTTACGGAAATTATAAATATAAATTGAGAGAATTTCTCGTATCCCAAGGGCTAGATCGGGTGTCTCCCTCTCTGCCCCCTTATTTTCGCTCACAAAAATATAACTGATAAATAAACAGGATCGAAAATTATCATATCATTCACGTGGAGAAGGACCGATTAACAAAAAAAAAAAAAAAATTCCTCCGGGCAGGACATTGTCGCAAGGCTCACAAAGCAAACGAGGTTCCACATTCCCTAGGAAGTTCTTTTTTGAAGCCTGTTAAAACAAACTGAATATTGCAAATAATTTGTCACTTAATTTTGTTATTTTTTTAATTCCTTTTCTTCGTTTCACTTACCCACAAGAAGAACTCAGCTCCAATTTGAACAGTTGAAAGTAAATTTTCAGCGCCTTGCCATGTGGAATAAAAACTCTATCGGCGCAGTCCATTTTGTTAGGATAGTTGTTAGGATATCCGGGGCTTTCAAGGGTCTTGTTTATCATTGAACCACATCCTGATAAAACAAATTGAGACTTCCTCGTTACAAATTCATTGTTATTATATATTTTTCACTACACACACGTTACATAAAATGGGTACAACACTTTGATTATTGGGAAGGAATACATTATTAAACTTATGCACCGATCAACTGGAAACGGCAAGATCTCCCCGGAACACCCACCGTGTATTTGAAGTTTTTTTTTTGTTGAGAATAGGTTGTTCAAATATCTCCCTTCCAGGGCTAAAAGCCATTCAAATGCCCTACTTTTAGGTGTTCTAAGGAATCTCCTCGAGGACAAATTTTCAGTTTCAATTAATCACTATTCCTGCTTTGCAGACAGAGAAATATTAAAAACACCTCCAGAAGTATTTCTTTTAAAGCCGTTTCGAGTGAGCCATTTGCTCACAAAGGCGCATGCTGTCATCAACAGAAAAAAAAAAAAAACTCATCAAATTCTCGACCAAAAGAAAAATCAAGTTCAAATTCCCCAACCCAATCAAATTCCCCTTTCCCCGGGCACGATACACGATCTAATGCCCGGGTTAAAATGCTGAAGGTTCGAATTGATCGGCGCATTATATTACTGAGTAAAATAGAGCTTTTGTAACAGTGTATAAATCTAACTTCTTCTAATAACTGGGGGTTACGGAATTTCAGCATATGAAAAAAAATTAAAACCGGCTGTGTAGACCATGTACGGGGGAGTGGAACGGGTTGTGGGCTAATTCTGCTCGTATCGACTTTGAAAACACCACACGCAAGTTCCTAATTTTTTTTCGGTCGAAATTCAATTTTGTATGGTTGCTCAGCGTTCAGTGACTTTGATGTTACCATAACAACATATTTTGACAGTCAGCTTTCTCCAAAATTGGAAGGTGCTTGCTTTTTATGTACACTAACTAAATTTTAAATTTCTTACAGTAAATTATATGGTCTTATATCATTTATGTATACTTCGTTTGATTTTGATTGATTACTCCTCGTCAGTACTGGTGTTTTTGTGAGGTGTTTTGGAAATCCAGAAATCGAAGATGAACGCCATTTTGGAATTGTGACGTAATTCTGTTCTCATTTGGCGTCATCACTTCCCGCTGTGAACCTCGATGGAAGCATCCTCGGACTACTATAGTCATATAGCTTTTATACGTTTGAAGTTATGGAGGGGAAGGGGGGATTCCGCCTCCGCCAACACCACGCCCCAGAAGACAGGTTGCCCATCTGCTAGGATGATCTTACCACTGAGAGATTGTAGTATTTTCAGCGAACTCTCCCGCATTATTGTTTTTATGTTTATACCTGACTGTTTAATTCGATCCATCTTTGAAATTTGTTAATCCGTTTCACTGCACTTACCAAGTTGAACAAAAGTGAAGACTATTCTGAATCCATTCTCTGAAAGAGAATCATCCGTATGGAACGTTAACACCGCTTTTGTTCCAATCAGAAAGACTTCTTTCCTAGACTGCAGTCCACAGTATTTACCAACTTCAGTGCTGTTTTCATCTGCTATCTTCAAATAGTCATAACTGCAAGAAAATTAAATATGCCTTTTGTGAAACGCTCATCAACACTTCAACGTCATTCATAATGCCACTGTTCTTTTTGTACTATACAAATCATCGACTAACTGGTCCACCAAAGTTCAATTCGGTGAACTGGAAAGCGACAAATGATTTCACTGCGGTTTTTCTTCTTTTTTCGCGACGTTTTACGCAACAATTCCTGTCGACTTGTGCCACAAGTCACCCAAGCTTTATGAGCGTTTATAAGACTCTAGCGAGAGGAAACAGCGAACCTAAAACCCACTTGAATCGTGCTGAAATGACCAAAATACACCACACAAAAAACTGACAAGGTATTAAGGAGACAAGGTCAGGCATTTTTTGTTCAATTCATGCTCTTTAGTTTGGACCCCAAACACGTTTGTAAATTCCCATAAAACCCTTATAATCTACACCATTGCGTAACGTACATTAATCGTGACACTCCAATTACAACGTGACGTTATAAAGGTCAAACAAAGGTCCTATAAACGCTCACAAAGCTTGAGTACCTGTGCTTGTGCTAGCTCAGAAGACACAGCCCATTGAAATGGCATTGCCATGTTAAAAAGAAAGAAAAAAAATATTGTACGGGTAACCCTTTTAGATGGATAAATCATCACATAAAAGCTATCTCCATCCCACCGGAAGCTTTGTTACGCGGAACGATGCTTGGATTGCTTGTTATCCAGAAGGGTGTTGCTAAGTGGTATCCAACCATGTTATCAACTTATGCAAGGTCCTATTGTGATCCGTAAATGTTGTTTTATTAAGGGTAGGGGAAAACCGAAGTATCCGGTGAAAAACCTCTTCGAGTAAGGACGACAACCAACAGTAAACTCAGCCCACAATTGGAGGTCGTGGTTTCGTTTATCGCTTAAGGCGAAGTTATTTTCTCTTCTTAGTGTGGTCGCCCACTTTCTTAGGGTTAGCGCTCTGTTCGAATTTCATGGGTTCGTTTATGCAGTGGAACAAACACTGCAGAGTTAATTCTCTGATAATCATTCGTGTCATTATTGCAAGCGGCACAACATTCATTGTCCCCTTCACATTCAAATTCCTGCAATTACCACCACAATTGGGCGACTTGTTCCTGTGTGGTCTCGTAGCTCAGTCGGTACAACAACAGTTGATCAAATCCAGAGGGCGTGGGTTTGATTCCCGCCGAGGTCAAAAATTTGTTTCTTTCTCTTATTTCCTGACTAGGACTTTAACTGCCCGGTTAATGCCCTGATCCATAATTTCAACCCATAAAAGACATGATCCCGGGAATCGATGTGATATGCAGCAGACCCAGTGTAGTCCATTTCACCATAGCTACCACCACCACCACCACTATCATCATCATCATCATCATCATCGTCATCATCATCATCATCATCATCATCATCATCATCATCATCATCATCATCACCATCGTCATCACCATCGTCATCATCATCGTCATCATCATCATCATCAGCTGCAGCAGCAGCAGCATCATCTTTATTTTTTCAAGAAGTCGTACCATTACACCAAATGATCTTCATACGAGCGGTGAGAAAAGCAACATAAACAAAACAACAACGCGGATAAAAGAACACATGCACGTTGGAAGAAGTCGAGCAACTAACACTTGACAATCACTTGGAGCCACGCAAGTATATTTCTTTAAATCTTTGTTTGAGCGTTTGTGTGGTTTATGGTGGCCGAGCACAGTTTTCTAGTATATAGCTGTTCGTAAACGTTATTTGCAAACTACGTAATTTTGATCTCCTGTAAGTTTTGTTTTTGCATTTTAATGTTTTTTTTTTTTAAGATATTTTGTCAGATTTGGGGTTTTGTTTGTGGGCACGTTATGCTTTAGAGCACTACTGTTTTGTCAAATTTCACGAAATTCTAACCAGCAGTTCGTTAGAAAACAGTAAATTTCCACTGAAACGAGTCATAATTTGTTGATCAAGTGCGCATACGTGGCTTATAATTGACGTTTTGACAGCAAAGATGAAACGCATGCAAAAAGCTTAGCTCTTCAAGAACTCACTTTCTTTGTTCGTCGATAAAAACCGGGTTCACAAACGAATGAGTTATTCTAAGAACAAAACTCAACTTTGTGACCCATTTGATATAAGATTGAGGGATATCGCTTTACCGACGCCCTTTTTTCCTCACTACAACCCTAGCGCGCGCTTAATAGCGTCATTAACTGAATCTGCATTGCGCGCGCAAATTGCGCTCGAAAGATTTTCGTTTTTCCCCGAGAAGAAACACTGGTGTAACATCGGACTACGTGGTAGACAGTTGGTTACGACTGAATTTTATGGGTAATGAAACACGTTTTTCAATGCTATAAATTTTGAAAAGTGATACGTTTCCGAGGTGGAATCGCATCATCAGCGAGCCATTGTTTAAGTGTCTGCAGGGTTTCTTCTTTCTCCTCCGCAGCGGCTCATTCACGCAAGAAAGTAGCGAAAGTCGGAAATGGGGAGAAGAACGGAAATGGACAAAAAGGGGCGCGGGCTGCGACCTCAAAGCTTCAGTATACGGCAACGATTTGTATTCCTGCGTCCTCATCATGTCATTTTACCATATTATCTGTTTTTCTCCTCGATCTCCTCTTCATTCTTTTCCTTTCTGCAGCAGTAGCTGTGACTACACAATATGTTTTATTTATTACTCAGATAAAGCAGTACAAAGAGCTGACTTGTTTTTCAGTGTTCAAGTTCCCAAGCTCTCTCTTCGTAAAAAGGGTTTTTATTCCTGGAGTCAAAATGGCCAGCATGGAACGACTGTTGGTGAAAATATCCTGCTTTAGAATGTTTCTGATGCAGAAGCTTGTGATTGCTGGTTGCTATCAACGATGTGACTAGGAAGAGGGTACTTCTTACATTTAGTCCCGTTTATTGCTAGGCTTTGGAAATTCACATTAATGTAATCGTGAATGGGGCCAGTTAAAATTTTTCAGGTCAATAACGAAATGTAAATTCTCGCCTTTATGGGACTGAGCTGTAGGAAACAATCTCAGCGTAAAATTCCTGACATTTGCTAGTCGCAGAAAAACTTGTAGAATAACTAGATGAGTTACATCAACAGAGAAAACCCGAACTAACATATGGCAACTGTTGCTTTTCTTTTGGAGATTACAATAGAACTTGACTTTGAAAATCAGACGCGCTGCCAACTTTCTTACAAGTGGAAAAAAATGATCGTAAACAGAAACAACTCTAGTGAAAAACAAACAATGGGCTATTAACAACGTATTTTATTTGTGAAACTATGGAAACAAAAGTAATGCAGCTATCCATGTTAAGGCACAGAGGAGGAGGGACCCGACTAAAGTTAAGGCTAGGTATTTGAACATAGCCGAGGTTTTTTGTTTTATTCAAATGCCCCATCCAGACCAGTTTTGGACTGTCAGAAGGTTCAAACTTCGACTTCAGGTTTAACTTTATTTATTGAAAATTGTTAGCCACTTAATGTCTTGCGGCTTATCATTGTTAGATATGCATCGAATATGCGTGATAATATTGTTCACATTTCTAAAAGCGGAAAAAAAAGAATTAAGTTACAAACATTATCTTCGTTATAAACAAAATATGATGATTCTGGGATACGAAATTTTTGCAACTACGCTGATGAGAAACGTTTGACCTTCAATTGTCATTTATTTCTAGGTAACATTTCAGTTTATCATGTATATTTTTTTACTTATCTCTATTGACGTTAAACAAGTCAAATAATGGAAACATTTCAGTGTTGAGTGAACTAAACTTGCTAAATGCTAGTCTTTGTTTTGCTTACCCACAAGAACTTTCCATCTCCAAGTAAAACATTTCAAAGTAAATTTTCAGCGCCTTGCCATGTGGAATAGAAACATTGTAAACACAGTCCATTCCGTATGGATAGTAGTTAGGATATCCGGGGCTCACCAAAGTATTGTTTACCACTGAACCACATCCTGTCAAAATAAATGTAAAGTTTTTTCACCATAAATGAACAACGCGACAGACATATGCGCCAAATATCCTGACAGTTGAAACAGATTTAAATTAGTGTTTTTAAATTATTCATTATAAGCATTTGTTGTTGTTGTTTTTAATGTTCTTTGCTTGGTTAAAGTCATACTTATTTAAGGAAATGTTGCGAGTTTAGCTTACCATCTCTTTGACAACTTCCGCAACATATCAAGAGGGAGACCAGAAAAAGCAACATCATGGTCCTGTTCAAACGATTAAAAATAAAATAAAAATATTAGCGGAGCTCGCGCGCGTGGCGGAGCCCCATAGCTAAGAGATTTTGGTAAACCCATCAGCGCGAGAAATTTTGGTTTGGTTATGACGTCACTTCAATCCGACCGACCGTACATTGTACGTACATACGCTACTCCATGTAAGCCAACATGAAATGAGACACTCAAGCCTTGTGCTGCAAATCAGGTTTTTTTCGGCGGGAAAATGCATGGCCAAGTGCGCTGCCAGCCGCGTTTGTTTGGCAGGAAATTGCATCGCCAACTACGTTTGAGAAAAAAAAACAATTTGAAGACGACGTGTACGACAAAACACAAACTCAATTTATGAATAAGTCCACAAACATGTAAAGCAAAGAAAGGGAGATAGAAAGAGATCGGGAAAACAGGCGACGAAAGAGCGAAGTTCGACGTCAAAGAGAGCGATTGAGAGCGGTAGCAAACAGGCGAAACATGAGTGACGAACAAAGAGAGAAAGAACAGGAAAGCATGCAGAAAAAACCCCGTGTTGCGGAACAGGGTTTGAGTGTCTCATTTCACATTGGCTCACATAAACAGGCGTATGTGCTGTAACCCGGGTTGTTTTTCGGCGTAAAAATGCATGGCCAACTGCGCTGCCAGACGCGTTTGTTTGGCGGGAAGTTGCATCGCCAACTGCGTTTGAGAAAAAAACAAAACAAAAAAGAAATAATTTTGAAGACGACAAGATACAAAGTCAATTTTTATATGTGACCAACAGCAGGAGAAAGAGTAAGGCAACTAGCGGCGGGAGAAGCAAATCGACTGGCACATCATCAGAATCTGGAAGTGAAATCATTTTACTCCGATCCGGCGCCACGAAACGTTGGATTTTTCCTCTTGAGGCGAAACGTTTCGCTCACTTAACGTTGTAAAACGAATGGAAAATCAGCAATGGAATAAAGGGACTGGTTATTCTCAGAAGAGGCGAGTACATTCATGCAATTTTGTTGACAAAACTTTGCCAGTTTGCTGGTTTGCAAGATATTGTTTTCTTGCAGTTTTGACACGCCGTTTAACTTAAGCTTAAGCTAATACTGCTAACTTCAGAACAGTATTTTGGGCTCATTTTATTCGGTCCATGTTGATTATTTCCCTTGGAGTTTTATTTTCTGATCTCGTCCAATTTTGCCGTCAAAGAGCGGGAGAAAGAGCAAGGCGGATCGCAGCGGGAGAAACAAATCGATTCTTTTAGCAGCTTTTAGTGGCGGCACTTCATAAACAGCGGCTGAATCTTGAAGAGAAATTATTTTACTCTAATCCGGCGCGATGAAATGAAATTAAGATGCGATGGATTTTTCCTCTTGACGTGAAAATTAACGTTGTAAAGGAATGAAAAAATCAGCAATCGAATAAAAGGACTGGTTATTCTCCAAAGGGGCAACTATATTCATGTGATTTTGTTGACAAAACTTTGATGTTTTTTCCTTGTAGTGTTGACACTGCAACTTGTTTAACCTCAGAGCAGCCTTTTGAGCTCATTTTTCGGTCCATGTTCGTTATTTCCCTTGGAGTTTTATTTTCTAATCTCACCCCATTTTAGGTCACTTAAAAGTATTTGATTCTGAGCTAAAATAGTCAGTCAAACAAACGTCTAGATCAACCAACATTGTATCGTTGGCATAAACTACTGACAAGTTTTTCCCGCATATATCTCTAATTTTAGCATTTATTTCTGACAATCTTGACAGAGAACAAACAAAAATACTTAAAACAGTAGGGTATAACCGCAAAGATTAAGATGTGTGAGTAATTTTCACTGAAATTCTTTACAAAGAACGTGAAAAGCGAATGTAAAATTAAAGTGTGATTTCATTTTCATCAAGACAAAGTTTACGCAAAATATTCATTCGCTTGTTTTTTGTGAATTTTTCAAAGATCGTTGTTTAGTTTATTTCTGTACTTATTGCTATGAATTATCACAGTGCTTTTTTCATTTATTACTCACATATATATTCGAAGTGTGTTTTTTGGTTAGTGCATGCATTTTCTTCTGAGGTTTACAGTTTACGGCCTTCTTGATAAGCAAAATTTACTAGACAGTGACAGTGCCAGTAGCGCGCGTTGGCTGTTCACAAACTGTTTTGCCTCGATCATCTTAAAAACTAAAAACAATAATAAAAACAGAAAATATCAATTTGAGCCATTTGAATTCCGCTTTTATAACACAAAGGGCAAAATGTTCCTAAAACTATCAAGGAACTTCGTAAAACAGTCAGTAAAACACTCATCGAAGGCGCAAGCAAACCAACAAATTATTTAATTTTTTCGTAGCGTACAAAACAAACAAAACCGACGAGAACAGTTCCCATTATACACATATAATCAAGAGATACAAGTTTAATTCAGGAGCTGCAATCTAACAACGATAAATCAAATGTTAGGGATCAATTAATTTAATTGTTCACCTGCGCTGTGAAGCTTCCTACCGCTTGGAAATAACACGAACATAGATCGATAAAAATAGCAAACGATGGATCCAAAGAAGGAACTTGCGGAGCAATTTCTTCCTGCTCCTTCCTCCCATCAAAAGGACACTTTCATGCTCCGTTGTCGTTCGTTGAAAGCACTTGGACGCCATGACTGATTTCAGTTTCTCAACCAAACAAAATAAAATCAATCCGATCCAAGTCTTTAGCTTTTGACACAAATAATCTTTTGCTGTTTCTGGTGAGAGACACTAAAATTAACCTTTAGGAATTTCCTTCCTAGCTGCAGCATTTGATTTCCATGTATTTTGATACAAAGAACCCGGCTTAAAGAGTCGAACTTCGAAAGAACCTCAAAGAACATGTTTTTTTTTTGGACACAAAATGGAGAAACCAACAAAATGTAAAACTGTCGTGCCCAGCCAATCAGGAGAGAGTATTTTCGCCGCTCGACCAATCAGGAGTAAGTAATTTTGCTCTCGGTGATAGGAAAATTACGAAAAAACTGCCCTCTGTTACAACAAATTAGCATTCAGTAATTTTGCCCTCTGTTTTACATTGTTATTGTTGATGAGCAGTTAGCTGCATATGCATTAAAAATGTACTATATAACTGCAGAATTGATGAGGAACTCATAAGGTTATTACGTTCATACAATAAGCAGAGTTCTATTGTGGAGCTCCGCTTTTAGGCTTGGCTAAATATATATATTATTCTTAACAACACAATTTGGGCTGGTCACCTATTTCCACCCGTATTTCAGAGAATTAAACCGTGCACTCTATGAGCCTGTGAAGCGCTGAAATCATAATGCGGCCTTTTTCGACGCCATTTTGACGAGTAGGCAAACACGTTTTGAAATAACAGTGTTTCTATGGAAATCCGATTTGAACTTTAGGCATTATGCAAAGGGTTTTACCGAAAATAACTGTGGAATGTAGCTGTGCTAAAAAGCATCTAGTGCGTTTTGACGTTTCCATGCATTTGCCTGTATAACGAACCAGCCGCGAACTGCTACTAAAAATAGTTCGCGGGAAAAAAAATACAGGAAATTGTATGGAAAGTTCAAAACACGACTGGAAGCTCTCTAGCACAGCTAAAGCCAGATCCCTCCAGTTTTTATCTTAAACTCCCTTTCCTAGTGCCAAAAGTTTCCAATTCATGAATTTTTCAGAAGGGATGTTTTATGAAATATATTTGACATCTGATTTCCATACAAACACTGAACATTATTTCAAGACGTGTTTGCCTACTCGTCAAAACGGCGTCGAAACCGTGATAAGGCCTATTGATTTTACTGAATCGTATTACGTTATTTTGCATCGCACTGCCTCTGGGTGTGATGTTCACATATTGGTTTGTAAAGTATCCTAAAGTTTTGCATATTTGTATACAGTTAAGGATTTTAAAAATGCTACGTCACGCATTTTTTGTCGTCTATCTCCCTTTTCGGCTTTCTATCAAAAACTCCCCATCCTTAGTGCAAAAAAATTGCAATAATTTCGAGACAAGAAAATTCCCATACTATACATCATATAGTATACATGTAATAACCCTCAAAATAGCAGATGCCAAAGAAAACAATTTGTTTCCGGAGAGAAAGGCACAGGAAGACAAGCGAGCTCCCGCTACCAGATACTGATAACACGACATAGCAGATTCTTGTGCGTTCTCCTGACCTGAAAGCAATACTTTTTCACATTGTTGATCAGCTTACTTACCCCACGAAAAAAGCTTGCCAACAATTCTTGACTAGCGGCGACAAAGCGACACCTTATGTACACGAAGCCAGAAAAACGTCTTATGTAGAGTACGGGACGTGCTGACAAACGACGGCTAATAACAAAAACAGGTAGCTAATTAAGAGCCGTCCTCTGTAAATATCGACTATCGTCGTTTGGACGAGAAAAAATGAAATCCCTCAAACTTTCTCAGAAGAATGGTCTATATAAGTGATTCACATAAATATAACTTTCAGCTCAGTTCGATTCGTATTTTAGCTGTAGTGCGACCATCTCGGTTTAACCGCTCTGAGAGGGCTTTCAGCGGCCATTTTAGGCCACACTTTTAAGAATTTGCCTTACAAAGAAAGCGTTACAAATCCGAACAAAATCTCAGTATTCGAGACAAGTAAATGTTTGTTGTTGTGTTGAGAAGCTTTTTTGGGAATTTGATAGAAATCTGATTTTTTTACAAAATTTTTAATTTCTTCCCTATTGAACTACTCTTCAAGTGCCAAAAAAATGGCCGAGTTTAAAGGAAAATATCGCTAAAGATACATTAGTTGGCTCCTAAAACAGCATCCCGGTTAAAGAGCAATGTCTTATCTGTAAGAATATGCAATAAAACTTTTGGGCAGTTAAAAAGAGAAAATTATAGAAGAAGAAGTTTTAATTGTGCTTTTGTCGACAAACACGGCCTTCGTAATTAGCATAACAACATGAAAATAACGATTTACTAAGAGAATAATGATAAATTCCTTTTACCTCGTGAAATATCGAGAACTGGATATTTCAAAATATATCAAATTATAGTTTCAGTCGGATACAGCCGCATTTTCGATGATTTGTTGTGCGAAATCACTGTAATACACTCCGTAAAAACTAAAATCTTACTTTAAGACGTTTTTTACACTTAATTCTGGTGCTGTGGTAAGACAGCGCGTAAATCTCATTTGAAGACGATTCATCTTAGGATAAGACGACTTTCTTCTTATTTATACGATGATGGCGTCTTCAGGATTAAGATGATTTTTTCTTAGATTCAAAGTGCTGTGGTAAGTCATATTTTCATCTTAACTCAAGATTTGAGCAATCTTATTCTAGATGCTTTAGAATCTTAACTGATGTAAGTTTCGAAGCAAGGTATAAATCTAACTGCAACGGTCACTTCATTAAAACTGACAGAGAGCGTGCTTGAGCATGATATATGGAGCAACGAAAACACAACGAATTTCAATCCATAGTACTTTATTACACCAAATTTAATTTAAATGAGACAACTTATCGAAATCACCTTACCGTATAAAATTCGCCGGAAAACAGAGGCCGGGCCGCGGCCAATAACTACTGTTTTGTTAGTCTTAAAGTCCTCTATATCATAGAGACCTCTAATAGCAGGGAATGCAGATTGTCACTACACTCATTCCTCTGATCGGTGATGCAGTAGAATTGTTGGACTCATCTTTGGTTTTCAATTAAAAGCGACATTAACTTCTTCATTTCCATTTTCAATCTTCTGTCTCGCGCATGCCGTCAAATTCGTGTAAGTTACCACGTTTACCGGGGCTTTAGCCCGTATTTTATGTCCAGATGTCTTGTTATTTGAATATTGAAGTTGCTGTCTCGAAATTCTTGTAAATTCTCCACTTTCCGCTGCTTGATCTAAACAAGGTGAGAGTTTGCGATGGATCAAACCTCCAGTCTCCGTGTCTGCAGAGTTTGGATCAAAATCAACCAATCAGAAAAGAAGTCCTGTTTCCTATGAGGTCTGCAATTTTTAAATGAACCAATCAGGAAGGGCTTTGCAAAAATTTGGATCCTTTTGTGTTGTAGCCTGCGCGCGTAGCAAGCGTTCCGTGCTGTTTCCGAGCAAGGACCGCGCGAAAAATGGCGTTTTCTATTCCTTCCAAGTTAGCCTTTTTTTATATATCTATTTTTTTTACCGAGAACTAAAATGGTGAGAGTAGAGATCGGCGTATTAAATCGCCGATATCTGGCATGTCAGATATCGGCGATTAAATTCGCCAATTGTGCCCGTTCCCGCGATTTTTTTACGCTCATCGCTGCGAATTGCCAGTAAAGTCAATCAGTCAGGTTGGGCGGTTTTATCACATGAACAACGCCGCGATCGGCGAAAAAAAAAATCGCCAGGTGTGTCCGCATCAATCGGTGGCGAAAATCACTTGCGATTTTCGCTGGCGATCAAATTCGCTGCGATCGTCGTATAAAATGCCCAGGTGTGTCGCCAGCTTAAAGCGTATTGCATCTTACGTAGGATGGCAGTATCTTATAGCCTGCTTCGGCGTCTTAAAATTTCCACAAGACCAAAAAACGTCTTAAAATAAGGACCCCATCGACTCAGATTAATATAATTAAGACTGGTCTTTCTTAAAGTAAGATGCCTCAATGTTGGATAAGCGCTTCTCAAATGAAGACGATTTAAAGACAATATTTAAGACGATCTTTTATCTTATATACTAACTGAGACTCCGATAGTCTTCATTTAAAAGATCTCCTGTGTTAAAATAAGATGATCACCGTCTCAATTTAATGTGGTGGTGGTCTTGCATAAGACGGGAAACGTAAGGTAAAATCTTAGTTTAAGATTTTAGTTTTTACGGAGCACCGCCGCCCGTAAACGCGGCACTGAGTTGAATTCTTCAAAATCCGTCAGGACAACCATCAGCCGAAAAAATTGCCTTTCGCCCCATAAGCTGCCGTGTGCAAGGTGTCAAATATTTCTTTGTTATCCTTAATGACCAAAAATTCTTTCAGCAACCATTTAAATCCTGCTTTGAACTGGAGATTCTCGTCAAGAAATCGTTTATGTTCCGTTGACCTTCCGCCGTGATCACAATGAGATTGCGTTATAGAAACGCGCGCACATCCGGGTTGGGGTGGAGGTGGAGAGGAAATACAAATGTCCCGGACCTTAGCTTGTAAGATGCTGCGAATGCGTTAGCCATTATATTCTTCGCCTTTTCGGGGCTATAAATTAAACACCTGTCTCGGAATAATGGAACATGACTAGTGACTTTGGGGAACGTTGAGAAATTTGTGTAGGTTTTTTTCTGGTTTGTGGCGCAGTAGAAAGTACCCTCTGTAAAGTCATGGTCTCTTATTTAGATGGGTACCTTTTCCAGCGAGTTCAAATATTTTGTGGTAGATCTAGGGGCAAAAATGGACTTCTGGAAAGTTAGTCGAAAATTCCTTTCATGTTTTTTTTCCCTCCCTTACTGTGATCAAATTGCCCTGCAGTAACGCGAAGCCGATCGTTAAGTAGATTTAAATAATGACTACATCAAATTAAATTTCATAGGTGTTGCTACTTTTCATTTTATATCGTGTTTAATATTTTAGGTCGTTTGGGTCGCAAAAGAGAACCATAGAAATATAATGTGTCAATCAAAGTGTATTGTTTCCAGTTTTAATATGTACGAACTTTTCCTGACACGCGTAAAGCGAATGGCTTAATAGCCACACTTTTAATTGGTCCGCGAAGAATTCCTGGTCATGGCCACCTGTGGCTACTCGTCTATGTTGCATTGGAAGTACCTGCGGACCCAGTACCCAAAACGATAAAAATGTGCAGTGTGTCCTACTGAGAGACTGCCAAGGGGACGTGAGCGTCCATTTAAAAGCACTGCACGTTTGGGACGTATCTTTAAAAACCGAGGCACAATTGCTCGTAGCAAGGGCAGGTATAGTATGAGTATTTTGATATTTATTTTAGCAGTTTTCTCTTAAGAAACACCAAAGTACAAATCATAAGTATTCATTCCTTGAAGCGAATACATTTGTTTTGAACTCCCCCACGAAATTCGCAACCTGGTTTACATGCCATTTCAGACCACAAGTTATCACCTGCAATTACACTTCATTACACCTTTTCACACGAAGACGCTAACAAAAGAAGCATTTGCGGAGTGAAAAGCGTGTAACACCTTGCACACGGCAGCTTATGGGGCGAAAGGCAATTTTTTCGGCTGATGGTTGTCCTGACGGATTTTGAAGAATTCAACTCAGTGCCGCGTTTACAGGCGGCGGTGTATTACAGTGATTTCGCACAACAAATCATCGAAAATGCGGCTGTATCCGACTGAAACTATAATTTGATATATTTTGAAATATCCAGTTCTCGATATTTCACGAGGTAAGTGGAATTTATCATTATTCTCTTGGTAAATCGTTATTTCCATGTTGTTATGCTAATTACGAAGGCCGTGTTTGTCGACAAAAGCACAGTTAAAACTTCTTCTTCTATAATTTTCTCTTTTTAACTGCCCAAAAATTTTATTGCATAATCTTACAGATAAGACATTGCTCTTTAACCGGGATGCTGTTTTAGGAGCCAACTAATGTATCTTTAGCGATATTTTCCTTTAAACTCGGCCATTTTTTTGGCACTTGAAGAGTAGTTCAATAGGGAAGAAATTAAAAATTTTGTAAAAAAATCAGATTTCTATCAAATTCCCAAAAAAGCTTCTCAACATAACAACAAACATTTACTTGTCTCGAATACTGAGATTTTGTTCGGATTTGTAACGCTTTCTTTGTAAGGCAAATTCTTAAAAGTGTGGCCTAAAATGGCCGCTGAAAGCCCTCTCAGAGCGGTTAAACCGAGATGGTCGCACTACAGCTAAAATACGAATCGAACTGAGCTGAAAGTTATATTTATGTGAATCACTTATATAGACCATTCTTCTGAGAAAGTTTGAGGGATTTCATTTTTTTCTCGTCCAAACGACGATAGTCGATATTTACAGAGGACGGCTCTTAAAATAATAACAGCGACATTAAAATGCTTTTGCAGACACAATTTTTAAATTAGATGACATCTACGAATATAAATTAAATAAGTTACGTCGTTCAACGTCAAAATGTGTCAAATACCAAGTTAGTAGTTAGATATTTGGGTGTATCAGCTCACTTTTCAAAAAATGATAAAAAAAATCCCATACGAAACCTTATAAATCCAATATTTTTCCTAACTCCTGCAACGGAGACGCCATTAACTCCACATTATCTCACCCTAATAACTACATAAAATACTATTTCAGCCTTTGAATTCAACCGTAAATTCAAAAACCTAAAAACCTAAATCCTCGGTTTTCAAAAAACCTAAATTTTTATCCTCGGTTTCTCAAAAACCTAAATTTACGTTTTTCATAAATGACACCAAACTGATCACCAACTCACAAACAATCATCGATTAAATCCAACCAACTCATCAATCGCTGATTTGAATGATGAATACAATATTTTTGAACACCAATTTGGATATAATTAACCTGTAATGAAGAAAAAAATAATCATAAATAATTCAAATTTATGGATGTTGTGTGACTGGATGCCGTTACTGTCACGCGTGACGTTGTGTGACTTGTCACGAAAATGGACAAAACCCTAGACGTGGGGTGCTCGGTTGGCTGTTTACTTGCCTGGCTCCAGCCAGGTCTTTTTCGCGCCGCTGGACAAATGCGGCTGTCCCTTCCCAGTTTACCTCTGGTACAGAGGTTGAGTCCTGGGACGAACTCTGAGCACCCCGCTGTAAACCAGTAGGGCCTGAGCGGGCTCACCCTGGAGGTACCGTCTACTGGAAGACATCCCACACTACTCAGTAATTCACCATCTGCACAAGCCGTCAAACAGGTTTCAGTCAAGGGCCAACTGACACCACCCTAAAGCTTCACCAGAGTTTGTGAACTAATATAACAATGGCCCGATTACCTATATATTACACTCAGTTCTGAAATTTTTACACTTGTGGTGCTATTTTTCTGTATATTGCGTAATATTGCTTGATTTGGATTAACACGCATGCGCTTTCATGCAAGTACACGATGACACAACCCAAAGGGGACTGGACACTAGTTTGTTAATACACGTGTCGGCCATTTTGTCGCCATTTTGTGAAGAGCTTGTGTTTTGATGTTTTTCGTTCATGTTTTGGGATATATTGGACATTTATTTCTCCACTTTCATCGTTCTGATGTTTGTAGACGCTTTTTGAGGTAAGAATATCATTTATCTTGCACACAACAATAGATTTTTTATTGGATCGACTCGCTATCGAATAGTCGTGAGGCCGTGAAATGAGCTTATTTATTTTTGCACATCGACTAAATCCTTGATTGGGATCCAAGAATTAAAGGCATCATTGTATCCTTTCCACTTTACCAACGCTTGTTTCTTCTTGTAATCTCTCCTGATGACTTTATCGATTCTGAATATCTCCTGATTAGCTTTCAATAATTCTGGTTCATAAAAGCTCCCTTTAATATGTTCATCGTTTAGATCTTTCAGTTTATAAGTGATTGGTGTAGTGTATTGAATTTTATCGATAATGAAGACCTCTTCTGTCCAGTTTTCTGTATAACCTCGATCAAACAGCTTTCTTTTATACTTTGATATTCTAACCTTTTCACCAACTTGGAATTTTGCTTGGGATGACAATTGCTTCAAATTGCCATAAAGATTGAAGTAAACAGTTCCTTCATTCTTTTTCTTAGTTGCTTCTGTCGGTGTCATTTTTATTGAACTGTGTTTAGTGTTATTATACTGCTTCAATATTTCAGGCAAAATATCCAGATACATTGTATTGCCTTGAGCAGTGAATCGTTTCCACATTTTATTTTTAATCGTTCGATTCCAGCGCTCAACAACTGATGACTTCTCTTCATTTTCAGTCGAATACAGTGTAATGTTATGTTTATTGAGCAAGTCTTTGAAATGTTTGTTGTAGAACTCTGAGCCTTTATCAGTCCACAGATACTTTGGTTTTCGACCCTCTTTGAATATGCTTTGAAATGCTTTAGTTATGGTCTCACCTTTTTTATCTTTTAATGGGACAATCCAACCGTATTTACTGAAAACATCTATAGTCATGAGAAGATACCTATTACCTTTATTCCATTTACTGAATTGTTGCATTTCAACAAGGTCAGCAGCCCATATTTCATCAATATTATTTACAATAACACGCCGCCGAGTAAAGTTACGCCTTATGGGTTTATGCAGCTCATTAGCTAATTTTTCTTGCCAGTTTTCCTCTTTACCCGACGGCTTTTGACGTTTTTTGGAACCCCAAGACCCAGTTTCTGTTTTGTATTTATTGCATTTCTTGCCAACCAATGTCCCCATTGTCGTTCGGAATATGGAACAGCATCCAATGATTTAACCATCTTTTTATCAGCTTTGTTTTTACATTTTTTGTCATCTTTGCAGACTGAATAATCAACATCATATTGCATCTGTTTTGCCTGTTGGTTTATCATATATTTCCAATATTTGCCCTGTTTTGGGGTTATATTTTACTTGATTCTCCAAATCATTGTACGGACCAGTGTATTTATGCCCAGGCAATACCCAACCAGCTTTTGGTCGAGGTAATTTACCAATCATTTTGTGTATATCAATTGAACCACCGCTTTTGGGTCGTCCTTTGATTCCCTTTTCATACTCATCCCAATTTGGTGGGTGCCAACCAATTGCATCATAACTTGAGCATTTCGGTGTGTTGTGATATTTGCTTCATATCTTGACCATGCTTTCACAAGGATAATCTTTGTATTTTTCTAATGTCTTTTTCCCAGCCTTGCCAGACCAAAATTGACTCGACAATATGCCAGTATCTGTGCTAAATGCACTTTTGGCAATGTCTCCAGATTTGTATCTATCAAAGACTTCCTTTGTTGATGGAATTAATGTTCCAACAACATCCATAGACTTCGATGCAACCTTACCTGGTGTACCGAGTTGTTCCAAAATTGTATTCAAATTACCACCATCAAGTTCTTTTCGGTCAGTTTTGTACCTTTTTTTTGGTCTTACTTTGGTTGATAATTTATCAAACATCTCTGATCCAGTCTTTTGAACAAAAGGAGTTGCTTTAGAGATAGCATAATCAATAGCTTTTTTCTGCAATTTAGGGTTTCTAAGTGCTTCAGACCCATAATATCGACCCATTTCAACTGCTTTCTTTCCCATCCATGGTAATGCATGTTGAATTAACATATCAGCACCAGTTGATGCTAAAGTATCCATTATGCCCGCCCCTTCGAACGGGCTATTTAGTTTCCCTGTTTTTTAACAAATTTGGTTTTAGTTATACCACATTCAGCACATGTACAGAAGAACATGAGCCGACCATTTTTGGCTTGCTTGTAACCTGAAGGCTGAACACATTCAGTTTCTTTCTTTTGTTTAACACAATATGATTTGACCATTTTATATCACTATATTAGATTAATTATCATCAGAGTCAGACTCATAATCCGTCTCATAATCCTCTGACTCAGAATCTGTTACCAATGTACACCATAAACATAATTTTCCTGAAAATTCTGTGTATTCATCACACTTCACAATATCTTATATCAACCATTATACAAATTAATTAGATAATTTTTTAAAATATTGGATTATAAAATTATGATTGACACTTTGATTGTTCATGTCAAAATGTGCATTGTGGATTGTTTTCAATATACTTGTACCATTTTGTCTCTCAAATAAATAATACAAACACCAATAGCCACACAATACTGAATCTCTTTCCTGGATTTCATCACCTGAATACATTAATCGTTTGCCACTTGTTGACATGAATTGCATAATTTCTTTTGGCATAATTAACCCAAAACTATCAAAATATTCTACATATTTGTCTCCGTTTCGATACGCAACCCAATGTGTACCTGGTCCAATCTGTGAATCCAGGTTAATGATACCAACTTCATCTTTTTTCATCTTTTGTGGTAGATTATCTCTGCTGTAAATGCCTCTGAAGTGTTTTATTTTGAGTTTTTTGACCCAATCAATGAGTTCAAAGTTACTGAGTGGTTTATTTATGAATTTCACAGAATGTCTCCGATTAATGGAATCCCCTTGAATGGACTGTTTTTGCCTAATAACAGACCTTTTCCTTTTTTGGTTTTTTTTTTTTTTTTCCCTTTACCATATTGATCCCATGTACCGAAAAATGGAGGCGGCCTATAATTAACTGGTAGGACCAAACCAACATCTTTTTTGGTTGTGTTTGGAACAAAAACTGGGATCGATCTTCTGGATCTACTTCTATCCACCTGTAACCCTTTACCCATTAATGCATTCAAAACCATTGGAATGCCAATTGAAGCCAATAATGACCCCAAAAAACCTCCTGATTGTTCCTTAGTTGGTTTAATTACAATCTGTCCACCAGTATGTATTGCATTGACAATTTGCTTCTTTTGTGCTTCAGTGAGCCAATCTTTGTATTTTATTAATTGATCAATTTTGTTTTGAGGAATGAGGAAACCACCAGCTTGTCCTCTACCAAATATTTTATTGACTCCCACATTTGCAAGCCCAGAAAGTGCTCCAGTAGCTAATGGTCCAACTGCTTTTGCTGCCATTGGTAGTAATTTTGTGCCAATTTTGAATAATGATGACCAAAGACTGCCTCCTTGTTGTACAGCTTTTCGTATCTGTGTTTTGCTTATTTTAATATCTGCTCCAGTTTTGTTTTGCATTGCCTTTTTCAACCTATTTATTTGTGTATTGGTTAACATCAGCTGATCCGGACCATTTAATTCAGAATTTGATAATCTTATTGTTATTGCTGAATTGTTTTTTAATGCTTTTGCTAGTTTATCTTTTTGCCCAATTAATAGTGTTACTCCATGTGAATGATAAGTTGTCATATCTTTTATATAACTAACGTTACATTAAAAATTTATTCCATTTATCGAAACAATATTTTACCATCTTTTTGGATGAGTTCAGCGTCTTGTTCATATAATGTCAATGCATAAACTGAATATGCAGCGTTTGTTGTACCAGATAATTCATAATGAAATGTCAACTTTGTGGTACCATCTTTGATATCCATTTTTTGTTTTGTTGAATCGAAATATAAGAATGGAAATATTGTTTTGAAATTGTTGACATTCAATAAAGTTCCTTGACTGTACTCATTGTTTGCATGCACATATTTGAGAATATCTCTGTAAACTCTGGTTGGTTCAGCTTCCGGTGTATAATGAACATCAGGATATTCATTGCCATTTCCAACTGTCAGATGACAATTTGACATTTTCATATCATTTGCTACATTGAATGTATTGTACAAAAATGGATTTGCTGTTTGTGCTCCAATATTTGCATCATTGATAATGAAAACAAACACATGTCTTGGCTTTGAAATCCCACTTGTTATCTGAAAATGGCCACTTCTTTGTGTTGAAGAATTACTTCTCTCAATATTTTCTCGCAAATAAACCCATTTATGTGGCTTCAAAAACTGACTCATATACAGTGATTGCCCCTCTGAATTGAAAGTTATTCTTGGTACAATCAACTCCATTCTGGTAATAATTACACGACAATCAGCCCCAGCTTGCCATATTAGAATAGTATCAGATTCAATATGCAAATTTAATTCCAATCTTGTTGATGGTAATAACTCATCCATCAATGCTTCAAAGAATGAGTATCGATTCAATGGTATTTCTGTATTGACAACCACTAATAGACCCAAAAGTGCTTTTCTTGCAGCAAATCCTTTGTTGAACAAAGCTTGTGCAGGTCTCTCTTCAGCACTTCGGTTTGTATCCAGATAGAAAAACTCATTTGTTGCTGTCGATTGAGCATATCCTGGACTATATTCCAATAGATTCTTAATATTTACACAATGATTTGCATCATTACAATCATATACCATTTTACCATTCAATCTTACATCGAAATCATGTATAAGACTGTGTGAACCATTAACAATACCATTATGGTCTTCATCTGCTATATTTCCATTTTGCATTGTGTGGACTTTAAAACCAACTGATATTCTTGCATTATACCAATCAAATGGTGTTACTTCTCCTGTGTTGTCAACAACAAAACGATAACCATCTTTCTTTTGTGACCTATTATTCCCTGGATTACCAGTATTCAATGGTGTCTCCAATTGAAAGAAGACATCTTCGTATCTCTCAATGTATTTTGGATTTCTGAATGATTTCATTTATACAGATATGTTACATTATTTTCATTTTCTCCTTCTTTTGAGTTTTCCACCGGATAATATCTGATTGACTCTCTCAGCTATTTGAAAATCAGTCAGTGGCTGCTCCATTTTTGGTTGGCTCATTGTCACTGATTTTGTTTTGGAAGGTTGTTTTTTGCTCAATAATTGAATTATTTTATCACCTGCTTTATTACCAGCAAACTCACCAGTTTTGGTGACTGCTTTTTCAGCTGCAGTTTTGGCTCCTTTCTTAGCTAATTCTTTTGCTGTTTTTCCGAAAAGTTTTGATCCAAATGATCTGAAAACATCCATAATTCCTTCACCATGGATATGTTTCATCGCATAACGACCCAATTCTGGGTCAAAACGTGGCTTAAATTCACTTTGTCGTACCATATATTGATATATTATATTAAACTAGACCTGAGAATCAAGCTCATGAACCAGTCAATGCCATTCAAGTCAATTGGCCGACCCAAAGCGTCAGTCACTGTTATCCCCATTTCTGAAATAATTGACTTGGAAACTGGACTGAATAATGCTCTTTTTGGCTCAAAAGTAAAGGGATAACTCCTTGTTAAATTGTCAGTGGGTATCATTATCAGTGTATTTGTGAATCGTCCATCACTGAGGCTATCAGTTATTATATCACAATTAATGTTCAAAACGTCAATATCATTGGTAATATTTGGCAATTTTGTCCCATGTTCAGTTTGGTTAATTAACTTTGGTTCAAATCCAATAAGCGCTCCAAAATTAGAGTTTCTAATATCAAGCTTCCATTGGTTGTCTAGCTCAATGACAACTCTATATGATGAAAGCACAAAATATAGATTGATGCCCTTGCTGGAAGATGGTTTATCTCCATTTTGAATTATTGATTGAGTGATATAATCATCAAGATCATCATATGAATACATTCCATCAACAAATGTGATTGTTTTCCATTTTGTACCATTATCTGGGCTGTATTTTATTGTATTATTGTTGTATCCTACATTGACATTATGCCATGAATATGTCATTGACACTCGATCAACAGCTAGCTCATGTCTCATTGTTGTGTCAAGCTTCAATGGTGGATCAAATTTGATAATAAAGTATTCAGGCCGACTTCGACCTATTTTTTGTCGGTTAACAGATGAAATATGTATCGCCCTTTCTTGCATATATTATTTGATTATATATTGTTGCAATAAATCAATGAGTTGTTTGTTGTTTATTAAGCCAAGTTGATTCAATTTATGGGCTATTTGTGAAAATTCCTCTTTGACTCCATTATTGCCAGCCAAAATGGATCCTCAAAGCAATTCCATTCTGTCAATCAAATCATTAGCATCATTGAAATAAACAACGCCAGAGCCCAATTTCTTGAATTTTTTGCTGGATTTATGGATTGGAATCTCACTGAGTTGGTTCAATTCATCAAATACCATTTTGGCAATATCACTGTATTTCTTCTTTGAATTAAATCTCTTGGTCAATAAATCGATTGTATCGAAATCAACCTTTTTGTCCATTACTTTGCGTTTATCTTTTGTTGCCACAAGTCTGAGTTGTCCCATTAATTTTGGAATATCGATCATGAGTCCACCATATTTCCCAGAAGATGATATTTTGTATGCATTTCTCTTTGGTTGCGTATAACCATAACCTTTTTTGATGGTTTTCATTCCTTCTGGGATTATTTTAATGCGCCCTCTGTATTTTTGTAATAATTTTATATCTTCATCTATTTTATCAATTTTGTCTTTATTCTTGGTCTTTCCTTGGCCCTTGGATAAAGGACCCTTCTTTGTTCCAAGTTTTTTCAACATCTTGCCAATATTAGCATCGTAATCCTTGATGTCAGTATCTCCTTGCATAGAAGCTTGGAGAACAGAACTCGGAGGTGCAAGATCGTATTGCATCAATTTTTGGAACTCATCATCATCAAAACCAGCATCCAAATTTGACATTGCTGGTTGATAATCTATTGGTAGCTTTGCTTCTGGTGATTGTGGTTGTGGTTTTGTTTCAGGTTGATAAGTTAACATAACAATGTCTTCCAAACCTGAAGTCAACGCTTTTTGGTTTTTCTCCAATTGTTCAATCAGTTTGTCTTGTTTTTCATCAATTGTTTGTTTTGTTTCCTCTTGAGCTTTAATAATTGGTTTGAAAGTTTCTGATAAACCTTGTTGTAAATCTTGTTTATCATGCTTGTACTCCTTCAATGTATCTCTAACTTGTTTGGTTATTGTTCCAGCCTTAATCTTGGCTTCAGATAGTTGTTTTAATCTTTGTAGATCCATTATATTATTAACTTATATTAGCTTATCTAATGTATTGATATACATGGAAATCCCAAATTATGACAGACAGGATAAAAACACTAATTTCAAAAGATTATATGGTTACATGCCAAGTGACACGTTTCGGATGTTAATATGTGGTAATTCAGGATCTGGAAAGACAAATTTATTGTACCATATGCTGATGAAACCACTTTTGTATTATGATAGAATACATTTATATGCCAAAAATTTGGAGCAACAAAAATACAAGGATATGCTACAAACAATGACTGATATATCAAATAGTGTCGGGTATAATGTCCTTGTTTGTAGCAATGATGATATCATTCCAGTAGAGGAATTGAAGGATGAAGATGCCCAGAAGATAGTCATATTTGATGACTTTATTTGTGAAAAAAACCAGAAACCATTGATTGATTATTTCATTCGTGGCAGACACAAAAACTGCTCTGTTATTTTTCTGAGCCAATCGTTCTACAAAACACCAAAAGATATTCGACTCAATTGCTCTCATTTCTGTGTCTATGACTTTCCTAGCAGCAATGAAAGAGGTCTGATATCCCGTGAGTTGGGTGTCGAAAAGGATAAATACATTAAAGCAACCAAAGAGCCATTTTCATTTCTATATGTTGATAAGCCCCTGAAGAGAATTAACAGGAATTTTTATGGAACAATATAACCAAATGATATAAATGGGAATATTCAACGAACATAGTTCATCGTCTTCTTTCACAACGGTTCCTCTTCAAGGAGCCGCTGGGCCTCAAGGAATAGGGTTTAAATTAACCCAAAATGGCAATTATGATATACAAAACAAAAAACTTGTTAATGTTAAACAAGGAGCTGATCCTACTGATGTTGTCACAAAGAGCCAAATACAATTGCTGGATAATTCTCCTGGTAATGTACAAGCTGATAAAGCAGTAATTTACAGCAATACTGGTAGTGTTCATACCAATAGTATTTATCTACAAGACACGCCAGACGGTGCTGGCAGCTCCAATGATGTTCGATTATTGACTGAGCATCAGTCTTATGAAAACATTCATCTTAATATACCAGATTTGAAAAACTTTGATGGCCATGGTGGACGAGCTAAAAGTGAAATAATGGTTACATCAACAGAACAACATATTACTGGACGGAAAACATTTTTTGATATTAGTGTTTTAAAACCTGATAATAACGATCAAGCGGCGAATAAAAAATATGTCGATGATGAGATTAAAAAAATACCATCACCTGATTTATCTACATATTTGAAAAAAGATGGCACTGTTGAAATGACTGGAAATCTGGATATGGGTAATCAACAAATTACTAATCTTGGAGCCAATATACAAAATACATATGATGTCGTTAATTTAGGTTTCTGTGATACTAAATATTTGCAAAAAGTCTCCAATAGTGACCTCGATATGGACAATCATAAAATCAAAGATATGGCTCAACCAACTGATGATAACGATGCTGTTAATAAACACTACGTTGATCATAACTTTCTCAACAGGTTAACACCCAATGCTCTTGGTGGTGAATTAGATATGAGAGGTCATAAAATAATCGTTCTTGGAAATCCTTCCAATCCCAATGATGCTTCCACTAAAGCATATGTTGATACAGAAATAGCTAAAATACCATCTGTTGGAAGTGATTTGAGTGTATATTTGAAAAAAGATGGAAGTGTTGCAATGACTGGAAACCTTGATATGAATAATAAACAAATCAAAGATATGGCTCAACCAACTGATGATAATGATGCTACTACCAAAAAATATTTTGATGACAAATTGGAGCAAAGTCATCTTGTCAGCAGCCATAAAACAAATGAATTCAAATATCTTACAGATACCGATGAAAGCAGTTCAGAATATAATATCACAGTGAATGGAATAGCTGCTTTCAATTAATCCCCACATCAGAATAAAAAAGCTTATGATATCACATTGATTAAAGACAGTGGAAGTAATGATTACAGATCAAGGATAGGTTTCAATATTTATACTCTTGCTATTGGAACATACACAATTGTGTTTGAATTCTACCCACCAGAAATGACTAATATTCAATTATCATGTGATGCTTCTGAAGCATACATTCAAAGCTGTACAGCGTGATTTCACTGCTTATAGCAAGCTATTGGTTCAATTCAATAACAACAGCAAACAAACTCCAAATTACATCTATTTGACGATGCATGGAACAGCTACAGCGACTCCAGTACAATGTCATCTGGTTGTTTATGGGGTGAAAGATTGGTCAGATAGTGTGTACCCAGGAGTTTATGACGGCTTGGACAATGTAATGTTTGAATATAAAAATGGAGATATGGAGATGAAAGTCAATTTGGATATGAATAATAAGATTATTTCTGGTTTAATAAATCCGATATATGATTCTGAAGCAATGAATTTGGGTTATTTTACCAACTTATTCAAAACGAAATACACTGGAACTATTGCCAGTGGTGTTTTTCACAATTTCAGAATTCCTGTCTCAGGAAATATTTATTTCAATGTGTATTCAGTTGTTTTGGTAAGCAATATTCAAGTTTCAAATGCACAAATATTGATTAGGGGGAAACTGCAAGGACAAACATCAAACACTGACACATATGACAGAATAGGAAACATAATCAATGGAAGTAATACGTTTAATATGCCCAAATCAAGGAAATTTGTCAGTATTGATTCTATGTCAATATTGGATAGCATTGGAGCAGGAACTGCTGTCACTGGAACTTTTGAATTGAAAGCATTATACTCTGATTTTTTGAAAGATATCATGCTGACAATAAAAGTTGGTTGTCAAATATTGAAAGTTCAAGTGTTGTTAACGGCAACATAAAAATGGAGTTTTTGAAAATGTACATGGTTACAATTTTGGAACATTAGGCCCGGTTAAAATAAAAAATATTGTAATTAATACAAAAAATCATTACCAAGTTTCTTTTGTCGCCATTGCTAACAGTAAAACTTTATTTTCCCATTTAATACAATTTAATATGAAAATTGGGAGAAATTTTGTAACTACAAATACAACAATCAAACCCATGATAATTCAAATGGGGATTTTTAAAAGACTTCCAGGGTTTAATTCTCCAATTATAAACAAAGAAGTCACAGGAACTTTTGAAATTTATTTATCAACACTATTAATATAATGCCATACGTTGAAGATGAAAATGGAAACCATATTCTTGATGAAAATGGAGATAAAATTGAATTTACAATCACTTATGACAACTTACCAGATGGATTCAAATACAGAGAACCAATACATCTGAATGATGATGGTCATTTGGATACAGAAAACAGACATTTGGTGATAAAAGATGGAGTTAATTCAAATCATGCAATTTCACTCCAACAATTAATAAACAACAATGAAGACATCATCAAACGATATATTGGGACCAAAATCCAACAATCAATGGTGCATTTGGATAATGATGTCAAAGGGTTGTTGGATTCATCAATAAAGAAAACAATAATGCCAAAAGTGGATGAAAAAATAAACACAGCAATCACACTCTTTGCAAATAAATTGAAACAAGATGCTGCTCAAGATGACCCAATGGATGCAATAATGGCAGCAGTTGATAAAAGAATAAATACTTAGTTAACTAATTTCAAAGCTGAGTTGGTTCAAGATGTTGATAAATATTTGAACAACCAAGTTGCAATGAGAATAGGAAGAAAAAGTGGTACAATACCAAAAACAAATTACACATGGATAAAATTATTGAGTAAAGATGACATTAAAGGAATCAATACATTGCAAGAGATTATTGTCATAAACACATATATCAGGAGAAATGACAGATATCATCATTCCAAATCCGATTTGGTGTCATCATCATTTGATCAATTGGAATTCTTCTTTGATGTGTCATTTGAAAACTATTATTGCTACTTCAACAATCATCCATCTGATTGGACAATGAAGTATTTTGTTGAATATATTAGGATACAATTACCTGACAATAATGACCACTAGGTCGTGGACTCCGTTACTTTATTTTATAAAATAACTAAATAAAAATATTGTAATCAAATTGTATAATGAAAGAATTGTCAGAATTGCAAGAACACATTCGAACATCGATGATAGATTTTCACCGTAAATTGAGTCTTCCAATATTGCCCAGACAGGAATGCAAGATAAAAAGTATCGTAATATTCACATATTTGCATGAAAAACATTACAACACAGGTTTACCTGATGAAGTTTACAAAGAGTTAATTCATGATGGAATCGGATTAATTGGACCTGGAGATGGATGGTTAACAGCTATTCTCCATAAATTATTTGGTTGGCAACCATATATCAGGTCTCATGGAATACTACATGATGTTTATGGCCAATTTTACAACAAATATCATCGTGGCAAAGGATACATGTACACCATTAATGAGAAAAAAACATTCAATTGGATGAAAAAATGCATGTTTTTGGGTCAAATAACTGGTCTCTATTATTGCATCAAAAATAAGATAACCATATAATATATGCAAAACAATTCAAAACAAAAGAAGAAATTAATAATTGATTTCAATCATATTTCAAATCGATTATCACAAGAAGAAATTGATGAATTGAAAGCTTATTACATGTCATATCACAAAAAGATGTGGATGTACAAAAGTGCATACAAAAGATTAAAAAAATGGGAATTCGCTGGGAATATTTCATCCATTGTGTTTGCAACTGGTGGTATTGCATCATCAATTGCAACCAGTGGAGCTTCATTATTGGCAATATCATCAGTTTCTGTCGTAATTCAAGCTTATATGAAACATAAAAGTATTGAAATAAGGTTGTATCAATGTCAATATGCTTTTCAAACTTACGGACATTTATTAAATGAAATAAAAGAAATAATGAGAAATGGACATTTTGATAGAGATGATTTGACAAACAAGCTTACTCAAAATGATGATTTCATTTTGGATAATTCGCCGATTGTCGATAAATGGGGTGACAAATATGATAAAAAATATCAGATATTCACTTATGTTTGATTAATAATGTGCATGATTTTGGGGCCAATAATATTCATAATTTTATCCCAATAAACATTGTATAATTTCATTGTTTTTTTGGATTTTGTCAACTCAATTTGGGAAGAGTCAATTTTCATAAATTGCAATATTCTATGCAAAAGATATTTCAAACTGATTATTCTCTTTCGTTTGCCATTGATTTGTGGCAGTATTTTGTTTATTTCAACGAATATTTTATGAATTTTGAAATTGGTTGAACAACTGATTTCAACTTTGTTTTTCAAAATAATTTGATCTAATGTATGCGACAAATGGTATTTTCTATTATACACTGTTTTCTTGTATATTTTGAACAAATTGGCATGAAAATTGATGTATTCTGTTTTGAAATCTTTACCAACAACTTGTCCACAATTCACGCAAGTCAATTGACCATAGATATCTCGAATGTTTTGATTTTCACAGCAATAAGGCATATTTGATGTTTTATTGGATGATTCTTTGTGATAGTTGCAAAAGAAGCAATAATCATAGCAATGCAGGGATTGACAGACAGATGAATCCACGTGCATGGAATCATCTTTGATGGGGATTGGCATGTGTCTGGCACCCATCGTACCATTCTTGTTATTTGTTTTATGGGGCATACACCCAACAAAACATTCGAAAATTGATGAAAAAATAGTCGAAAATTGATGAAAAATGAAAATTGAAAACCAAGTTTTAAACACAAAGTTTGAGGCACAAGTTTTGTCACAAATTTTGTTTACAAACGAAAATGTCCATAAGCATATGAATCAAGACCATTCGGATGTAGATATCGTTTATCATCAAAACATGACAATGATGTTTTGTTGATGGTGTAACTACCAAGTTCATGATGGTTACTCCTGATTGTTTTCATTTGGTGATGTAATTGTTTTTCATTAAACAAAACATCTTTGTAATCAGCATTATTGATTTCTTGTTTTATTACATTCTTTTTGATTCCTTTAGCCGTTTTGCCACCATTATTATTGTCTTTGATGTATGAATACATTTTGGATCTCAATCCCACAAATTCAGTAATGGGTACACCAGCGGCTTCATCTTTGAATTTTCCAATAACTTTTTTATTTGTTGCATCAAAATATTGGTTATCAGATGAGTAATCACTGTTGTCAAACATTTCTTTTTTATTCCAAAAATCTTGATACACATCTTCGGCTTCAATTTCGTATGTCAAACTATCAGTATCAGTAAATAGTAATTTGGCTTTGTTACCATATTTTCTTTTGATAAAGTTGTAATGAAAGTCATACATGAGAGTCTTACTCAAATCAAGGATACACATACCAACGTATGCTGGTCGATTGAGAGTCAATGATTCCTTGATTTTGTGGACTGCAACCAAGTTTTCATTAAAGATTTTGCTATTGATGAATGTTGGTTTGGAAGTCAGTTTCGATAATTGTTTCTTATTGGTAACTAATTTGATATCTTCCCGTTTTCTGATATTCTCCATGGTTTTACCAGACACTGAGTTATTCATCAGTTTGAAGAAATCTTTCTCAAAAGCATTCTTTGCATTAGTTCTTTGGCGTGTATTGAAATCAATATATGTCTTCAACCAGGGTGATTGGTCAAATGACAGAACACGGTGAATTTTAGTTAATTTGAGTCCCAATTCACGGTATAATTGTAAGTTTCTATAATGTAATACATATTTGGGTTTGTTTCCCAATGTTGGAATCAGCTTGCTGACTTGTCCACTTTTGATTCCAAATTTTTCTTCAATTCTTTGACAATAATCTGACAGCATATCTTGTGTCACTTTGATTTGTTCTGAGCGCCACATGGATAATCATTATGCAGGTCATGTAATTCATGAGGATATTCCAAATCAACTTCTAATAAATATCCAGTTTTGTTTTCTGCGTCAACTGTTTTCCAATTAATATTTTTTATTTGTTGTTTATTCAACCATTTGAAATTTCCAGTTGGAAGATATTGACTCATAGCCCAACCATAGAGATTATTTGCATCCAAATACATGAGATATTTGCTTTCTTCATTGGGATTCCAATTTTGCATGTATTTGTTGTTGGCTTTGCCGTATCTATTGGCTATGTAACTGATTCCTCCACGAAGGCCCTTTTCAACAAATTGATACATATCAATATCCGTAATGAGTTCCAAATTGACTTCAGTCATTTTCAACATTGCATCCCAAGATAATCCCGGAGATGTAAAATAATGACATGGATCCAATCTATAATATTCCAAACATGTTTTCCTGAAATTTTCAAATACATCAGCCAGCAATAAAACATCAGATTTGAGATATAAATCATGGTATTCGCCCATATTTTTCAAATGAAAAGTATTCCAAACATTTTGTGCATGACTGTATTCTTCACCAGAAATATGTGTATTATTCATTTGACTGTAAAATTCATCTTTGGTTGGTAATTGAGTATCATTGAATTTATCAAAATTACTCATATAATCGTACGGATAAACTCCTTTTTGTTTCATTAATTGCAGTTTTTCACCTTTGAAGACTTCATTGGTATATTTGTATGCATCTTCTGGTAGATTCTTTACAAGATTAGCCAATGATTGATTCATAAACTGAAGACTGTCGATAAATACTAAATTATAACCCAACATGAAGGCCATGTATTTCTCCATATTATTTGGGATTACATTAATTTTGTGTTGTCTGGTTTCACCTTTTCTATCCACATAAGTATTGGTCTCAATAATTTTACCAATTTCTTGCATTATAAAATGACTATCATATCCTTTCAAATTATGAAATATTACAGGGATTTTGTCAGTTATTGTAAAATCCCTGTTACATTGATTATGGGCTGAGCCACGGAATTCGCCATTAATATGACAATGATCTCTGACACGTTTATCTGTTTTCTTGTATTTTTTACCACAAACATGACAAGATGTTGCTTTTTGGAATTTGTCTTCATCTTCTGGAGACATAACTAATGGTTTATTGAATTTGTATTTAATAGTTTGTCTGCAGTATTTGACTTCAGCAAGCATTGCCTCCATGAATTTGTAAACAGCTTTTTCTCCACGATAATATTTTATTGGTTTGGAATATTTGTCATCATAGCAGCAAACAACTTTGTAACCATAACCGCAATCAGTGTGTTTTTGATAAGCTTCAGTAAAAGATTGTTGGTTAGATTGATTACAACCATGAATTGGTTCAGTGATTGCTTCAAAATCTGCATAAATCACGAATGGGGCTTTCATTTGTTTATTATAATTTGTAAATTTTATTTTTGAGCCAACTTCAGGCATTTTGATAGCTTGTTCACCATTGATTTCAATACATACTTCCTTATGCTTGGTTAAAACTCGTTCTGATGAAAAACATTGCAAACAATGCATACAAAAATGTTTTCTTTGATGTGATTTGGTTTTGTGGTGCATAAATCGATTAAAATCCTTGATAAGACAGTAATGTTTATTTTCATTTTCTGAGATTAACAGCAAATTCAATACATCATCAAACTTTTCTTTGGATACATAAATTGGATAAGCTTGTTTGTTCTCATATCCGAATACATTGATGTTGATATTGTTTTGTGTTTCAACTTTGTTATATTGTTTGACTGAAACAGGGAATTCAATGTTATCATAATTCAATTGTTTGACAAATGCTTTATCAGTTTTCTTAATTCTTTGTGGATCTTTAATTTGTGGATTTAAATGTCTGACATGACACCAACGAAAGCATTCATTGTCTTTATTCTGTAGATTGATTAATCCATGTTTGTTATGTTGTAGTTCAGTTGGAAGTTTAATGTAAGAACTTCCAGTAAGAGGCTCATATTTGATAATATTGATGTAATGTCCATTGATTGATTTAATTATCCAAGCTGAACATCACTAATCCATTTGTGAATATCATTCATAATTTGTTCAACATTAACATCCAAAGATTCTTGAAAATCATTAGCATTAGTTATTGTTTTTGGTTTACTATTAAAATATCCAATTCTGGAGACAGTTTGGTTTCCTTTTTGTTGTTCAAAATAAATTGTCAAAGTTTCAATAAATTTAATTCCTTTCATTTGAGTTAATAATTGTTTCATAAAATGAGCAATAGCTAATCTGGTTGAACTCATTTGAATCAAAGGATCTGTTTCATTTTTAATTCCAACTTCATAAGATTTTGTATATCCCTTGAATGCTCTTGCAACTTCTGTGATTTGAGTTCTTTGTGTTGGAACTGGAGTCACTTTCTTTTTTCGAGGTAATGGAATTGGACGTCTGGGTATTAATTGAGTATCAAATGATACTTTTTTCACTCTGGGTGCAGCTTTGAATTCATCAGCAAATTGAATCGGAGGTGGAATTATGTTGTTTCTCGGCAAAGGTTGAGGTCCATCTCTAAATTGCCTCGGAGGCTTGATGATTGTATTCTCATAATCTTTTACCATTTGTTTGACAGATTGTCTAGGCTTTGGAATTGGAACTGTTGTCTTTTTACTAGGTTTTTGTTAAGCGAGTAATAATTCAATTAACTGTTCTTTCGTTAATTTGGATAGATTAGATTTGTTCATATTATACTTATATGTCATATTATTTTTAAAAGGTGCGTTGAAATTTTGTGGCAGATTAGCTAATGAATGTTGACTGCCAACAACATTCATGCCAGATATCCGTTGTACATCTGACGGGTACATTCTCTTATTTATTTTTTGTGGCAGCATGGCCTCAAATTCCATTTTTATTCATGAAATCTAAGGTCAAATTACTGTCACAATATTTTATTAATTATTTACCAAAAATTCATGCCTGGTAAATGTTCCTGTAATTGCCTTTTATACGGAAAGATACCATTATTGATTTTATTAATCAATGTATTGCATTTTTTATCAATTTTTTGTTTCTCATCTTCTGTAAATTCATCGTCTGATTCCCCCATTTCAATGTCCATTTTGATTGATTTAATTGGTTTTTCAGTCTTAATTTCAATCTTTGTTTTGTATTTCCTGGCTTCAAGAGCATGTTTCATATTTTCTAAATGTGTAACTAATTCAAGGTTATTGATGAAATTGTTTTGCTTATTTGAGTCAATGTGATTGATTTGCATTTTATCAGGAATATTACCATTAAAACATTCGTAGACAAATCGATGAACATAAAAGTTTTTTATTCCATTTTGGTTGCGAACAGTTGTTTGTAAATACCCAGTTAAATGTAATCTTCCTTTTCGTGGGATCAATCTATTACGATTAATAATGTGCCCATCAGTTGAACATCCATAATTTGTATAAATTGGATGACAATAGTATGTTTTTCCAACATGAAAAACAGTATTTGTTGTTGGAATTTGCTTTGATGAATTTTCACCAACAGGAAAATTCACATATGCGTTGTCTAATTTTTTTGTTCCACTCATCTCAGTTACCCTAAAGGTACGCGTTTTGTCTTTAAGTGACTTTGGTTTTCAAATTCATGTCAAAACTGTCTTCCAAAACCACAGCATTCATAGTCAAATCAAAATGTTGATTAAATTAGCCTTGTATTCAACATCATTAATCCCTGTAAAGTGGAAAATTAATGTCATCCAAATCGTTACACATTCTGTAAAACATCTTATTGATTAACCTGTTTTCTGTGCGTGTAAACTCACAATCATTGTCTTCCATTGGTGGAAATTCCATTAATCTATTGACTGTTTGCAATTCTTCTTCAGAGTATGAGCTGTTCAAGAAGGCTTTTCTGGCTTTGTGCATGTGTTTCATATTTTCAGAGGCTGTCACCAATTGCAAATTTTCAATTGAATTGTTCTGGCGATTGGAATCAATGTGATTTACCTGTATTTTAGACGGAATATGTGTCTGATTTACGGCCTCATAGACGAATCGATGAGCGGGGCATGTATTGTTACGTCCCGGAGAAATTATATAATAGCCGTTCTCAGACAAATATCCTTTTCTAGGTTCTAATCTTTTTCGATTGATTATATAACCATCATCTGAGGCTCCGTAATTCTCAAATGTTGGATGAATAAAATATGTTTTATCATTATGATCAAATTGGTTGTTCATATAAATTAGATTACATAATTTTTCGAAACCGGTTATAACCGGTTTTTTTCTCCATCATTCAAATCAGCGATTGATGAGTTGGTTGGATTTAATCGATGATTGTTTGTGAGTTGGGGATCAGTTTGGTGTCATTTATGAAAAACGTAAATTTAGGTTTTTGAGAAACCGAGGATAAAAATTTAGGTTTTTTGAAAACCGAGGATTTAGGTTTTTAGGTTTTTGAGTTTAGGGTTGAATTCAAAGGCTGAAATAGTATTTTATGTAGTTATTGGGGTGAGATAATGTGGAGTTAATGGCGTCTCCGTTGCAGGAGTTAGGAAAAATATTGGATTTATAAGGTTTCGTATGGGATTTTTTATCATTTTTTGAAAAGTGAGCTGATACACCCAAATATCTAACTACTCAAGTTAATTTACATCCAGCCTTCATAGTTGGCAACAGCTTGGTACTATATCGTATTATGCGGAGGTTATTTAGTACTAGAATCGAGTTTGAGTTTATTGCCTTTTTTTTTCTATTACAATTTCCAGAAGTCTGCGGGCTTGATCCCTGAGGAAATTTTTCCTTTGTTTGTTAATGTGAGATGTAGAACTGAAGCTAACAGCTTAAAGCTGTAATCTACATAATGAATCAGACTTGCACGTACACGCGCACGCATTTTGCATGATATTATTTTAATATTTTTCTTCCTTCTTTCTTTCTTCCTTTCTTTCTTTCTTTCTTTCTTTCTTTCTTTATTTGTTTGTTTATTTGTTTTCAGTACATAATATACTGAATTCCTGGACAAAAGTACCCAATCAGAAAAAAATTTGTTACCAAAAGCATAGTCTCGTTGACGAACAAGTACATCTTTTATATTTAGGGGGACTAATTAATGCCTAAACTTAAGTTGACTTCAACTAATTGACCCGTTCTTTAATAAATACCTCTTACTAACCGAGTTCGAGGTCCGTACTGTAAGTTATGGACCGAGTCTTTTCCCGTTGCCATAAATCGACGGAAATAAACGAAGATCTGTAACTTACAGTACCGACCGAGGAAGGGGGGCTAGGGAGGGTTCATAATTTATGCAGATGGGGGGGGGGGGGTTATGACGGCTTTTAAATTTTTCCCTTCATGTTTTAAAAGTCCCCCACTTCTCCCCTTGATGTTCTTAATACATTTTTTTCTGCCCTCCCCCCCTCCCTCATGAGCTATCCTGCAAACCGTGGCAAAATACCATGACCCCCCCCCCCCCTCCCCCTCCCACTATCACCCTTTTTAACCTGAAAACCTCCTCTAAAATAGCTGATACAAGCATTTCTGGATTCTTAACATTTTATAACATTTGCATAAAGTGTGAGAGTGATGATAGTGAGTGTGAACTTGTACAATCGCCAACGAAGAAAACGTGCAGCACAAGAAGTGGACGAAGTGGCACAGACTTTGCGTTCAATTGGTGAATCGCAAATTTGTACAGCTGCCGCTACCTGATGCTAGCTCCTCACTACTTAACTTGTGTAACACAGAACACGAAATTAAGAAAACATAGGTGCCCATGGAAAACACAGTTCCAAGAAATCGAGCGCATATCAGTGCGAGTTTACCATTTATTGAAATAGAGTTTTCATCCTCGTTAAAATGAAAGAAACTTTGTTGACAGAATAGTCAAGGGGCGCATATACGGATGATGAAAACAAAAAATTTTTAACAGAAACTTTTTTGATTTCCCCCTTATGCCTTGTTGTACTTTAGAGGAAATTTTCCATAGTCCCCCCCCCCCCCTTCCAACCTACCGCTGAAAAATCGTGCCCCCCCCCCCCCCCCCCCACAAAGAAAAATAATCATAGCCACACCCTCTCTCTCTGCATAAATAATGAAACCTCCCTCAGTAAGATATTTATTATATCTGCGAGGTTAATCTGGCGCCAGGGAAAGGAACAAATTTCAAATTTAGCGGGCCGTACAATGAAATACGGCCCGCAAAATTGACCGATTACACCGCGCGTACTAACCGAGAGATACAGACAAGAAAGGTTGTCGCACGCAACATAATGATGAAACTAAAATTGACAAATTTCGATCCTACTGTACACAGAGGAATAATTGTTATTAAGATGAAATGTTTACTGGCTGTATTCTACTTTTAATCGTTTTTGTTATATGAATAAATTACGTATACGTTGGACAAACGTTTAAGCTCTCTTTGAAAGCGAGGACTGGTGCATGGTCTTTTACACTGAAATTATTAAGGCCACATCCGAACGAATCTATTTTCGTCATTTTTCATATGAAAGTTGCCATTATGATTTTAAAACCTAAAAGTTTTATCTTGTTAGGTCTTTTTGCTCCAAGAGTATGGTTTTTTCGAGTCCCTGTCTTTACGTGCATATTTCAAAAAGCTAAAGAAACCGTCTGATCCTGCCGCTAGAGGAAATCTAGATCTCATTACTGAGACCTTGACTTCAGGACATTCTTCTTTCTTCTTCTTTCGTGTGGTTTAGTTATTACAAAGAGAGATTTCTGAGAGAAGAACCTCGCTGTAACCTAAATTCAGTGTAAATACAATTTTTTTTGGTGGCGGTAACAGGTGCTTTTCCCAGCAGAAAATTAAAAAAATTGACACGTTTTCGTGACAACATCTGACCACCCCCAAACGGTAATCTTCGCGGATTTGAGTAAAATCTGTTTTCAAGAAATTTTACGTTTCATTGCAGAAAAGACGGCGGTTTTTACAAAAAAAACTAGTTTTATGTCGGCTCGAGGGGCACTCGGCAACCACCTGAAGACACCGCCGGACAACTGTAGACTTATCCAGTGAAGGCAATGAAGCACTCAAATCCCACTTGTACTTATCTCCGAGGGTAATTTGTAAGGGAGAGTTTTATACCAAACAGCCCGGTTCATGTCCATCTATTTTGTAAAGATAGGTCGAATAAAGAAACCAACATACGGTCACTCACTGATGAAGAAGTCAATCTCACGTTGAAACGTCAGAGAGGAATGACCTTCCACTAAAAGTCTGTGCAATAAGCGATTTTGACGATGACGTTATTTTGACTACAACTACCAGAATCCTCCTCGCTTTTCTTTGTTATATAAAATTTGTAAAAAAATAAATAAATAAATGAAGGATTGTGGTATAGTTGTCGTTAGTGACACCATCGTGAAAATGGCCTGTTTATCAATTGACAATGCGATCGACAGACTGCCTGCGCGCCTCTGCTCATTGACGCGTGGTAATTTGAAACTCGATTCCATCTCGGGGAATTTACTTCGCCTTTGGTGTACATTCGTTAACTAGTTGCGAATACCAACGAATAGCTCGAATAAGTTGCGAATAGTGATGAATTGTCACGATTAGTGATCAATAGTGTCGGTTAAGGTTGCTCGTTCTGGTTAAAATGTATCAGAAATAATAAAACTCACGTGACAAAACGTCTTGGACAAAGAATCGAAAGCTCGTATTTAAATATAAATTTTCGATCCTGAAAACAAAACTTTTTTGTTTGAAATACGATATGACAGGTCAAGAGACAACTTTTTCTCTAACAATAAAACTACGTATTGCAATTATTTTTGTGGTGCTTTATAAATAATTATGTGTACTCTATGGTGCATGAATTATTTTTTCGTTTGCATCAATCAATTTTTTCCTTGCATATCTTAATTTTCCTCTTTAGGCCAGCATAATTTTTTTCTTTGGACGAATTTTTGTTTTGACCAATTTTATTTCCCATTGCCTGCCATTGAAAAATCCCATTGGGGGTTACGCACCTATATGCCACGACATTTTGGTGGTATGCCACAAGGTGCCGTTTATTTTAAAATAATTTATTTCTTTGACATCTTCACCTCAATTGATTGTTCACCAGCGAAAGGTTGTTTTACTTGCTCGGTTCAGGAAGAGAATAGCCTATATCAGAAAACAAACAATGCCAGATACATCTCTCGATCAAGACATCTGGCAGAAGCCAGTTAAAAGAAGTAGTGGAAACGGAAATTGGCAATTTTTAGTAAACTTTGTATCTAAAGGTAGCTGAGAGCAAGGAAAAATAGACTAAAATTAAACACTCCCGTATCTGCCTGTGAAACAAATTATTCAATGTGTGGAACCCAATTTTCCCCAATGATAGTGAAATATCGTGGCATGAATGTGACGAGCAGCAAAAGACCCCGAACTTAAATTTTCAAGTTACAGCCTGGCGAAATAATATATATTCTCCTAGTTTTTCGACCAGAAAAGTAGAATATTTGATCTTATATATACAAAAGGGATCACCTGTCAATGAGTAAAATAGGAATGAATGCGAAGGTCTTTCGCTGTTTTTAAAAACGATATCTGCCTTTAAACTCTTCCTTTCGCTATAAATGTCACTAAAATCAAACCAAAACAAGGTGAACTAAAAACATGCAAATAAAAATGAATTTTAAACGGTTAATATGGCGGCTGTATAGCGACTAAAGGGTAAGCTTTGAACGGCTCAATCGCGGAGGCGGAAAACAATTGAGTCACTTTTTCGCCTCCTGTAGTTCCTGCTTCTTTAGTGACTTTAACCGTAATAAAGGTGGTAATAAATAAAAAGGAAATGAACACAAATACTCTTTGTAGTGTTTTTTTTTTTCAACGATAAGTGAAAACAGTCACAAAAATGGCGATATACAGGGGAGTGTGCATGTAACAAATTTCAAACTAGCAGACACAAAAGGTGCCAAACAAAGCAATTTGCCTTCTGCGAAAGCAAGACACAGGAAGGCAAGCGAGCCCGCGCTACCACTTACTGAGCAGACTCTTGTGCGTTCTACTGTATTAAAGGCAGTACTTTTTCAAGTTATTGATCAGCTAACTTACCGTAGAAGAAAGGCTCCTCAAAAATTCTGAAGTCACTAACGGTTATGAGACGAAACCTGACAAATAAACGATACACTATGAGTGACGTGCTAACAAAAGTGAGCTGGCGGTAAATAACAAGGATGGTGGGAGCTTATTAAAATAATAACAGTGATATTAAAATGAGTATGACGGTAAAATGTTTATATCGGATGGCTTCTATGAATATGAATTAAGACGGTAACCTCGTTCTACGTGTAAATGTTTCATTCACTTGAGCTTGTTGTTGTTGTTTTTTTCTTTTCCAGTTTCGATCAGTTTACATGTTTGATGTCTGGGAAAATTTGTTTTTTGTTTTTGAGTTGTGAGAAAAGTAAAGGACAGAAGTCAGCAGCTTGAAGTCTGCAGTCTAAATAATGAATCAAACTTGGACATACAAGCGTACGCATTTTTTATTTTATTGTTTTTCTTACTTATTTAATTACAGTATATATTCTTTTTAAGAAACACGATCTTCTGAATTCCTGGACGATACATAACCTTAGAATTAGTTAAAATTTTTGTAGCAAGTGCACAGTCTCGTTGACGAACATTAGTACATCTTTTATATTTCTTAAGCTAATAAAAGCCTAACATTTAGCTCGCTTCAACTAATTGTCCCGCAGGCAATGGTGATACGAAACTAACACTGACAAATTTCGATCCTAATGTAAACAGAGCAATGCCTATTTTTTAGATGAAATGTCTACTGGCTGGATTCTACTTTTAATCGTTTTGCTTGTATGAATAAATTACATAAATAAAGGAAAGACGCAGTTATTTATGCAAATTCTGAGGGCGAGTTACCAAAAAAAAAAAAAAAACTGAAGAAAAATTCGGGCTTGAACGAGATTCGAACTAATTACATACAACGGGTAACGCGTTTCAGTCACAAAATTCCACCACCAGTAAACAATGGTGTGCATACGTATGACTTGTTTTTCTCCGCTAAAAAGCCGTGCGGAGCTCCTAAACAGGAATCGACTCGCGTTTGTAACTGCTTCACCTGTCAAACAGACTCTCTCTTGTCAAGGCCTTTAAAGTCGTCAATTTGTCACTTTATACATGTTTTGAGGGTCCATTTACCTTTCTGGTTGCTAAGTTACACCGTTGCTATACAAATACAAATTGACTTCCGCTTTCTAGGAAAAGTTTGAATTTCTATTCGCCTATCTGCTGATCTACTCCACCTTATTAATTGATACTCTTAATTTAATTTTATTTTTTAGCGAAAATCATTGATTTGGTGTGGATGTGTCTTATAAATTTCAAGCTGAAGGAAGAAAGAGGACTAGAAAACAACAAAATCGGGTAACATGTATGAAGCAGCGACAAGCATTTTGTGAAATGTTCGTCCCGTTCTCAAGTAAATTCAAGGTGAAAACGTTGCCTTGGTGTTCCAAGCCAATTCTAGCCCGAGGCAGCGTTTACACGAACGCCGTTTCAAATCGTCACGGTTTCATACCCTTGAAACCGCATCGAAAACGATACAGTTTCAAAGTGGTTACGCAGTGCCAATCACACCGTTTGCAAGTGTTTACGTTATGCTAATCTCTTTCCCAGGCACTCATTATTGAGGAAGGGGATCTGGGTTCGATTATTACGCCGCCATTTTGTTTTTCTCAACATGGCGAAAAATAGAGCAAAGTTCACATGGACTGACGACGAAGTACAACTCCTGTTGAAAGTTTAAAAGGAACTATCGAGTACAAAGTCAGTAAAACGGCCAAGGTTCACCATTTTCAATCTTTGCGCCTAAGTGAAATTTCGCGCCAAGATAGTAACCGTATTCAAATCGATGCGGTTTCGCCGTTTACACGACAGATGAAACCGTATCGTTTTGAAAACGCTCCACTTTTGTCAGCGTTTTCAAATCGACCCGGTTTCGGTAACGGTCTCGGCCGGCGTCGTGTAAACAGAAGGAGTAACCGCATTGAAAGCGATGCGGTTACAAATAAAACCGCGTTCGTGTAAACGCTGCCTGAGTATCAGGCTTTTCGGGGCGCTTGGCGTTCAAGTTGCTAATTAAAATATACAAGCTGCAGTCAGGCTACAGCCTTTTTACCTAGTGAAACGCAACTTGTTAGCAGTTTACCTGGGGTTATATGACCGATTTATGATCGATTTTTCCCCAGGTAATTTACCTCGGCGATGGTTTATCGTCTGGAGCTATACTGAAATAGCGTACTGATCACTGCCTCTAGAGTAAAAATAATTTAGATAATCCGACCAAACGTGATAAAGCGCATTTATATTTTACCGGTCAACTCGCCAAAAGACCTAAATAAAAATGTGACTCTGCTTATTAAAAAAATTTCCAGTGGTAAAGTACATTTTAAGTCGCCCTGGGCCCGGTTGTTCGAAAACAAATAAATTATTATAAATAAATTATTATAAACCGATTAACGCTAATCCCCGATTAAAAATTAATCGAGGTTTTCATCTCGCTCATTAAAAATTTTTTTGAAAGCTTATTTTAGGCTAGTGGTAAGGAAAAATCTAAGTCAAAACTGAGGAACAAAAATCCTTTTGAAGAGTCTTTATTGATTAGTAATTAAACTCAAAGCAAAGTTCACGTTAACACTGGAAAAAATGATAAATTTACATGCACTGTAAATTTTCCTTTTTATATGTAAATAACATGTAAATCACCTGGAAAATACTGTAATTATCATTTTACGGCTAAAATGCCTTTTTACAGGATCTCAGAAGATACTGTAAAGAAACTGTAAATATTATGAATAGAGCATGTAAAAAGTGAGAAACATCCTGTAAATTTGTAAGACACTACAGCCAAGATCATGTAAAAAGAATGTAAAAAGTGCCTGTAACCTGTAAATAACATGTAAATTTTGGAAGAGAGTGCGTTTGACCTTGTAAATAGGTTGTAAATCTTGCCACGACCCTGTAAAAACTCTGTCAATCTCCTAAAGGGACTGTGATTTGACCATGCAAAAACTCTGTAAATCGAAAACGGGGACCTGATTTTACTCTGTAAAATCCCTGTAAATAGAAAAGGGGACTGGCTCGTCGCTGTAAATGCCCTGTAAATGGAAAAGTCGGGCCTGGTTTTTCTATGTAAAAACGCTGTAAATCATAAGCGGGGGACTACTTTGACTCTGTAAAAACGTTGTAAATCGAAAAAGGGGGCCTGGCTCGTCGCTGTAAAAAGCCTGTAAATAAAATAGGGCGGCTGGCTTGATTCTGTAAAAACGCTGTAAATCGAAAAAGGGGCCTGGTTTGATTCTGTAAAAAGCCTGTAACTCGAAAAAGGGGGCCTGACTTGATTCTGTAAAAAGCCTGTAAATCGAAAAAGGGGGCCTGACTTGATTCTGTAAAAAGCCTGTAAATCGAAAAAGGGGGCCTGGCTTGATTCTGTAAAAAGCCTGTAAATCGAAAAAGGGGGCCTGGCTTAATTCTGTAAAAAGCCTGTAACTCGAAAAAGGGGGCCTGACTTGATTCTGTAAAAAGCCTGTAAATCGAAAAAGGGGGCCTGGCTTGATTCTGTAAAAAGCCTGTAAATCGAAAAAGGGGGACTGGTTTAACTCTGTAAAAAGCCTGTAAATTGAAAAAGGGGGCCTGGCTTGACTTAGTAAAAAGCCTGTAAATAAAAAAAAGAGGGCCTGGCTTGACTCTGTAAAAAGCCTGTAAATAAAAAAAGGGTGCCTGGCTTGACTCTGTAAAAAGCCTGTAAATCAAAAAAGAGGGCCTGGCTTGACTCTGTAAAAAGCCTGTAAATGTAAAAAGGGAGTTTTTCATACACTTTTTAAATTTGAAAAAAGAGAAGAATTTGATCCCATAAATCACAAGAGGCATTTGACAGTAACAATTAATCAAACACCATTTTCATTCCTTTGTTTTTAATTGCAAGGTTCTTTTTAAAACCTACATTGTATCTGTATAAAAAGTTTCTTCATCACCATGAATAACAATGTTGATCACTGAAATTTTCAATAATCAGTACATCAAAAACAATGATGCAATAAATACATGCAGCTTGCTAAAACTTATTTTTCTTTGTTAAAACAGTTCAATACTCTCATAAATACAGTATAATCTTCATAACTATTGCTGAATTCATTTCATTATTCATTAAATAGAGGAAAGTTCATGGCCATTGAAATTTTATCATTGACTGTTGAAAATATTTTAATTAATTAATTGAATTTCTTCATGTAGTTAAATATTTTAAATAATTGTAATTTTATCATTAACTGTGGAAAATATTTTCACAAGTGAGCACAGGGAATGGGTGCAATATTTTTTATTACAAGATAAATTTTGTATCTCAAAGTGGCTATGTAATGTTCATCAGTGTTAAAAAAGGTAAATTACAGTAGCTTTCTAGGACGTGCATGGAAACAACCTAATTTTCCCCATCAGATGACTCCTTATCTGCAGTGATTATCCTTTCTTATCACAATAATTTATTTTGTTCATAAACCCTTTGTCCTAAGGACCTTACAAATCACTTTTACTTGAAGTGCTTTTGTACAGAATGCAAAAGTGTTTGCATTTGTTTTCCAGTACTTTAGATTGTACACTTGGTATGGTCTTGGCCTTTAGATAGTGAAGAGCAACCATAATGGCCTTATCTTTGGCAACCTACAAGAAGAGCAAATATGTTTCATAAGGGCTTGTGACATAACTTCTGTTGTATTGGATTATGCCTACAAAATACACATGTATGGTAATTTGATTTGTCCCTTTTGATGAGTACATTTTTCCCAAATTATTCATTTCGATAATAAAAGCACTAGTGGGAGAGATTTTATGTATTCTTTTGACAGCGTTGTTTAAAAAAGACTTTGCAAAGTTTCAAACTATTGATCGACAGCTGTGCAGGCTTTAGTTTGCTTCTGGATAACGACTTACTACCTAAGACATAAAAAATGCAATTCAACCCCCATGAGAGACTACTTAAAACATCAAACCCATGTGGTGGTTGATGGAATGTCCTTAAAATCAACTTTCTGTGTACTTAAAAAAACCTGTCTTTAATAGCTCCAACTCATTCTCCTTCATATTCTGCAATCGTTTCTGTTCATACTCTGAAATTTCCTACATGCATGAAAACCAAATAGATAATATCAAGTTATCATTGATAATAAGCAAGAGGGTTAAAAAGTAACTGCAGTGCTTGGTTGCCACTCTGACCAGTATCCTGGAAATCTTAAGCTGCCGTTACATGTTGAAACTTTTAGCTGAAACTTGTGTGCAATGGCGCTGCGAAACAAGTTTCAACAGGCGTTGCACAGTGTAACATGGTCGGTTCAGTGAAACTTTTTCAAACTTCTGTTGCAAGACAAGTTTCATGAAAAGTAGAACAGCTTCCTACTTCTGCAACGGCGCGAAACGGTTGCAATGGTGAAAAAAAAAAAGAGTTTCACCGTGTAACACCACTTCGCGAAACTTGTTTCGCAGCGCCATTGCACACAAGTTTCAGCTAAAAGTTTCAATGTGTAACGGCAGCTTTAGTGGCCCAGGTCAGAACAAATTTGGCCTTCTTATGACTGTCCTCCAGTTTAACATAAAAATCTTGTATTATGAGAAGCCCAGACTTGTTTGATTTAGACCAGAACTGGGCAAAATACTGTATAGCCGGTGATTCAAAACAGAATACCTACTGGAGCTCCAGCCATTGCTGGGACTCATTGAAAGGACTTCCACAGCTTTTAATTTATGGTCCCAGAAATAGATTAAGGGCCATTCCACTGTCTTTTCGATGTGACGAGGGTCAAATGCTAGACCCCCACGGAGTGGGCATGACCAAACTTCATCCCAACACAAATGTTTTTAATAATTTAATATTCAAATTAATGAAATGTTTTCAAAAAAGTAGACAACCCACATGACTAAAATCTAATTCCACTAGAGCAACATGTACATGCTTTCTTACCTTACTGGTGTCATCTTCTTTGGCTTCCTTCTGGTTAGCAGCAGTCTCGTCAAGATCATAACAACAAGACATTAACAAGGTATTAGTGGAAGTATTATGATTATTTTAAAAAAAGTATTGTGATTTACACTGATTAAATATTTAAATAAGAGGGTTACCTTAGTACATGTTGTCTGCTTAAGCCTCTTGGTGGAATTCTCAGCTGAATCCTGCCAAAAAGTTAAAAAAATAATAATTTTGATGAACAGTCAAACCTGTATTACACTGTAAGCACAGACACCATCTTGTGTGGACAATCATTATTGGGTGAGCAGCAACCAAAATCCCAAAATTACTTTTCGTTATCTTCAAATTTTGCCATTTGCTGTCTTAAATATTGCTTAGTTCAAGTTCTCCATTGTGATAGGAAAACAAATGAAAAACCAAACCATTCCTGCTTATAAGCATGTGCTTCTCTGATTCAAGATAATTTTATTTCATACCATGAGAAGACGTATATGTGTTGTTGCAGCCCTACTTCATTTGAAAAGATTGCCACTCACAAATTTATACATTTGAAAACCCAACAGCATGACAATGATTGACAAAACAAGTTTCAATTTGCATGAACATTATTAAGACACAAGTAGTCATGTGAATATCCACAACTAGACACTAAGCTGAACAGGTAAGTGTACAGTTACTGAGTTAGCATACACAAATCCTTCATTGGTGAATTTTTATTGTTTACATTAGAGCATTCTCTAATTCACTAAATCCAGGTTTTACTGTATTACTTTGCTGCAGCCGGTTAAAAACAAGTTGGAAAAGACCACTAAGTAAAATAAGAAATGGACATACTCTTTCCTTGTGGGTAGTGGACTGTTCTGCCTGCTTCCTCTTGGAATTCAGAGTTGGTTCCCACATGTAAACAGGGAACACTTGTTAGAGAACAATAATAATGATATGAAAATGAACACCCACTGAATAAAGGCTGTCATATATAGAAACAGTTACATAATAGAAAGCTGGACATGTATTTTAAAGCCAAGTGCAGCAATGACAATGGCTACATGTATGTAAATGTAATTGGATGCATGGCATGCATGTGGGCCATGTATTTTGGTATGTACACTTCTTTCCATACATTATTCTACAAAACAACAAGTAACATGAAATAACAAGATTTAAGGTTTTGACGACAACAGAAGCACGCAACAGTGTGCTGTGCTGTACAAGTACTGTACTTGTAAGATTCCTACAAGATTCTTACAAGATTGTTGAAAGATTCTTACAAGATCTTGGTAAGATCTGATAAGAATCTTAGTAAGGAACTTAAAGTCGATAGTCAAGATATAATAATCAATCTCAAGCTTAAGACATCATAAGAGGTATCATACATGTAGGACACAAAATCAAGATTTGACCAACAGTTTATTAGAAGGTCTCACACCATAAAATTGTGAAATTACTATAACAAAGACTTTAAAAAACCGTTTATATGATCTATAGAAAACCTGTTATTTCATTTAGTGATCATTTTTTGTCCCCCTTATTTACAAATCATGCAATTAACTGAACTGGAAACTGAGTTATACTCAAAAATTAATAAGTGAACCTATTACACTCAATTTGGTTTGATTGTGTCCCAGAAAATTTACACAGAGAGCAAAGAGGCAGTGTCATTCGGGTACCACAATTTTGGGTCAAAATGCACTACCTTTAAAATACAAGCACTTCGTTGATTTTTGACTTCAAGAAATAAAGTGAATCTTGAGTAAAAAAAATGAGCTAAAATAAGTAAATTAACATTAAAAAATAAAAATAAACCCTTTTTTTCTCACAAGGTCTGCATTTAACTCACAGATGATCACTCAGTTCAACTGGCTCTAAACATGCACTTTGACAATTTGTGGTGGCTCAGAAAAATATCATGGATGCTTTCACTTTGCAAGTGTTGCTTGCCAGCTCCAACTTATAAAATTAATAAAATATTGAAAAATTAATCTTCTCCCACATTTCATTCAGCTGCACCTCCAGGGCTAGAGGGACCTGTACAGCAAAATAAGACAGTCATGTTAACTTATGTCCTGACCAGAGTACACAGTGTTATCTCATTCTCACTTCAGTCAGCATTCTCACAATGTTTTGTAGTAGCACATGCAGACAACTCAGACAACTGGCTGTCTTGTTCATAGGAAACCCAAGTCTAAATTTACAAGTGGCTTTGATATAAAAAGAAAATTCCAAGCTCAAATACAAAAAGATTATTATAATGATTATTTCATTGTTAACTGTACAGATGTATGTCTGGACAGTGCAACTTACTTTGTACTCTTTAAGAAAACATTATTGCATTGATCAAAAGAATTGTTACTTAGTGTTCCCTTTATTTTGCTTGCTATTTTCAACTAAAGAACTATGGTATCAAGCACTGATCAAATACTGTCATTATTAAAGTTACAAAATTTTATTTAGTTTTATTGCTCCTGAGTAGAAGTAGCAGAAGTCACGATTTACAACAAAATTAAATCAGTTAAAATAGACTCCAACAGTCATAAATATAAGTGACTTTATTGAGCAGGATTTGGTGACTTAACTCTGAAGCTGCAGTCTTGAGTCTCGACCTTGACATTGGGTCATCCCATTTATTATTCGCACCCACCCCCCCCCCCCCCCCCTATTGAGGGCTTTTGTGTCTACCCCTATCAGAAATAACTTTTCAAGACTCCTTTAGAAATTAAGATCAAAGTGCCAACACATTACCCCTCAGGAAAAAAGAAAGAGTTCAAAGATACCGATATAAATGCCCCCTCAGAAATAACTCTTAAAGACCCCCTCCCTCCTCCTCAGATTTCACAGTACCTCAATAGGGAACGGGGGGGGGGGGGGGGTGCAGATATTAAATGGAATGGCCCATTACAAAATGGAGTTGAAAATCTACAGTAAAACCGAAAATTGTGCACTTTAAGTCAGTTCTTCTGAGTGATCACAGTGACTGGCTAGGTTGTCATTAACTTTTTAGACAATGTTGCAGTGAGCTTTTCACCCGTAACAATATTGTTAGTTCCTGATCTGAGTAAAATGAGCCATACACTCCACGAAGATCATAAACTGATCTTCACGCCAAATCAAGATCGATCACTCACGTTTTCAGCTTATACCAAGACTGTCATGATATTAACCCAGCTACAAATTACTCCATAAAAGCGTTTTCAAAGGCCTCATAAAAAAACTAAATGGGGAATGACCACCTCAACAATCTTCAAGAAGCACATATGCATGCTCGTTGTCTGCATGGATCCATGTTGTCTGTAATTTGCGTGGATGATCACACATCATGTAGTCTTTCGCAAAATGATTGGTGTCGAAACTTACCTCTTTCTAAAAAGTGGTTGTCCACAGTTTGCTGCTTGAAGCCATCATTTTTTTTAGCTTACAGAGGTAAAATCCAGAGGAAATGTGTGCTGTATACTTGAATCCCGCCTAAAATCTAACATGAAACGGTCTTTCTCCGAGCCTGCAGTGGCATATCTGCTGACCAAAATGGTGCCCAGTCTTCTCAGTCTGAATGAAATCCAAGATGGCTGCCGGTGTTGTTGCTGTGATTCAGTGTGATTCCGGCCCACGTTTATCGAATATCCACGTTTTCTTCCTCATTTTAAAAGCTAGCATTGTACATGAAAATCTTAGGAATTATGATTCAAAGAACTGTTGTTCTTTTTGGCATTAAATGGAGTTTAGATTCATCAAAGAAGGTTTGTAAGTAATAGTGTTTTCACGACAAATGCGTTTCAGTGTTGGACGGTGCATTAAGTTACTGCGAATACAATCTGTAAACTGCAAACTGTAAGTCTTAACAGTCATATCTTTTAAGCCTTTGTTTAGAAACACACATGTCTACATAGCGTTTATCAACTTAGGACACTGAAGAAAACAGTATTAAGATGTACAAGATGTCACTAATGTAAAGAGATTATCACAGTCAGTGTGAGAGTCTTGCTGGCATTTATTCTTAGATCCTGTCAAGATTCTTGTAAGATATTATGAGGTCTTAATAAAGAATTGAGGTAACAGAAGGTTTTTTTTTACTAGATCTTCATAGAAACTGTTTATAAAAGATCTTTTTCTTAATTACCGGTATTGATGCTAAGATCTTACCAAGATAATTGTAAGGTAGTAAGATCTTAATCAGAATGGTTGTAAGATTTTGGTACGAATTTCGATTAAGATCTTATTAAGAAAACATTAAGAAATTGGTAAGATGTTATCAAAATCTGTTTAAGATCTTATTTTTAATTCATAGTAAGATCTTAACAAGAATTCTTATAAGATCTTGTCACAAATTTTGATAAGATCTTAATAAGAAAATATTAAGAAATGGAAAAGATCTTATTCAATTTTTTTGAGATCTTATTGATTGTTAGGTTGAGGATTTTTTCAAGATTCTTACAAGTATCTTACAAGAATTTAGTAAGGTCTTGTAAGAGCTTATAAGATCTTAAAATGCTGAAGATTGTATAGTTTGTATTAAGATTTTATAAAGAAGTGCCGTAAGATCTTATTAAGATCTGTAATCTTAACAAATCTTAACAAGATCTTATTAAGATCTTAGTGTTATTTTCATTCTTACAAGATTCTTACAAGATCTTACAAGATCTTAATAAGATTTCCACCTGGGATTATAGTGTTGATAATAAAAAAAAATTATTTATCTCACCTTTCTGCTAATTCTGCTCGTCTTTGCAACCTGAAGTCATAGTTCAAAGGGAGGTCTTTGAAGAAAGCCATTTTTGACAGAGCTCCAGGGCACCGAGAATTATTAAAAACCTGGGGATGAACCAGTCCCCCTTTTTCGAGCTGAGCTTACCACCGTTTTTCTTCCTTTTTCTCGCTTTTACCGCTTTTACCAACCTCGTACCCAGAGTCCTCAGGTTCTTTGGCCAGCGGTTAGTCGCCGGCGTTGCCCCGCTCAAAAAGCCTGAAGACTCTGGGTACAAGACCGGCGCTTTTCGAGAATTTGTCCACACTTACCAATTCCAGGCTCCTCACGGTAAAACGGCCATGTTTTGTTGATACCCAGACCCGGCCCACTGGCACCAGAAACTTCGGATGCAATTAATGATACCAAAATTTCGGTTTGAATTTCCGAAATTTCCAGGTGTCAAGAGGAACGGTTTTTTTCCACTTCAATGAACCGGTCTTGTTTCGAGATGAACTTTCAGGAAATTACCGTTCCATTTGCTTCTGAACCGAAAATTCCAGAATTTTTGACAAAATGAATCACGCTCACGGTTCAATTAGTGCAGTTCCATTTGTCCAAAGAAATCTACCGAAAATTCTATTTAAATGGTATGCGCTCAGGGTTTTTACAGCGACAAGCCAGGCACCAATATACGATTTAGAGGGTTTTTCAGAAGTCAAAGTAGTGCACCCTTTTTGGATTTACAGGTTTTTTACAGCGAGTAGGCAAGGCCCCCTTTTTCGATTTACAGGCTTTTTACGGAGTCAAGCCAGGCCCCCTTTTTCGATTTACAGGCTTTTTACAGAATCAAGCCAGTCCCCCTTTTTCGATTTACAGAATCAAGTCAGGCCCCCTTTTTCGATTTACAGGCTTTTTACAGAATTAAGCCAGGCCCCCTTTTTCGATTTACAGGCTTTTTACAGAATCAAGCCAGTCCCCCTTTTTCGATTTACAGGCTTTTTACAGAGTCAAGCCAGTCCCCCTTTTTCGCTTTACAGGCTTTTTACAGAATCAAGTCAGGCCCCCTTTTTCGATTTACAGGCTTTTTACAGAGTCAAATCAGGCCCCCTTTTTCGATTTACAGGCTTTTTACAGAGTCAGTTCAATTCCCCTTTCTCGATCTACAGGGTCAAATTAATTAGTCCCCCTTCTTCGATTTACAGGCTTTTTACAGCGTCAAGCAAGTACTACTTTTCAGCGATTGTGAACGCTTTTTTTTACATGTTATTTACACGATCTTGTAAGCAATTTTTACAGCTCATTTACAAAGAAGATACTGTAAATATGTGTAATATATTTTACAGTATATTTACATGTTCCTCAAATAATCACTGCAAAAAAGGACCATGTAAATAATATTTACAGTAGTTTCCCATATTATGGTAAAACTGTAAATTTCATGTATATTATGTTTTACAAGTACTCACCTTGTAAATTAAAATTTTCAAAACATGTAAACTAAGGTTTACATAATGTAAATTGCAATTTACATGTGCTGTAAATTTTTCAACTTTTCCAGTGTAACCCAGGATTAGCTTAATCGGACTCTGAACAACTGGACTCAGGTTAATTTGCCACAGAACAAAGCCGTCAACCACACTAAAGCGATAGCGTATGTATTCTGTTACAAAAGATCCAATCGGGAGGAACTGTTCATTCGGTAAAGGCGCGCATTAAACTCTTTTAAAACGCCGATTAATTGTGATCAGATTATCTGCAAACAAAAGTTCGGTCACATGTCTTCGCTCTGTAGTTAATATAAAGCTGTATAAAGGATTTTCCCCAGTTTACATATACAGCATATTATCAATGAAGACCGTTGAAGTTATCCAAGGGCGTCGTCCGAAACGGCTTCCACGCCACAGTTCTCGGTCGGCATTGTAGTGAACCCGACGAACGGGCATGAAGATCCGATCTCTTGGTATGCTTCTTTTAATTACATACAGTTTTATCTAAATCCAAAGTATAGTAACTTACAAGACTTCAAACCCAGTTCGCAGTTGGGAGTAGCCATCTCCAACGATGTTAGATAGAAGGTCTTGTTTCATCCGATCAGCGTAAACGTCAGAAATCCGGACGTTCAACACAAGCCGGTCAATGCTTTTGTGTCAGGCCCTCCTTCTCTTTCTGCCTCCTTCCCCCTCCCCTTAGGAAGGCCTGATATTCAGGTTAAGCAAATTCCAGTTTAACTCTCAAAATATGCTAGACTGACGATGTAGAGTTTCTTTGACTCCAGACTCCAGGGACGAACGTTATTGTTTTTTCTTTTTTGAAAAGTAGCTGATTTTCAACCGCTTTTGTAGCTATATATTTTCTCGTGTTTGTGTAGCTAGCTAGCTAATTTCTACAGAATTCCGATTGCCTAATTTTCAAATTTCTGGAAAATGCCGAACTCCCTTGTAAGAAAATAAATAAAACAAACCTTTAACGATAAACTTCAGCAGACTGAACTTTGTTCGGAAAGAAATTAAATAGAAAGAGCCTCTTGGTTAATACGCACAACGTCAAGTTTGACTCGCAAGTTTAGAACGTCAAAATTTGTACAGTTCCCTCATAAATGTGCGTTTACTCGCGATCTTCCAACAACTCTGTAATTACTAGCTAATGGTGAAGCATAACAAAGGTCAATACAAAGTAAATGAGAAAGCAATGTTTTTCACTGGATTAATAGAAAAGTACGTCAGATAGAAAAACGATCGAACAAATGTCGACAGAAACCGGAAAATCGAGAAACGCGGAGGAAAGCCTCTTGAGTAAAACAAACGGGTTTTGTCACAAGCAAGGGTTGTTTAGAATAAAATATCATACCAAATTTTGGCGCTTAGGAAAACAGATATGAACACTTTAGTTTGCCATAAAAATTGCTACTTAGCTAGAGGACAAGAGGGATTTCAAAAAGAACACTTTTGGGGGGAAAAAGTAAGAAAGTGGATTTAACAAGTTAAGGCTATATGTTTTGAAAAGGATAAGAAGGAAATAGACCATTTCCGAGTTACTTTGAACCTCACTATGAAAGCGAGGCTAAGTGCAAAGTTTTTGTTATGAAAATTAGTTTTCATTCATATGCAAACAAAACTAATTTTCATATGACAATTTTTGCACTTGGCCTCACTTTCATAGTGAGGTTTACAGCAACTGGGAAATGGCCTATTCACATATCTTAGAGTCGGTTTTTACGAAGAGCTTTACAGGAAACTTTATTTGTTGTGTTATATCTAGTAATTAAACAAGTGAACGCTGGGTCAGTGGCTACGAGGCGTTGTAATCATAGAAGAATGCCAGTGGAAAGTCCCCAATTATATAAGCCAGGTGGTGGTGGTGGTGGTGGCGGCGGCGGCGGCGGCGGCGGCGGCGGCGGCGGCGGTGGTGGTGGTGGTGGTGGTGGTGGTGGTGGTGGTGGTGGTGGTGGTGGTAGTAGTAGTAGTAGTAGTAGTAGTAGTAGTAGTAGTAGTATAGCAAAGAAATTGAATTACAAATCGGAAAGGTTTTTCGAGAAGTTTCTCCAGTGAAAAATTACATACTGCTCTTGCAACTCAAGTAGAAACCGACCCGCGCAATAGATACAATTCTAATGTTCCGGAAGCCGATCTAGCCATTTAACATCCGGTGTATTTTTGGCGCTGCCCTCCTCTATCAGACGAGAACCTGTTTTTCTTGAAATGTAAACCCCCCTTTTTTGCGACAATGCAAAAAATCAATCAATAATGATAACAATAATAGTAATAATAATATTAATAATAGTAATTAAATTAAAACATTTTCTTATTTTTAGTTAATTTTCGTCCATATTCAAAACACATGTTCACGTGTTATTTGTTTTGTTTTTCGAAAATCCTAACGAAACAGTATGATACAAGAAATTCCTGAAAGATGACAAACTACCAAACGTTATTCTAACGAATATTGACCAAATTTGGTTTTGACCCTGAACTTTCTTCAATTAATCAATAATTAGTCTGATTGAAAAAAGCAACTCCTTGTCACTTGACGCTTGGCGGCTGGATTCTTGAAAATCCAGCTGCAACGTGTCTTTAATGTTCGCGGGTTGTAAGCTGTTGTACTGTACAATGGCCACTTTAAAGTCATACTATTGATTAATGAGCACCATTGGTGTCGTGGTCAGCTTACAGTAATACGATCTCGGATGCAAATATTTCACCACCGGGAACGAAATTGACACGTTTTTTCTGTATTCTTCCGATTAAGCAACAGGTGGTCCAACAGTATCTCTGAATTAATGACATTCACGGTGGAACTGCGAACTGTACTTGGACATATCAACTTCTACCCGACCGAAGGAAACACAGAATTGCAGTCGGAGTCTGATGCAATGCAATGTTTGTTCCCAGTCCTTTTTTGCTACCTAGTTTCCAGTGTTCCTTGAGTGTAATCTATGCACATGCTATTTCTTATAATGACCGTAATTACAAACGGTTAATCACACGGTTATCGGTTAAAAGCCGAGACCTGGCTAAGAAGAGGAGAGGCAACCATCAAAACTCAGTTGAAACTATAGTCTCCATTAGATTTCTTGGAACAGGTCTCCATCGTTACACTGCCCGGTTCCGCAAGATTTAACAGCAGGATGCTATTGTTTCGCACCCTACAGCGTAACCCGTTTAAGAGTGTTAATGAATCTCTAGTTACAAAATAGATGTTTAAAGGGTGAAACCCACACGGTTTACACGCAGTCTGCTTAACCAAGTAAGAAGTAAAGAAGTTCATAAGATCAGTCTTCGGAAAGAATACAGAATATTAAGTTAGATTTTCATCGAGGACTTGTTACTTCACTGAGTAACGGACGATCGCAATAATTGTTGTATTTCCTTTTTCTCAGTTTGACTATTGTAGAACTTTTACTGAAAAAGTTGGGCACAAGAATTAAATCCTCTTATTTCCGATGAGTTGAGTGCTCTGTGGGGAACCTTATACAAGTCCAAAATAACTATTACATTGTTTTTGAACGTGAACGAGGGATCAGACGAGTTCATCCTTGGCTGAATAAATTCCAGGATATGTCATATTATTCACGCAGGACGATAAAGTGAATGAATCAGAAAAATCCTCAGTAATTACTCTTGGTACGTGGAGGTCGTTAAATAATTCGAGACGGATATATAAACAGAATGATTTGAGCCCGACAATCTCCACGGTCAAATGAAATAAATAAATAAATAAATAAATAAATAAATAAATAGAACAGTCCGCTAAAGATTTCTTGTTTTTTTTTTTACTTTGAGAGCTCTAAGATTATAAGTTTTTCGTGAGTCCTTGAGGTTACTTAATCATTATATAATTTACTAAAAATGTTTCAAGACTTCTTTAAAGTGAAGTAAGTTTATGTGGAGACTGATCAGCGTCTTTGTTTTCTGTTTGAATGTGTGGCATCCGAATAACCAATTCACCTCGTGGTTCCTGAAAGCTCTTCAATTAAAAAATAAACTTATCTTTAACGGAGTTTTCTTACTTTTCGACGTCATTTTGACGAGTAGGCAAACAGGCTTGAAATAACAGTGTTGGTATGGGAATCCGATGTAAAATAATTTTCATTAAACATCGCTTCTAAAAAAAATCATGAATTGGAAACGTTTGGCACAAGGAAAAGGATTTTAAGAAAAAAATTGGAAAGATTTGCGAGAAAGCGACCAGTCGTGTTTTGAACTTTCCATACATTTGTCTGTACAGCGAATCAGCCGTAAACTGCTACTAAAAATAAATCACGGAAAAAAAAATACAGGGAAATGTATGGAATGTTCAAAACATGATTAAAACAAAACGAGATAGCTCTTTCGCCGTCACGGTGACCTGTTTTTTCTATTGCATTTTGAAATACTTAACAATCACAAGAAGTTTGAGAATAGTTTTGCAATTTTCTTTTTGTAACTGATGCTTTAATTGAGACAATTCTTTATACATACAATACGATGCATTTATACATTGTAATTAATACTTACCTCCAAAATAGAAGGGGATTTTGTATTGTGATGACTTTTTTTCTCCCCTTTCCTTCTCCATTCTCCCGTTTCTCTGCCCGAGACTTCTAACTTTTTCTTTTTAGCCTACCTGCCTTGACCTGACGCCTCCTTGTCAACAATGGATTCCCAGTCCACTCTAAGGTGAATTGCTGAAAATTATCCCTCAATAAACTGGTTATATTTTTAGTTAGCAATCACAAATCACCATAGCAATACCTAGAAAGATATCTAGACGTGCGTTGACCTATTACCGTGTAGGGCACCAATGACAATATCAAAGAGAAAAAATAAATAGACAGACACTATCTCATTTTCTTTGGGCTAGAAGGGTGACAACATCAACTTTTAGAGCGGTGCCCAAAGTGCAGGGTTATCAGGAATCACATTGTGCGGGACAAAACATCAAAATCGTAGATGCGCAAACTGGTTTTGGGTAAAACGACTGTCGAAGTCGTCGTGTTGAAGAACTTCCGTTGCGTTGTTCCCTTTGTTTTGACTTCAATATTCTCGAGCTCTGGAAGTTGTTCATATTTGAATTGTACTCGTCCAAGCATCTCTGGATACTTCTCGAGAACGATGGAAAGCGTGTCTGATTCGTTTTCTATTTTGTCTTTTTGATGGACATTTATGTAAAAATTGTTCACCAATTTGTCCAGCTCACTGCAAAAGGCATGTTTGTGACTCGTCTCATTTCTCCAAGTTCTCCAAGAAGCTTCAAAAACTAAATGTAAGTGGTTTCTTACTACGCCTTTCAATAAGGGATAAAGTATGTTATAAGATCTCGCCCTGTACATCAATCCGCGGTAACTACAATGTCGTCACCTGCTATGCATCCAGGATTGTTATGCACTGTTGGCGCAAAAACTCAATCAGGATACTGAATGGTCAGAAAATGACCAAGATAGTAGTTGTTTAGGTGAGTTAGGAGCCAAGCACTCTTTCCTCGCAATTTACCGTACGGCTGTTGAAGAGCGAGATCTCGATGAAAAGAGTAAGATCATCTAAGTGCCTTCCCTCAAGTGAAACCAGTAGTTTTTGAGGTTTTTGCAAAGTTTGTCCATTTCGGAGTTGTCTCTGCATAGTGTCTGGTTGGCAGAATATCCCTACGTGGAATTTGTTTTCTTTATTTTGTAGGAATTTTGATATACCATTTACCGTTCACAGATGACATATCAATGACAAGAATCTGAGATTTTCCTATCCATTGAACTAGTCTCACATTTCTCTTGAACGTTGCAATTTTCTGAGTGACGTTTTGTAAGGAAGAGAAGAGTAGAGAAGGGTTGAACATAGATACGAATTCAGCATTATAAGGTAAACTTTCCACTTAACATGCAACGTTAACATTTAGTAACAATGGATTCATTCTGTTTTTAGATTCTGTCATCACATTCTTTTTCCTACTGCAACGCTAATTCTAAATTCGTCAGACAAAAAAAAAAAATACAGCAAAAATATTTTTGTCTTCATAATTCGCCGGATTAAAGAACTTGCACCAGGTCAGTGATCGTTTTAAACTGCTTTATTTCAATGCCTCAGCTATAAACTATTTTAGCAAAGACATGGTGAATAACGTTACAGCTAGAAACTGGACCTTCATTAATGAAATTTAATCAAGCTCCTTACAACTTTACCTTTAAAAAAACCATGCCTTTCAAAAAATGGTACGTATTACAAATTATAAATAGCCAATGGATCCTTCACTGGTCTTCGAGTATGATGGTGAAGATCCTTTCGTATGCAAATGTAATTATTAATATAGATACTAAACCTGACATTTTCTGTACGGTGACCTATACAAATAGTTTTTCTGTTCATTCTTTTGACTTGCGTCTTACAAAATTATATTAGAATTAAATTAACAATTCATCATTTATCAAGATGTACTGTCCAAACCGAGGTGTACAAAAGGTAAAATCTTCAACTCATGAGGCATTGTTCCAATAATTCCCTTCCAACAAAGTTCCCCGCCTTTACGCGTATGAACAGAATATCTGCAAGAACCTCTCACCTATTTCTTTCTCTAGATGTTGATTTCTTTGGAAGAAGACGGAGATTTGCTGTTCAATTTACGTGGTGCAGAAGGTTTTCCTGTCTTGAAGTTCAGCTAATTTGGTAATAACCAGTTCCAAAGCTAACGTTCTATTTACTACATAATTAACTTAGCTGGATAGACCTGGCCAAAGGTGTGCTACTACGATTTAAAAGCATTTGACAATGAGCTACTACAATTTGACGACAAATTATCTACACCTGTAATCAGCATATAAATGGACATGACTTTCTTTTCGCTGATACTGAAACAACTACAAATGTGTATCCACTTCCAAGATGATGCTGCTCCTAGGTAGTTCCCCACTTTTGCTGACGTTAGCCAGTTCTGCAGTGCTGCTGGTGCTGGGCAGGTCTCTGGTGTTGCTGGCGTTAGCCAGTTCTGTGGTGTTGCTGATGCTGGTCATTTCTATGGAGTCGCTGATGCTGGCCAGTTCTCCGGCCTTGTTTGTGCTAGCCAGTTCTCTGGCCTTGGTGGTGCTAGCCAGTTCTCCGGCCTTGTTGGTGCTAGCCAGTTCTCCAGCCTTGGTGGTGATAGCAAGTTCTCCGGTAATGGTGGTGCTGCCCGGTTCTCCTGTTTTACCGGTGCTAGCAGCTACCTCACCGTAACATGGCTCAGACTCGTCTGTTTTGCTGGGTTCAAAATATGGCGTGTCTGTTGTCAACATTTCTTCCATTATAGATATCAGCTGTGTGAAAGTCGGACGTTCATCTGGATCGTCTTTCCAACAGTCCATCATCAACTGGTAACTGGTAAGGTCAAATATAGCAAATTAGACAACAAAGGATTTTTTTTTATCCATGTTAACGTGAAGTTTGTCAGGTGGGGACGGTAAGGAGGGAGTTCCCCTTGATTTGCACTTTACCAAGCTAAGAATGGTTCTCTCCTCCGTGGTCTCAAACGATCCAGGCCATTATTCAAAGGGCTAATACCGGGGTACCACCGGATGTAGCTTTCCTAGCATCCTCAACCAAAACCCCTTCACTGCCAAATAAAATTTTTCCCGCCAAAAGAATGTTGTGCTAATTGCGTAACAATACGTTTCGAGATTACTACGACATAATTCAGCCTCACTGAAGAGGTTTCGTCCCGCCTAAAGGTAAAATTTCCTTGAATATTTACTTTTTTTTTAGCAAGGAAATAAACTTTGGACATTTTAAAAAAATATTCGCTTTTTACTTAAGCAGTTCGTTGAATAGCCTGGCTGAATAAGTTTTATAAGGTAAGGTCAAACCAGTGCTTAGTTACTCACATTTCGTAACCACACGTTTTGGGCTTCTCCATGCGATATCCTGTCTTGAGAATATTGTACAAATGTCTGTTGCTTATATCAGGATACGGGATGCCTCCTAAAGGGTCAGGTCAGAGAAAAATGGTTAGAGATTAGAAATACACGCTTACTTTATTTAAAAACTGCACAGCTTTAAATTGTACTCAAATTGTAAGGTTCATTTTCAATACAGGTACCGACCATGTGGGACAAATATCCTTATTACATGCATGGTAAGGACAAAACAAAAATAAATGTAATCACAGTATAAGTATCAAAAACTGAATCTCAGCTTAACCCTATCTATCTTTCCTTTTCTTTCTTTCTTCTGTGTTTTTTTTTTTTTTTTTTGGGCTTTTGGGACCGGGAGGAAGGCGGATTCTGCCCCCCTTCATTTCTACCTTACTGTTATAGATATTACAATGAGGCTGACGGGATGGATAGTACGTCCAAATATATTTCTTTTAAGGTCCACAAAGGAACGCGATGACGCAAAATGACGCAAAAAATTAGGTAATGATTGGCATGTGGCAGCCATCTTGAATCCGCCATCTTGGATTTTTTTGATTTCCCCAAAACTTCAGGAAATCGCCAAAATTAAAGAACACTAAGATGGCCTGTAGACATAAAAGTTACAGTAAAATGGTAACTTTCTTTGTTTTTAACATGAATTTCCACTCTCTAATAAAACTGCCTCTCAAAAATTGGTTACCATGGTAACATTGAAGTCAATGAACACCAACCGACCAGATTACATTTTTCCAGATAAATCTCCCAAACAGTCCTGAAGTTTCGCGGTGCTTACAAAAATAATAATAATAAAAATAATAATAATAATAATAAAAATAATAATAATAATAATAATAATAGTAATAATAGTAATAATAATAATAATAATAATAATAATAATAATAATAAAAATGATAATAATAATAATAATAATAATAATAATAATAATAATAGTAATGATAATAATAGTAATAATAATAATAATGATAATAATAATAATAATAATAATAATAATAATAATAATAAAGTTATTCATGTTCAAAGTTGACGCAGCCTGTTTTGCAGTCTTTGTGCTTTGTGAAGGCCTGAGTACCGAGAACGAGAACGTTAATGTTAAAAATAGGAACTTCGATGGCTTTTCAAGAAAACATCATTACGAGCCCAGAAAAGTAGAGATTTTGATTTTTGATTTTTTTGCCATTATACTATTTTGATAGAAATTAGGTAAATAAGTTATGTGCTTACCCATTGTGGCCACTTCCCACAGCACTACACCAAAAGACCATCTAAAACAGAATTATATGGTATTGAAAAAAATTGTTGCGTTTGGGTAAAAAGGAAAGTCCAATTTATATGTTCATTTCTATTTTCTATTTGAAATTTTAAAGTGCTACTGTGATCAAAATTATACCTTTCCTTTTATCTTCAGCATTGGAAAGAAGAGAGGAGAATACAACCCATGCCAAATTTTAAATTGTAATTCCAACGGAGAGCTCGATTGTTTCTAGCGTAATTTTCACATTCGGGTTGCCGCCATTACTCAATTCAAAAATGTCCGCGAACCACACGGAGAGTTAAGCCGACGTCATGTTATTCCTTCCCATTGTCTTCAAAACTACCACTCGCGTTGGAACTGAAATCAGGCCAAGATAATAAGATGACGTCACGAGAGACCTGGCGAAGCCGCTGCAAAACATTGTCGGCTCAAGTAGTTGCTGTTTGAGTAATGGCAAACGCATTTTGCGTACTATCGGGCACCGGGCAGGTTGTTCTGAATTATTATTTTTTTTCTTGTAGTGTAAGGTCTAGCTATAACCTTAAAGCCCAAAAATTTCGTTAAAAATAATTCGATTTCCTTCACAGCAGCACTTTCAACTTCATAGCGAAGATTAGAATTTGCTCTTTCGTAGAGCTATATCCTTGGGAACTAGAATTCGCTCTTTTCATAAATAATTGCTTTTTATACAATTTTAATTGCTTTTTATTGACCAGAATTTCATTTCAATCAAATTAAATTAGGAAATACATTTTCTGATAAAAATTAGCGATTAAACTGAATGAACTTATGATGACATAATCAAGCGTTGCGGGAATAGTTGGGGGCAAATTTTTTATTACTTTATTGTGTTTTATGGTAACTCAGTAACAAAATGGTAAATTGTAGAATAAACCGAGGATTAAAATGGAGAGCAATTCTGTCCGTGCTATACTATGTTTTTTTTTAAAGTGCAGTTTTGCTGTTGCCTTTAAAATACTTTACATAGTAATGAACATTTTAAAGAACAATTATTGTCACTTAACCTTAAATTTTGTCACCTTTGTTATACGTTAGTTCTTTCATTCGTTATCCTCAGCTTGATAATCATGCCAAGAGGCATATGGGAACAAATTTTACCGCTTTTTGTCATCTTAGAGTATACTTAATGGCTAGTCTTCCATTGTATTACACAATACACAGAATTAACCAAACCTTTACGTAACTACGCCATTGCTCTGGACTCCATTTATTATTGCCGTTTCTTCGCAATTTGTCACAGCCGGCCAAAATTTTGTTGCTGACCCAAAGGCAGCAGCACTGACTTAGTGATACGATATCATAGTTTGAGTAGTATGTATATAAGGAAAAAGATAACATACTTACAAGTCACTCTTTAAAGTGTATATGCCGCTCTTAAGAGCCTCGGGTGCCGTCCATTTGATGGGCAGCTTTTTCGTGGTTTTCACCTCGTATATCTCACCATCACTTGTGTGGCGTAGCAAACCGAAATCTGCAATCTTCACCTTTCTGTCCTCACCAACAAGAATGTTACGGGCTGCTAAGTCACGATGAATGAATCCTTTGCTGGCCAAATATTCCTGCCAAAAGGATGAAATGGATTTAAAGAAACAAGAAAATTATAGATTTAACATAGCCTCAGCAATTTTTTTCTATAAAGAAGCTTATAGTTACGGCTATAAAAAACCAATTTAAAATTATACTGAAGAAAGAAAACAAGTAAATATTTTTTTCTTCACTGGTGTTCATTCTAAAACGTCAGTTTGGCTGGTGTGCATCCCCAATAATTTGATTAATTCACGAGTTTAAGTGTGAGTTGAGTGGGAGTTAAATGGAGTTGATTTCAAGCTATTTTATATTCTAGCATGATCGGATATTGAAGTCTTTAGCTTCAAAGTGGAGGGATGGAAGGCTGTAAGGAATGATGGACATGAGAACTGGAGAGGGTGAACGAAATTTTCGGTTACTTTCATATAAGTGTTTATAGTCTGTGGTTGTCTACGTACCATTCCCTGCGCTATCTGCCACGAAAAACATAGAAGATCTTCAGCAGAAATAACTTCATCATCACCGTCACCATCATCATCATCATCATCATCATCATCATCATCATCTCCTGGGTGCTCATCTTCAGGCTGGATGGTGATCTTAAATTTGCCGGTGCTTTCGTTCCTCGGGGTAATCAAGCCTTTGTCCATTGTCTCTTTCTTTCGTGTTTTCTTGCACTCTGGTTTAGCAGGAAGTTCTCTCCTTTTCGGAACGGGGCCAAAGTGGGCGGAAGGCACTGCCAAAGTCGACATGACTGGTTGCTTCTTGTCTTCTTTTTCTTGCTCAAAACCTGTACTGTCTGGTTGACTTAAGATGGGCAGAGATTGAATGCTTACATCAAAGCTGTCGTTAATGTTAGTGTTCTCTGTTTGCTCGCTTAGTTTGTCCACTGTTAACATTTGCAAGTCCTCCCCTTGCTTTCTGTTTTCATCGCCATCTTTAAGGTCGCTCCTGATAATGATGCTTACTTCTGACTCCCCAAGGCTGCTGTTGGGATGAGAGATACATTCAGGTTCTTTGGCCACGTTCAAAGCAGAGTATTTGAGACCTTTGTGTCCATGGACACTCGGTTCCTCGTCTTCCATGATAGCGCACTGGGGTTCGATGTCAAGGAATGGAGTACCATTAGGGCTGGTTATTGGTCCCTTGTCATTTTGGTCTTCTCCACTCCGATGTGTTGGCCTGTATCCATTCTTTCCTTGAGCATCTTGACTCTTTGTTGAGGTTAGGTCCACTCTATCATCACCTCCTTCAGCTCCTTCTCCTTCCTCTATATCTTCTTCTCTTTCGTCTAACCTTCCTTCCTTGTCGATAACCTCAGGCTGTACTTTTGCGCTTCCTTGATCAGTTATCTCGCCGTCAGTGGAAGGAAAGGCTAACTCTCCAAAGATGCCCACGTCAATCGAATTCTTTAATTTTAGCTGCAAATTGAAAAGAAAAGGCAGCATTATACTTGCAGTGTCAATTAACGAGTTGGTGTTGTTGTTGGAGTTGGTGAAGATAAACGTGATTTAAGGATTTTAAGGTTTCCAAAACTTCAGGAAAACACCGAAATTAAGCAAAAAGTAACCAAAACCAATAAAGGAATTAACACTAATACGAGCTAAAAAAAAAAAAAAACCCAAAAGTAACAGCAAGAAAAGTAATTTTTTTCATTGTAAAAAGGGATTTACCATGTTCTGAAAAAATCTCCCTGTCAAAAATCGCTTACCATGGTAACATCAAAGCCTATGAACACTAACCGACCGCACCAAATTTTTACCAGAAGAATTTTCTAAAAATTCCTGAAGTTTCATGCCGTTTGCGCAAATATCAAAAACGTTTTTTTTATGTTCAAAGTTGCCGCGGGCAGAATACGCCCCCTCCCAGGTCTAGATTGGGTTTAAAGGAACAAAAATTACTTTTCTTACCAACGTTCATGGTTTAGCACATATAAGTGTTCCTTTTATTAGTGGTTATGACTATCTTTTTTTCAATTTTAACATTGTACTCAAAGTTTTGTGAAAGTTAAACGAAAAGTAATAAAAACCAGTACAAGAATATTAAAATAAGCTAAAAACATAAAACTATATGTAATGAAACTATTTTTTCTACATTTAAACGGAAATAGTTGAAATTCCCGAAAACGTGAATGGTTGGTTACCATGGTGACATCAAATTCAACTAAAAAAATCAATTTTTTCTATATATATAGGGAATCACTTAGGTTTCGTCGTAAGCAAGGATATTTGCTAGCTTGTTGGAATTTTTCTTCAATGTTGATTAGCTTGTTTGTTGTCGCAGTCGAATGAAAAACGTTGACAGTGGCGACAGCGGATCCTTTGATTTTCGCTATGTACGATGGAATAAAACTTTCAAGCTCAACGGGTACAGAAAAAATATCAGGACTTTGAAAATCTTTAATTTAACTTTAAGGCCCTTCGCAGACCAGTAACCCAATATTTCTTAACTAAGAAATTAACTAGATTCTGACCTGGTGCCTCTTGTTTCTAAGCCATTGAAGAAGATCCCCATGTGGGACGTACTCTAAGATAAGCATGATGGGTTCTGTCCTAACCCAGTAGCCGAGCATGCTCAGAATATTTCTGTGAGAACCTATTTCCTTCATAATTTCTATTTCCTGAAGTAACTGTAGTCTGCCTTCTTCGCCGGCCCTTTCTGAAAGATCAGTCAATCAATCAGTTAATCAGTCATTCAGTCAGTCAGTCAGCCAGCCAGCCAGCCAGCCAGTCAATCAACAAGTTTAGTAAATAGGCTGCACCAAAAAGGAAACAGGGAGTAAATATAAAAAGACATGAATGTAGGATCCCGGTTGATTTGTGAGTCAACCAGTCCATAACCGATAATCCAATAAACGTAAGATCTTTTTAGCCGAGGGAGCTGCAGCACCTCTGTAATTTTCTTTGTCAAATTAAATCACTGCTCTACGTTCATGTCAAGTCAAGTAGGAATCCTGTAGCCGGAGATGATGACGCTACATGGTGTGAGGATTACGACACGATTTACGAACGGTTCCAAAGACTTTAGAGAACCGCCAAAATCGATCAAAAAGACATCAAGAACAACAAATACAGTATCATAACCTTAAAATAAAGGAAATACCGTGGAAGAGCAAAATTGCACTTTAAAATATCGTTGCCATGGTAGCAACGAATTTCACTCTAAGTTGTCTTCAAACAAATTTCAGAAAAAAATTCCAAGGTTTGGAGGCGTTTGATTACATACCCCCTCCACCCCACCAATCAATGGTCTCACCATACCAAGTCGCCTGGCATATTTGTCATATTTACCTGTTAATAAAATAAACGATCGATCAAAGCAACGGGAGATCAAATCCGGAGGTCCTGTGTTCGATTTCGGTCGTGGTCAAAGATTATTTTTTATTACCTCGAGCCATCTTCCATTTTCTTACTAGGGCTAATGCTCTGTAGGATTTTTTTAGGTTTACTTTGCACTCTACCTGAGACATTACAGAGGTAATTCTCTGATTTATTGTACCGTTGGGGTACTTATTCCAAACGGCACAACATCATTTGTTGAGGGTCAGTGGATCTCCTTCGTCCATCATTCTAATACATATTTCATAAAGTACAAATCTAGTATTGTAAAGTATTTATTAGGGACCTAATTTGCTTTACGTATATTTCTTTACTTTCTCCTTATTTACTCTAAGGACCTAAAAGGCATAAGAATCTAAGAAAATCGAAGAGAAATCTTCCGTTTTATTTCAAAATTAGTCTGCCAATTTTCCGAAACTCTGGCTAAAGACGGATTGGACAGAAATGGATTACAATTTGTTCAAATGCGTCTTGAACCGACATTGTTAAAAAGTGAATATATATTTTTCTCTTTTTGAAAACATCATTTTTGATATTTCTCTTTTGTTTCTAGTTTTGATATTAACACAGTTTTGGACCCAAGACGTAAAAATCCCAGTAGCGTAGCACATAAAGGAATTTCTCACCAAGTAGAACTTTGATGGCAACCACTCGTCCTTCACCGATGTCCACTCGTTCCTCTCTGGGCTTGGAAAATACTTCTTTCTTTGGTAATTCCCTCATGACTCCTTTGTGAACCTTACCATAAGCACCACGACCCAGTTCCTCCATGATGGTTACTCGCTTAGGCGTGACTTCTCGTAGCAGCAAAGGAACGTGGTTGGACTTCATTCTTAAATGAATCGAAATATATATAAATTTGTGTCTAATCTTAGAATTTTTGCTTTGGTTATTTGATTGAAGTTCTCTTGTTTGGATTCTTGTGTAACGCAGAGGATCCAGGAACTTTAGATAGGGGGAGGGGGGAGGGGGGAGGGGGGGGGGGGGTCCAAACTTTGATTCAGAAACAATGTTGAAATTTTATTGAGGCAAATTACTTATCCCCCACACTTCTGAGCCCTCCCCCCCCCCCCCCCCCCCTCTTGCCCACTGGCGGTTACACGTTATAATCAACCCTTTACCGTGTACATGAATTCAAAATACAAAATACTGACGGTAGACTGATCCTAACGGCAAGTGATCCGGCACCACCCATCGCCTTGCCGCTGTGGAATTGCACATTTTATTGTACATGAATTCTACTCTTAAAGGATGCAGCCTTGGAACATCCTGCTTTTGTGCTTGGAGCAACGTCAACGCCAACGAAAACTTCACCTGAAAAAATATATATTGTTTCCATTTGTGCAACTTCGCGATTATTTCAACTCGCTCAACTTTAATAAAAATGGCGAACTACCCAGGAACCAAATTGGTAGGAGTGGCATAGAAGTTAAGAAAGAAAATGAAAAATTCACCGCCATGCGTTCACGTTCTTCACAAAACCTTAAATGTGATAATCTCACGTTGTTGTTTTGCAGAGGACGACAGAGAAATGTACGACGTTTTTTTTTTTTTTTTTTTTTGCTCATTGAGCCTATTGTTTTGCGGCATTGTCGTTGCCGTCGCCGTCGTCGTTGCTTAAGCTCCCTAATATCAGAACACAGAGAAGAGCACATGTTTCTGTGAACGCCGGTCGGGAAATACTGCTTTGCGAGCAAAGCAGACCACTAGAGGGTAGCCCCCTCCCCCCTCCCATCATCATCATCTTTATCATCATCATCATCATCATCATCATCATCATCATCATCATCATCTTTAATAATAATAATAATCTTTATTGAGGAAATCAATGTCACTAATAAGTGATTTACAAAAGAGTCCTCGACATGGTAAATACATCAGACATGAACAATTAAATATAAAAGCTACAACTTATTACGAGAGACTATGTATACAGATTAATCTTCTATAAAATATTGTTAACTATTAAAGAAAAGTAAACTAAATTAAAGCCTGTTTTACATGAATACCTTATCGGAATTAATTAGCTATCGCCGGAAATTAGTCAGAGATGTTGCTTTCGTAGCAGCTGAGGACTGCACCACTATAGCCAAAGCTATTTTTGTCATAGTTAGTACATGGCAAGGGAATAGCAAGTTTATTACCATAATCGCGCAAATTGTAAGAAGTAATCACATCACTCCACTGAATAAATTTCGAGGACAAATAATTGGGTGGGAGGCCATTCAAGGACTTAGAGACCATCTTAGCCTTTAGTTTTTCACGTCGAGTTTGAGTACACCTGGAATTTAGTTTAATGGTAAACTGATTTTAAAAAAATCAACCTATTGGATAGTGATATGCTATCCTGTCGATGCAAACATTTGAGTGTCAAACAAGTAGTAAAAAAAAAACCTTAGGGGTCTAATGGGGGGAGGAGGTCCAGAACCCCCGAACCCTTCCCCTGGATCCGCTACTGTGGCGTGATCAAACAAAGCGGATTAGTCGACGAAGCACACTAAAACCCCCCATAAGGGATTTATTCTCGTTACATTTTTCAATCTTTTTATCAAAACTAAGTTTTTTACTCAAGCCCAAATCTGCCACTGTTCTCTTTTCGTTATCAACGTACTGCTAAAATACTAATTATTATTCGGCCTCATATGCTTTAAGATTCGAAAGAAAAAAAAATACTTCAAATATATGTTTTGTAAGAATGTCTACTACCTTATATAACCTGGAATTCAATGCAAATTTTATCTATTTCATTACTCCTAGCTTGAAGTAACCTTTATACGTTAAATAATGTGACAGCTTTCTAGCCTACCTTTCGTGCTTAGTTTGTCTGCGTATTTCGTTCTCTTTCCTTCTTCTAAAGTAAATGATTCCCATAATTATCACAGCCACAAGAGCTACAGAAATTCCAGCAATAATTCCAGCTATCTTTGCAGTAACGCTTTTATCTGTTTGAGTACCTGTCCTAGTAGTAGCCCTCTTCGCTAAAAGATATACAAAAAAATGCAACGTAGCTAGTGTTAAACGGCAAAAAATATAAAAACAATTAAAGCCAAGCAGCAGAATGGACCATATTAGACAAATGGTCAATTATCTTGAACATGACTGTAAAGGGACGTTATTTTCTTTTTCTTTTTTATTTTTTTTCTTCCATTTATCTCTAAAATCTAGCATTAACATCTTGTCTCAATTAGGACACTTTTAACTTGGCTGAAGTTTAAAGTAATAATTCAAAGTTAAAAGTAGTAATTGGAAATACTGAATAAATACAAGGCCAAACCTTAGCTTGTTCACTTGTAACGTTTGAATCGATGATCTTGATGTGAGTGATTGTCACAGTTTTTTTTTTAACATCTCCTTTCAATTCATTACACGAGGTATAATTATAACTTCATCATAAAATACTATAATCACACCTGTGTTGACTTTTACAAGCCAAGAGGTTGACTTTTTACTCTCGGTTAATCCATGGAACGCAGAAACTGCAATCTCATACTTCTTGTCACGAGTAAGTGGTATGATATGGAAGGTTCTTGTTACTTGGGAAATAGGTATTTGACTCCACTCAGCTTCATTTTCTTGTGATTCCTTTTCTCTGTAGTATATCCTGTATTTCGTAGGAGGGCATGCTTGGCGTCGTGGAGGACTCCATGTCAGATTAACATGGCAGCCATTTATTTCCGTTTCTTTGTTATTGATAACAGGAGGTATAGGCTCGCCTAAATAAATGTTAAAGAAAAAATCAACACACTAAGCGTCATTTTTATTCATTATTGATCATTGTTATGGGAACTAGTTGCTTTCCCTGGACCCCTTCCTTCAACCTCCCCATGATAACCAATCTTGGCCAAATGCGTTTTCTTTATTTGACCATAGATCACGACCTAAATTAAACAATAGAAACTAGTTTCAAATTGCATACTCTTCATCAACTCTTCTTCTGGTCATTGCAACTCTTCTTTTTTAGAGAAGATTCCAAACAAATCCAGCGCATTCAACCTTACATAACCGATTAATTTCACCTCGTCCTTCTGACCAATGAAACGCATCAAATAAAATTCCTGCCTTTGATTTTTCGTCATTTCATCGTCGCCGATAATTTATGGGATATATTTAAATAATGTCTGAAGTTGTATTCTGATGAATACTTGGGAAACTCGTGATCTTTCGATGAAAACTAACAGGCCATTTTCGAGTTGCTTTCAACCTCATTGTGAAAGCGAGGCTAAGTGCAAAGTTTTTATTATGAAACTTAGTTTTCATTTATATGCAAATAAAAAACTAATTTCCATATGAAAAAGTTTTGAACTTAGCTTCGCTTTCATGATGAGATTCCCTGCAACTTGGAAATGGGCTATTAGAAGAAGGAAGCACTGCCGAAACGTCGGTGAACATCAACCGAACTTAATAGCGTTACAATATACCAAAACCTTTTGTATCAAATGGTCTATTAGAGCTTGTTCTTCTTCCATCCTTTTCCTCACGAGGACAGGTAGTCCTCATTATCCTAAATTACTGAATAAGAAAACGTTAACGTGTAAAAGCAAGATATAACGTACTATGCGAAAATATGGTTCACCGGCGATGATACGTTATATCTTGCTTTTACACGTTGACTTACTTTGTTTCTTTGATATAGCAGGTCATTCCAGTGATCCTATGTGAAAATATACTGATTCACTTAGTATGAATATACCCTACTGTCTTTGTTTCATGTTAAAAAATGTTCACTATGTTAGCATAATTTAACAAAACACCAGCACAATTCCGGTGACACGGTCCCGAAAAATGTCCGGATTTCAACGGGAATCTCCTCAAAATTACCAGGAAATGGACGAGAGTTGAGAAATAAATCTTGAAAGTTTTATGGGCCTTGATGAGGTTTTTAGGTTCAAACAAAGTCCTTTTAAAATAGCGATTTTATGGTGCAGGTATCAAAAAAAAAAAATAAGTAATTAATTGTTACCTTGAAATATATCTGCTATTTCAACCACAGACAAAGCCCTTCCAACAACATAGAGATCCATAACTGAACCAATAAACGACTGTGTTTTTAATTCCCCTATTAATCCGGTCTTGAAAAAATGCGGATTATTTCCGATAACACAGTTCGGCTGCCCATGGTCTGACGAAACAAAGAAGTATTCATTCCATCTCTCCCGCAATACTCTTTCAGCGCCATTGACGAAGACTTTGATCTTGAACTGCTCACAAGTTACCACTATATGGTTCCAATCACTGACATTGAAGTTTGCTTTTGTCAGAGTGTTGTAAACAGACAGAAAGACGATGGATTCCTTCATTGCTATGTAAAATATTTTCCCACTATTTGTCCGGAATGCTATTAAAGGCCCATTAACACCAGTGGATTTTATCCAAAACGCAATCGTAAAATCACAATTCTTGATGTTTATGTTAGGCACAGTAGCGTAGGAGCTGTTTTGACTAAAGTAGGCGGCCTTGCTGCCAGGACACCAGCCCTCAGTAAAGTTCACAGTACCAAAATATCTATCAAAACAATAATAATAAATGATACCTGTTGTATTGAGAAGGATGTAGATCTCTTAAACAATTGCATGTAAGCTCAATTGTCTCAAAACAAAATTAACGTATTGTTACAGCAATTCAGGGTGTTAACAAAGGAAAGTATAGTAAACCCCTGTTATTATGGACACCGTTGGGACCAGAAAAAAGTGTCTGTATTACAGAGTGTCCTTATTAAGCGGTTAATTTTAAAGAAAATGTATGGAGCGGGAACAAGACTGAAAACTGTCCGTTATAGCTAGTGTTAGTATTCAGGTGGTCTCCGTAGAGCGGGCTTTCACTGTACAAACTGTACACTGCATCATTATTTTTAGGGAAAAACAACATTCGCGAACACTAACCTACAACCATTCGCAAGTCTTTTTCTACATAATGATTCAATTTCAAAAATTTGAACTTGATCCTCAAAATTTAAACAATGGTTGTTGAAGTGAATAAGAAAGAATAGAAAAACAACAAGAGAAATACTAAAGGTAACTTATTATACGGTCTCAACTCAATTTCTCAGCTGCTTAAGGAAGTGTTTTCTGTAACGCCAGTGTCCACAGATATATGGACACCCGTACCATTGAACATTTAATAAAAAAAAAAAAACACACAAATTATTTGATTCTTCAATTGCTTACTTTACGTCTGGATCGGAACCATCTAAGAGCCAATGGCTGATTATTCTCTTCCCTAAAAGGAAATCATAACTGGCACATCACGTCCCGTACGTCAAGTATCCGTTTTACGAAAATAAAAGAAATAGATAAATAATATCAATCTTAGTGATAGTGATTTATAATTACCCAAAAGAAAAGTACCCAATGAGTCTGTAACGGTTTTCTTTTTAAAGATGAAAGTGAATGACAAGAAAACTCAAATGGTGTTAAATTTGTCAATTTAAAAGAATGTAGTATAAAGGAGTAAGAACACGAAGGCAAACATAGTGTAATGAATTTGATCAAAGATGTACTACATGTCTTCGTTATGCTCCATTTCTGACTGTTTTGTGGGCTGGCCCACTTATCAGAATCGAGCTTCCTCAAATATGGATTCGCTTGAAAGATGTTTGTTGCATCATCTTCATTGACTGTGATGTAAATACAATAAAAGAACAGGATAACAATATTCTTAATGTGAAATCTGCCACAAAGTGCCTAAAAGTGAACAGATATGCCCGACGAAACCATATACGATGTAAATGTTATGAAAACCATATTTTATGACGCCAAATCATACCAAAAACATTGTAAATTGGCGTAAATTGACTTCGAATATTTCGTGGTGTTAATAGGAAGCCGCACTTCAACTGAAACACTCAGGCAACTTTCACAACCCTAGCCGAAAAGAAGTCATTTTCCTTGCTATACCACTGTAAAGTTTGTATTATAAAGTTTCCATAAATGAAAAAAGAAACATATAGATTACTTTTTATAATAGGAAACCTTGAGTACCTTTACAGCCATAGAGCTCCATCCTCATTGATATGTGGTTATGCCAAGCTGTTGGTCTGAATCGGATGTAACGAGCTCTGATTGGTTTGTTCAGGTCATGAATAACTATGGTATTCTGGTCTTTGTTTCCAACAAACTCCTAAAAGAAGCAACAAACCATAAAGAATGATTCAAGTTTCTGAAATTATCAAATATTCAGGATTTATTATCACAATAATAAAGTGTTGTAACCTTAGTTTTCAATTTTGTAGAGTTTTTATCGTTAATTTTAATGTTGGGAGGCCTGTGGCCCCATAAAGATTAGTGGCTGTTTGTCCGCACAGGACAAAGAATCGCCATGTTTGTAGTCAAACATTAGCTCAAAGTACGGATTTGTGGATATTTGGACCTTTCATGGAAGAAAGCTCCAACAATTTGTAAGTTCTTGCCATATGAAATGTTCAGTTTAGATTTACTGGCATTTATCACTCATTGTTCCATAATATTTGCAATATTTTCTGCGAATCGCAACTCGGAAGCGAACAAGGATCAGGGGTGTAATATGCGGATCTGCCCTTGTGAATTAATTGTGATCTCGATGGTTGGATAAATAAAGCTGAGAAATTTTACGCCTACATAAAGTCTTACTCACTTCAACAACCTGGCCCTATTTTTTCAAAGTGTGGATAATTTCATCCAGCGGATAAGATTTCAGTATTGGCTGGAGTACATTTTACTCGTTGGATAGCGATTTATTCAATAGTTAGCGTTATTCGCTCCTTAAAAATCTGGGCTTACATAATTCTAGCGTTAATTGAAGTGTATTTCTTTTTAAAACTCGTTTATTACGAGAACGTGTATGATACCTTGTTTTCATTTTGTCCTGGTTCGCTGTAGTACTGGAAGTTAAAGCCATCGTAACTGTACTGCAGTTTGTATTTCGTCACCCACTGGCCCTTAGCGTTACTTCCTTGTGTTGCTACTCGTGTTACTATAGTTTGCTGATTTCCAAGATCAACCTGAAGCCATTGACTGATATCATCTGTAAGAGCTGACCACGATCCACCATTGCTCGAAGCCGCCCTGCCTCTGCTGGTAGCATGGTTAGCATCCAATTGTGAAGAAGCACTGATTTGTTTATCAGCGATAGCATTATCTTCCATGCCAAGAGCCTTCCGACACTCTGGTAATTGAAGTAAATGCTAAGAATTATAAGCCTTTAAAGAAATGCATGATAAATTCATCCGTATTCAAAAGTAAGATGCTTAAGGTTACCCGGTACCTTCAGAGGTGTCTTCAGAGGCGTCTCGCGTCCAAGCGATGTAGCGCGTCCGGTTTAAACTGTAGATACCCGAACCCTTAAATCATATTAAAGCTTATAGAGCTGGCTATCCAACTAAACCAAGAATTTTGAAATAAAATGAATTGCCGAAATTTTAGCGCTGTTTTCTCGAATAAATTTTTTTCACTTGGAGGAGCCACTTCAAAGAGCTAAAACTCAAAAGGAATTTGTTCGTTTGCCTTTAAATTTGGACAGTAGCTAGTTTAACATATAAACAACAACGTGTCTGCGAATTTTTTCCTTCGAAATATTTTTTCTCCGAGAGCGATTTTTGTACGATTACTCCACATTTTTTTCATCCTATTCCGAAAATGCTCTATAACTTTTCACTGCAATTGAATATGGCAAAACGCAGACACGTTTTTTTAGCGCTTTGGGTCCGGAAACTGAGGAGCAAATTAAATTAGCAAAAAACAAAATTCACTTTGACTTGTAGCTTTAAAAAGGTGATTCGGACGCTCGCAATTATAGGTCGTGAAAATTTCGACAATTTATTTTATTTCAAAATTGTTGGTATGGTTTGAAAGTCAGCTCTATGAGCTTAAATTTGATATGGGCGTTTAGGTATCTACAGTTTAAACTGGACGCGCTACATCGCTTAAACGCGAGACACCTCTGAAGGTCCCGGGTAACCTTAATCGTTCAATCAAATTTTCTGGTAAGAAGCATGGAATTGGTAAATTTGTCCTTCATCCTCACATTCATATCAGTAAGGATTATATCAAAAACTTAAGTTGCACGTCATGCACTCAATAGTGTAGGGTATAGGAATGTAGGATTCAACGAGACTCCTGTGAGCCAACTCGAGCTCGTGAATGCAAAAGTGAAAAATGGTAGCCGTAAAGCGGTACTCGCATCAAACTACGCTACAAGGATTCGTGGACACCATGCCGTATTGCTGGAATGCATTATGTATAAACAATTAAACAATTAAATTACACACGCACTCTGATTCCTTTCGATACGCGAGGCAACGCAAAGGGGGACGTGTGCATTCTTTTGGTGGTTTTGAGTGGTTACCAATCGACGAAAAAGCGTCCAGTTTTTCTTCCAAGAACTTCTGGATTTTTTTCCTTTCGTCGTGTTGTTGCCGAATGAAACTTGATACATGTGACCGATCAGGCTGTTTCCCTAGCATGTGACTTAAATCTTGCTGTTTTAAGCATGGTATTTTCAGCATGTTTTCAGCATTCCTTTCTACGTTTAGAAGCTTTCAACCTTGCTAAAGTTGCTATTTTGGCTGTAAATACAGAAATACATCAAGCGTTGTGATGATTGTCGCTATGCATAAGAAAATTTCCAGTGTTTACATTTGTTCTGTTGAATCGATCTTATCGCTCACACTGGACCCCGAATGAATTTTATCGCAGCTTCTGTCTGGGCGAATTTCATCCGCTATTTGTGAGGAAATGTGTTTGTTTACACAAGATTACGCCGAGTTGTCACGTTTCATCAATAAAAATAGAAAAAAACACAAAAAGCTTTCCTAAATAAAAAAATAGGCCCGCGATGCGTGCGTGTAGCTACTGCATTCTTGTTTCCATTGTTATGTGAATACGGTGCTGTTTAGTATGGACAGCTATTTTAGGAAAGGTTGTCGTACGCGTACGATTTTTTTCAATGGATTTTTCTCAGAACGCTCAGATGCAGCTAACAATGACATAAACATGAGGCATTGTTTTCTCATCAAAAGATAAAAGTCCTTGTGTAAGTGGCGTCTGCTTTGCTGTTCATGAGGTACAAAAATAATCTGATGTAGATGCGGCTAACAATAACATAAACATGAAGCATTGTTTTCTCATCAAGATATAACTCTTGTGTAACTGGTGTCTGGTTTGCTTTTTTAAAATAGATATGTTAAAAGGGTTAATTACTACATTACTTTTTAGTTTCCGTAATGGATATCTCTGTAATGCGTGTCTTCAGATAAGACCTTTAGATGTCGTGCGTGTCAAAGATCATTCATTCCTGTGTTATCCTTTGTGAAACCAAGAGCAACCCACCCACCTCACCCGGGTTTAGGGTGTTGTCTCTTCAGTAGTATCACATTTGAATAAGCATCCGTTTACCCCATCTGCTGGGTCTGTTTGTGGTAGTAATTACACTAGTATTTGTATTTGAGACAAAAAGACGTACTACCAGATTCAAAGTAAGAAAAGCTCTAAACAATAAGTTCGTTTGTATAACTTGTAAAGTCTATCGAAATTGGACGCTTATCAAATTTACTACCGGCGTTATCGTGCGCCAAGAAAATCGATCGTGATCCCAAGGTCTCCGAAAGCCGCTTCGGCATGCTTGTAAAATCACAAGCGGACCACCCTCTGTTTGTGTCGTGTAATGACTGTTTGCAACTCGATACTTTATATTCACGCGACACGATCGGTTGAAATTTTTAAAACGCCTTTTACCTTTATGTTGAAAAAACGTTTCAAGGAAAGGAAATGTTGATTTAATCACGCGTGGTGTTTTTTTGCCATTCCGACCCGTAGAAACCCTTCTCTGGCGCGTTTACTGTTCAACAGTGTTGCCGGCTCTAGTTCGGCCGGCACTAGAGTCTCAAGTCTCAAGTTGCAAACAGTCTTTACACCACACAAACAGAGGGTGGTTAGCCTGTGGTAAAATCTACTCTGTCCGTCAAACGGTAAAATCGACTCTATCCATCAAACCGATAACATAGTAGCTACTAGCGCATGCGCAGTAGCTACAAAAATTATTCAGATAGGTCTTTTTACAGGCCTAAGAAGCAAAAGCGTATAATTTTCGCCGAAAGGCGACTTGCAAGCGATTTGAAGTCAATTTTGAAGCAAATTTATCGGAGCACTGTAAAGGCCCGCAAATGATCCCGGCCCGCAAATGATCCCCGGACCGGAAATGATCCCCAAATTGAACCGCAAATGATCCCCGGACGGGAAATGATCCCCATATTGGACCGCAAATGATCCCCGATCGCCTTACCATAAACATAGAATGGAATGGACTCAAATTTGGACAGTGGATTTAAACTTTACAGAATTCCTTTTTTTTTTAATAACACCACTCGTCATATTTAAGCTATCTGCATGCAAATTTCTCAACTTTAAAAATTATAATATTATTATATAGCAGCACAGTACAACAGAACAATTTACCTATAAACTGTAACATACATGTATATGATGCACCATTACAATACCATTACAATGCCTAAAATGTGCACGAATTGTACGAAACTCTTCCAAATTAAAGAGCGGGTCAATTAAGACTTTCGCCAGTTTTATTTTATTTAATTTTTTTTTTCGAAAAAGGAAGGAGAATTGGTCAATGCGCTTCAGATGGCGGTCAAATCTCACCCACTATCGTCGCCTTTGTTCTTAATCGGATCTTAGTCTATACGCTATACGTTTTCGTTTTGCCGCTAGTTGGACTCCCATGTCTTTTTTTTTTTTTTTCTATTTTTTCTTTTCTACAAAACACACTGTCGTCGGCATACCGATTTTGCCATCCAAATTTTTCCTCGATCACTACAGGAGGCATATTGTTTACGGGAGTGCTGTTGATAGTTTAAAACCACATTTTCGGTGCAATACGAGTCACCCATCCCATTGTAAAAAGTTCACAGCAATCAACATTCACTCACTGCGTGCAGTCGATTATTTCCGGTTCAGTCAAAAACCTTCGAACAATTGAAAAATCCGGAGTAAAATAAAGTTATCGTCGATGTGCAGCGAGTATTAAACACGGCAAAACAAAGGCGACACACCCGATTGCTCGTCCTTTACTGGCGATACACTCGAGATAAGAAAGGCCGAGTTCAAAATCTCCCTCTGAAGAAATTTCTATTAAATATATCAGAGTTAGCTGGCTCACGAAGCAAAGGTTGATAGCCTGCTAACATAGACGTATTTCCGGCTGTCGAGAGAATTCCGGCGGAGAAAATCTCGACAGCCGGAAATACGTCTGCGTTCGCAGGCTACACACCTGAGAGAACAACTGGCATGTATGTTCCAGTTTACATAAAGTAAGTTGTTCTGTTGCACTGAGCTGTTACATTATAATTTTTAAAGTTGTGAAATTTATATGCATGTAGCTTAATATAACGACTGGTGTTATTAAGGGAAAAAAAGCGAAATGTATAAAATTTAAATCCACTGTCCAAATTTGAGTCCATTCCATTCAATATTTATGGTGAGGCGATCGGGGATCATTTGCGGTCCAATCTGGGGATCATTTCCCGTCCGGGGATCATTTGCGGTTCAATTTGGGGATCATTTCCGGTCCGGGGATCATTTCCGGGCCGGGATCATTTGCGGGCCTGTACAGCACGTTTTTCAAAAATTTTGCAAGAACTGTTCGGAATGCTAAAAATTGGTCTATTAGAATAGCAGTTCAGTACAAATTCACAATCAAACCTGTAATTATTTGCGTGTTGTATTCCTAGAAACACTCAAAGATTACCAATAAAGTCTGCGGATTAAAAGTTGATTTAAGACCCGCCCGCTCATCGGGTTGATAAAACCATGAATCGAAGAACTATTTCTTTGCAGTTAATGCCAACCTCGTTCCCAGGGTCTTTCCTCTTCACGTCCCAGGGAGCGAGAGAGGAGAAACCCTGGTTGGGTCTGGTCCACGTGTCTCCCAGAATCTGGAAGATTACAAATAAATGACTGGAGAGAGGGGCGGTTGAGTGTCAGTTTGACTATACTAAGTGTACCGGAGATGGGAAAACGTGCTCCAGTCAAGTCAACTTGCGATTCGCGTGTGTTTCAAAGGTCATGTCAAGTGGTCATTCAGAAACCCCTAAAAAGGCATATAAAGCGAGCGAATCTGTGAATGTGAGCTGCTATCGACCTTGTAAATCAGTTGGAGATACAAGTCATTGGCGAAATATTTACAGCAAAGGGAATCGACTACTTCTGGTGGTAGCCGAGGAGCTTTACGGCGACGCACTTCCACGAAGTGAATTTTTGAAAATCTACTTTTAGAGTCGTCAAGTCCATGATCTCTGAAAGTCAGGCATCGTTAAGGTCCAGCGGTGCATCGAGGAATCATCCTCCGCGCTGCATTTGACGGCCAGGAAAGAATCAAACGTGACCAGAAATGTATATCGGAGCCATTTTAACCGCAGACTAAATTTCACTTTAACGCCAACAACTGGAACAAAGGTTATTTCGTTATTGTTTTGCAACGATTACGGTATTTCGAAAAGGTTTTCTTTGTTCATTGAAAGATCCGTGAAATATTTACCGTGTACATGTTGTTATGCCGTACATCCTCCTTCTGAAGGTATTCTGCTTATGTGCTATTTCCTGTGTAATGTTTGTTGCTGCAACCCTGCTAACAGAGCGTTTCTTTCTTGAAAATCTTTTAGCATAAGCGCAGTCGTTCGCGTCTCTAGTATTTCGCATCTTTGGTTTGTTTACGTCCCGAGAGAAAAGGGGACGTAGACAAACCAACGACGCTAAATACCAGAGACGCGAACGACTGCGCTTATGCTAAAATATTTTCCAGAAAGAAACGCTCTGTTAGCAGCGTAATTGCTGCAGAATGACCTTTCAGAACAGTTAGACATAGGCCCGATTCCTTTCAAGTTTCCTCCCTTAGTTCTTCAGATCCGATCTTTCATCAGCGCATTCAAAGCTAGAATAAACAACGATTACAACTCCATGAATTGAAGGGAAAGGCGCTGTTCGTCCACGGTTAATTCTGTCGTTTATATACAGTGATTTTCCAAAGTACAGCGCTTCGAGACAACGGACTTTGTTAAGCTTTCAGATTAATGTTACAATGGCTCGCAAAATGAAGACTACTGAAAAACAGCCAGTTGAATGAGTTTCGCGTGGGCTTCGCACAGCAAAACGGAAGTCTTGTTTCGGACTGGACAATAAATTTTGACAAAAAAATAGCAAGCCGGTGAAGGACCCCTCCCTGGGTCTAATTTTTCTCTGGGAGACACGTGACCAGACCCTACCAGGGTCTCCCCTCTCTCGCTCCTTGGGACGTGAAGAGGAGAGACCCTGGGAACGAGGTTGAGTTAATGCTTGATTTCCGCTGTTGAAACTGTCAAGCATTCCTTAGAAGTTGTCCTTTCGATTTACCTTTTCGAAAACGTGTGTTTCCAAAAACGCGAAATTGGAGAATTTTTAAGTTTATGATCAGCGTCCGAGTGAAATTCCCATACATTGCGATAACTCATTCACTGCGCATGCCTGGAAGTTAACAACCCACCAAGTGACAAAAACCCCACTTTGCGATAACTCGTTCATTGCGCATGCGCGCATTCACAGTTAAAAAGGTGGCAAGAGAGATCAGACTCTTAAGGTATCAGCCACCCTTCAGGACCGTCCGCGCGTGGACCGCTCTAGCGCTTGTGTTTTAAATAAAAACCGATACAAACCGTGGCCATTGAGTTTCTGCCAAGTTTCAGAGTTATCGCTTTCTTGATCGGGTCTTTCGACCCAAATTTTTGATCGACTTGCACTCGAGCTTCCTGGTGTGGAAACCGACTGCCCACTTTAAAATTCGGACTGCTCGTTCAGCCATTCCTCCTGGTTGTAGTAAGAAGTTACAACCCTTGTCACTTTCGGCAAATATCTGAGCGCGATCTTTACTAAAAGACTTTTTCGGTTTCTTTCGTCTTGATGTGGACGTCGAAAACGGACATGACCTTTTTTTCTAATTCTTCGAACGCATTATTTTACAACGAAATTTACTACGAAGAAACCAAACATGTGTAAGATCAAATGTATTGCGGGTCTATAATGATGATCGGATATCATGTGACTTGTTTCATGATATGTTGACAATCCAGTTTGACAGGAGTTGTCAACGGGTGATTAATATAATTAACACGGAAAACACTTTTGCGTCCAATAAATTTTCACAGAAACAAAAATTTTCTATGGACTTTTTTTTTTAAAGAACACTCTTCAAGAGCTTTATCCGATCATCACAAAAACTCAAATTTTGGAAAATACCAGTCTTAAACGGTGGCTGATACCTTAATGTTACTTTGAATAACAGCAACTCAGTACAAACCGTTACATCTGACTGTGCTGATATTCTCGCTCCAGGATCCCCAAAATCCACACCTTATAGAGGCAGGACCACTGAGATGGTAACCACTGGAGCAGCTAAAGGTACAAGTTGATCCATAATCTTGATTTGATATGAGACACCGTGGAGGATAAACATGGACACCACTCTTCAGAGTAATATTTTTACAAGCAGACACTGGTGAAGCTTTGCGAAAGAAAAGAAGAAAAAAAATAGTAATTTGATTAGTAACTTGATTGGTCATTACGATGTAGATACTAGGTAAAAGAGAATCTGTGTTTTTCCTTCGAAAAAAGGCGATAGAAAAGGTTATAGGAATGCTAGACACGTGTTCTGGAGTTAACCTACGATTGAAGATTACATGTAGTGACGTGAAACTCATTTCAAAATTTTGATTTGGATTTATGGATTTCCTCAGAAGATTAGGGGAGCAACAAAATAAAGCAAAAAGTAATCAAAACCAATAAAGGAACACTTATTTAAGCTAAACACACAGAGGTTACAGTAAGAGAAGTAATTTTACTTTATTTAAAATGGGATTTTATATTAAAAAAAAAAAAAACTGCCTGTGAAAAAATAATTTCCTTGGCTACACTAAAGTTAATGAGCTCTAACCGACCACAATAAAATTTTTTTCAGATAAATTTCTGACAAAAAGTCCTGATGTCTTATGCCGTTTTCTTAAAATTCAAAAAACGAAATCAGATTCAAAGCCGCCGCGCGTAGAACGTTAGCCCACCAGTCTAGATAAGGTTGTGGCACTTGAAGATCTAAAGGCAAATTTCATATTACCTGCGACATTCTAATAATGTCCAACTGCGAAAAAATTGTATTTTCTAGAGAAAAATTCGCGGGCTCGCCACTGGCTTTCGAGCACAGCCAGAGTGCGACAAGTTTGAATGAAAAAAAAAAAAAAATAAATTGGGTTATTTATTTTACGTTTTTTCATATTTGTTACCTCGTTGCCAAAAGAAGTTGATGCAATAATTATTAGCGATAATAAGGGTGTCAGTAAAACGTGGGGTCGGGGCCGGGGCCGGAGTCGGGGTCGGGGTCGGGGTCATTTTTTTTTCTTTATTTTTTCTTTTTCTTTTCTTTTTTTTCTTTTTTTTTTTTTGTTTCTTTTTTCAACATCACGGGTCAAATAAGGATTAAAGCCAATATAAAAAATGTTAAGTCTCTAAAGCTTACTAGCTTAGGATAGGTCATCGGTGACAACACTCGATGCAGTTCCGTATTCTGGCGAACATTGGTTCCGTGAATTGACTATCTTTTATTCTTCCAAGAAAAGAAATGAGGCAAAAAATACAAGGTATTAGAGAAAATATTTCATTGAACTAACAAATTCGTGAACTAGAATGTGCATGAACTTACTATGAACACCCCCGCCGCCTTCCATGATCGTGCTCGTTTGTTACAGTCAATCCATGTCACGCGTGACTATTATTTCCGAGAATGAAATAAATAGAGGATATTATGTATCAGTCAATTCCAAGCGCGATCATCCCCCCGGGCAACCCCCGGGCATTTGACCCCTGTTCGGCTCCACATAGTGGGGCATTTGACGCGAATAGAAACCCGACCCATCGAGCATTTGACCCGTCAATAAAATGCTGGTCAGCGGTCGCATAAATTGTCGGAATGCTTTATTCACAGCCAGAATTTACGCGTATATTTTGCGCCAAACAGTTTTTAATGTAGTAAGCCATTTAATACTACCATAGAGAAGCGTTCCAACAAATATATCTGAGATTGTTTTTGGCATAGCGGGGTTACATATATTGCCCTTCGCTTCTCATTTTCAGTGGTATGTCCAAGTTCAATTTTCAATTCAATTCAATTCGTTTATTTTGCCATTAACCAAAAAAATACAACATAAATACATTATTGACGACACACAATATTCTTACTATTACAATGTTCATACTTAACTATTTACAATATTAAAAGGGTTAAAGGCTAGGAAGCCTATATAGAAGCCGGGGGCTTATTAACTATAGGCTTCCTAGAACTATAGGATAAACCATAGAAGTTAAGGGTACAGATTGAAAATTCCAATCATTTTTTTTTTTAAAGAAGAGAAAAAGAAAGAAAGAAAAAAAAAGAAAAGGTAAAGAAAAGGTGTGTAGCTCAACAAAGAGTCAATTTAACTTAGAAAGAAGGAATTTTTTAAGTCTTTTGCCAAACAAACTGATACTTTCACTGTTTTTGAATTTCATGACTTAGCAAGCTTCGTTCTCCCTTTGCTCGGCGTTCGAAGCTCGACTTGTTGGCATGTCTAGGTTTCATAATATAGTGTTTTTTATCATTGTTCTTGTTATCACACGTATTAGCAAACTTCATGTACATTGAATATAAAAGAAAAGCGAGTATCGGTACTTATATCGTTAAACTCTCTGTTAGTTGAGTTTCATATGTGATGTTATGCATTATCTTTAATAATAAATTGTTTTAAATTTATTAATGTATGAATTTCGTTGATTTTTAAATAAACAGAGCTAGCGAATACAAAAAAAAAAACCCAACACGATGACTTTTCAGCCCCAACCAGTGGGGCATTTGACCTAGAAATCGGCCCATATAGAGGGGAATTTGATCAGGCATTTTTAAAAAAATCAAATGCCCGGGGGTTTGCCCGGGGGGGGGGGGGGGGGATGATCGCTTTTGGAATTGACCCAGACATTACATGGCCGCGCGGAGATACGAAATTTCTCTTCGCGTGTTGAAAAATATTTCATGAGTGAGCGCAGCGAAACGAGTAAAATATTTTTCAACACGAGAAGAGAAATTTCGTATCTCCAAGCGGCCATGTAATATTCTATTTATTATATTAACACCAAAGAAATACCAAACCATTTCATTTTCGCTGCGAAAGGCGAGATTTATTATGTAACCGTAGTAACAGGGAAATTTGTACGAGAACTCTGAAATCTCATTGCAGAGTTCTCGTAGAAAATTCCCTAGTTTATTGACGATATAAGACTATGAATTTTTCGTTACATTACAGCACAAGTATTTTAAGAATAACAATTGTGACTCAAGTATTTTGAATTTTTTTTGTCAGTTAATGCGTCTTTTTCGGAACATGTTTATTTCATCCTCGGAAATAATAGTCACGCGTGACATGGATTGACTGTAACAAACGAGCACGATCATGGAAGGCGGTGGGGGTGTTCATAGTAAGTTCATGCACATTCTAGTTCACGAATTTGTTAGTTCAATGAAATATTTTGTCTAATACCTTGTATTTTTGCCTCATTTCGTTTCTTGGAAGAATAAAAGATAGTCAATTCACGGAACCAATGTTCGCCAGAATACGGAACTGCATCGAGTGTTGTCACCGATGACCTATCCTAAGCTAGTAAGCTTTAGAGACTTAACTTTTTTATATTGGCTTTAATCCTTATTTGACCCACAAATAACCTGTGATGTTGAAAAAAAAAAAAAAAAAAAAGAAAAAAATGACCCCGACCCCGACCCCGACCCCACGTTTTACTGACACCCCGATAATAATAAGCGATGAGAAACATTGGATATGACGATTATATTTTAAAGAGAGTCACCAGTCTTATTATCAATCTACCTAAAGTCACGTATGATGCAAGGTGTTAAAACTATTAACCCACATACTTAGCAGGGTTACAGTGAACGATATTTTTGAAATTTGAACGGAATTTTGAAATTTACATGTCAGTTTTTTGAGTTCCCGCATAAATTTCCCTAGCTTATTGACGGTATAAAGCCATGAATTTTTCTTTACATTGCAAAATTGAATATTTCAAGAATAAAAATTGTTTCCCAAGTATTTTGAATCTTTTTTTTTTTTTTTTCAGTTAATGCGTCTTTTTCGGAACGATTTCCAGAGAAATGTCCAACATTCCATTCTTGGAAATACTGTTCACGCGTGACCTGGGTTGACTGTAAATATTCAGGAATATTCAATTTGGCTTAATGACCTCTCACTTACGATTGATTTCACAAATGGGGCGGAAGGATGTTTTGCAGGGCCAGTCATGCCATTTTCGTCCAGCCATGATTGCTACACAATCTTCCGTGCCTCCCACGCCATTGTTCGGTTGGTTGCTATCCCAGTTTGTGTAATTAGTGAGTGTTCCGTCAATCCAAAGCCACCTGGAGTCGTTCTTCGGATCCCTGTGCAAAGCAATCCACGCCCAGTCTACTTTAATTTTTGAGGCAACTGCTTCAACATTGGCTTGTGAATTCAAAATTGCAAGGGTTGTTCCTAATTCTACGCAGAAGGATTTAGCAGCGTTCCATCCCATTTTCTCGTTAAACATTTTAAAGCAAGATCCATGGACACTCGGAAGCCAGCCCGTTGGGCAAATGGCTGTAAGGAAATGTAAAATAAAAAAAGTAAATGCAATACACAATACAACACAATGCGTGCAATGCGACGCCACGTCATGCCATGCAATGGTGGCTTTAGATGGTCAGGAGCCTACACTGAGAGTGAAAGATACAAAGCTGTTAGCCTGAAGCGCTTTGCCGCCGAGTTTATTGCTTAAATTTACGAAAACATCGCCGCTTTTTTCTTTCGTGACCGAAGCCATGTTGTTACATGATCTGAAAAATAGGCATGTGTTCGGTAGAAATGGACGCAAAGCAAGTTGTATTTTCATTTACTGCTGATGGTTTTAGATCTGTCTGCGAGTTTGGTTGCTGCAACGCTTCATGTTGACGAGTATGGTTGGCCAAATGTTGCAAAATTCAACAACTTGCATATTTATATTCAACAACTTTTATTTATGTTCAACAAGATATATTCGTATTCAACGTTTTAAATTTATATTCAACAATGCGCATTTTCCTTCAACTTCAACTAAAATTATTTTCGTTCAACAACAATATTTGTTCAACTTCAACTAAAATTATTTTCATTCAACAACAATATTTGTTCAACTTCAACTGTCATATTTATTTAACACTCAACAAAAATAACTGTTCAACTTCAATACGGACTTCTAGTTTCTACTTCCCTCTATATTTGTCATACAAGTAAGTTGTTGAAAGTTCCCGGACATTCAAAATATCTTTATTTAACAAAAATTCCCCACCCCGTCCCCGCTTAAATACGCTAACTTGACTACCCAGTCCCCCGATCACTTTATGCCTTGAATAAAGATGGCGTCGACGTCGGAACTTGATGCTAAGGAAGAACTGACACAGATGGTCAGAGAATGCGTTCGAAACGAAATTGCTCTTCAACGATCGGGAAATAGTACCTCGTTACTGATGAGAACTCGCGACCTTATAGCGAGTTCAGCTCGATCTGCGAGCCGAGAGATGACAAATTCCATCGCGCCGGACTTTCCCGCCACTGGCACTCAGGGTCAGCCGGGTCCTTCTTCTTCGTCTTCTTTTCAGACTGGGCAGTCGCAGTATTTTCAAACAGGAAAAAAGAGGCCTGCAGCTACAACGAATCATCCATGGCGCCTAAAGGGCAAACAGAAGAAACAAACAAAGCAGGAGTTCCACCCCAAAGCCGTTCATCTCCTTGACAAGCCTGAAGATCTGGATGAAAATGGCTTTGTTCCCGACTACACAGTTACTGACGATATGGTCCTACTGAAAGGGTATTTTGAGCTGGGGACAGGCCAGTCGGAAAGTGAAATCAGAGAGAGTATAACCGAGGTACTGAAGCAGCGTTTCCCATTTGTAAGACCAGAACATTTTGACTTTGTTAAGCGTGAGCGTAACAAAGTAACCAGCCCAGTCGTTAACAAATCTCTTGAATGGAATTACAAACACGTAAAAGAATTATGTGGTCAGGGAAAGCTTTACATTCGTTTGAATGTCTTGAGAGAAGTCATCGACGCATGTGAAGAACCATCACCCACAGGAACTAAAGATGACGACGATGATGACTTGATGAGGTCACCTTTTTCACTGACCATGCCCAAGAAATTTGAAAGTTCGACAGGAAATGGATCCATTGCAGAATATGGACAGTCGGAAACAAGCCTCACTAGCATGTGTGTAAGTGCATCTGGATATGGGGCATCTACCTCTGTTGATTTAGTGGTGGCCTCCATTGCTGGTCCAAGCAGTCAGAGTGATAAGGAAACACTGCGAGAGCTGCTGCCATCTGCAAGTGATGAACAACTTGACAATGCACTCCAAGAATTTGGTGGTCTTGATTCAGCAGCAGATGCTCTTCTTGAGGGGGATTCCCTTCAGGGAGACTCTAATACAGCAGTGTGTGAGTCAATAGTCCAGATCATCGAAATCCTGGGGAAAAAGTTGACAGGAAAAAGAAAGAAACTAGAAGTTGATGAAGGTGATCTTGTTCAAGATGCAGTGGTCTACTACAAGTCAATTCAGTTTGATGCTTCCTGCCCTTTGAGAATTACCTATCAAGGCCAACCTGCCATAGACAGTGGGGGAGTGATGAGGCAGTTTTATTCTGACTTATTTGAAGGTTTAGTAGAGGGAAAGTTAATGGTGCTGTTTGAAGGTGAAAATGCCCACAAGGTGCCAAGTTACCAACCACAGGCTGTTATGAGTGGAATGTTTGAAATGGTTGGAAAAATGATTGCCCATTCTCTTGTGCAAGGAGGCCCAGGTTTTCCATGTCTGGCTCTGCCATGTTTCTATTACCTTGTGACTGGGGATGTTATGTGTGCATTTGCATACTGCGATGTTTGGGATATTCCAGATCCATTTTCTAGGAACATAGTCATGCAGGTAAATGCCCAGTACATTATGAGTTTATTTTTAGGTTAACTTTTAACAGTAAATCCAGTAAGTGTACACTGCATCTCACAAACACCACATTACAACCATCCATTGTCTAATAGTTTGTGGTAAAGTTAATATTGGATAAGACTCCTTAATTAGCCATGTTCTAAACGAGCAGGGGACTGGGTACAAAATTTTAAAATCGAATGAATTGAAAAATGGACATCGTCATCTGAAAGAGCATCCAAATTATTACCGGTAGTAAATTCACTGTATTTGATTATTATTGGTTTAATTTCAAAGGCATGGTTCACTTTTAAAATACACCAAAATAAGAGAGTGTAGCATGGATTGGAGGGGCAGCTGTCCCTCCAATACATACTATTAAGCTCTCTTAAGCTTATTTTAGCAATTATCAAAAGTGTACCATGCCTTATAAAAGGGCCTATCTTTTGCCCACACCTACAATTCATAGATAATAAGACTTCTCCAGCCAGTACATATAGGTTTCTAGTCATATCTGCAACATTTATTTCTATTTTTGCTTATTCATACAAAGCTGATGGATGCCAGTGATGATGATGAACTGGCAGAGCTAGCCAAGAGTGATGAAGTAATTAATCTGTTGGCTCATTGTGGAGAGACAAGTGTTCTGCAGGTACCATTTGCTTTGACTATATTTTTATTTATATTGTTCTGCCCTGCATGCTACCGCTGACATTGTGTACCCCCCGTGCTGACAGCCAGGCCCAGCCTTCTAATGAGACCCCTGCAATTACTGTTTTTTTTTTTTTTTTTGCTCACTTAAACGTTGAACTTGCCTACAAATGTTGATTTATTGTGACAGGCATGCAACTTTCATTCTCTAGTTTATTCAGTTTTTATTTCATTCAATATATCCTGTACTGTGTATTGTTCTAGTTTCTACCCTTCCTTCCCACCCTTTGGTGGGTGGAGAAGTTAGAAGTTGATATCTATTATTTCCCACATTCCAAATTATACTTACTATCAATTGTATTAAGTTGATTTGTTCAAAGCCAGTAAAGTATCTGCTTATATATCATTGTTTGCTCAAATTGTTTGAGTTTGTACAATATTCTATTTCAGATGTCTACAAAAGGGAAAATAATTCAGTCAATAGTGATGTATGAGGTCATTTCAAAGCGAAAAATGGCATTGGATCAGTTGAGAAAAGGATTGACAACCCTTGGTGTCCTTGATGAGATGTCAAAGCACCCACATCTTTTGGAAAATGTGTTCACCTTTAAACCTGTTGAGCTGACACCCACCACAGTTAAAGATTGTCTCAAATATCCAGATGAATTAAGCAAGCAAGCACAGGACACCAAGATGATGATGACCAGATTTGTTGACCAGTCGTCAAGTGCCAGGTTGATGCAATTTATGCAGTACTGTACTGGAAGCAAGACAATGCCTTCAGTTCAGAATTTTGTAATAAATGTAAATTTTCATAGTGAAAGTTACATCTCTTCATCAACATGTACCTTTACATTGTTATTACCTGATCATTTTCCCTCTTATGGTCTGTTTGAACTTTCACTGGATTCAGCCTTTTCTTCATCTGGAAAGTCTTTTACCTCAGTGTAAACAACAACACTGCCCTAAATTTATACATTTAGAGGCTCTTATGTAAGCAAGACTTATGGATAGGTTGCTGTTTGTGTACTGTTAGGTTTACCGAAAAGAGGTCATTACTGAGTTGTTGTTGGTAACCTTCTATGGAATTTGAAAGATGTAGTAATTGGATTTGCCACTTTAAAGTCAAAGATGACTTGCAACAGTTTTCATGCCTTTGTTTTGATGGATTGAAAGTACTGACCCATATCAGATCCCATGATCTGGGTACAATAGTGTTGATGTTCAATTCACTGATCAATTTAGTTGTGTTATGCCAGCATTAAAACATTGAAAAAGCCTTGCCATTTCTAGTATAAACTCATTGGTATGTATTGTCTTTAGCTGCTGATTCTTGGAAATGATATGTTTTGCCAAACAAAATTCCTTACATTATTTTGTTATTGAACATTACATGTAAAATGGTATTATTGTAATAAATATTAATCATTAGTGACCTGTTCTTTAACAATTAATTGTGATAGGTGGACTATCACAAGCAATAGTTTCCCCTCTATGCAAAATATTAACAATAGCACTAGTTTTAGGATCACTGACAATGCACGATGTTCCATTCCACAATGTATCAAACCACAACTACAAAGTGCAAATTAGCATTTAGCAACCTAAAACAATATAGACCTCAACATGAGGAATAAATTACAGAGTTTGTGAGTTTTTCCCCATGGCCCAGAGCCTCGCAGTGACATCTCTTGTTTTAGGCTGAACTTTAAAATATCGAAATTGGGCTGTTGTGGAAGATGCCACATAACACTGTCCTCCCAAGCATCAATTTACATACTTGTGTTTCTGATTTTAGGGAAAAAATACAGTGTTTAGTTCTCTATAAGTAAGTATTTCATTGAGGAGCGTGGTTGGAAAGCAAGTTTTCCAGGAACTCAAGGGCCCTCTGGAAAATATCTATGGCAAAAGCACTTGAATTCTCAAGTGGATCAATTTCATTTGTTAGCCTAGAGATAATGTCATCTGGTAGATTCAAATCCACTTCATTGACTTCAACAGTAGACAGACCATCATCTGGTGGAGGTGGTGCGTTAGGGTCAAAACCAAACCACTCATAGTCATCGCCACTGACATTAACATCACTTCTCATATCAGCCACTGCAACAAGTCTTCCGTTCACCCTGTCTATCATTCCATTAGACCAGATTTGTTCCGGACTCCAATTTCTTTCAGTTCTTATGGGGTGCTTGTTCCAGGCCTCAACCAATCTCGTACCCAGAGTCTTCAGGCTTTTTGGTCAGCGGGGCAACGCCGGGAAGACTCTGGGGACATCGAAAAAATTCAATTTTTTTGATTGGCTGTTCCGCAACGGTTTCCATTGTTTTACCGCAGAAATCCTGCGGTAATAAAATTCGATGTCCCCAGAGTCTTCCCGGCGTTGCCCCGCTGACCAAAAAGCCTGAAGACTCTGGGTACGAGATTGGGCCTCAACAAAACTAGCAATTGCAGCATTAATTCTAGGCAAGTAAACATAATGCAGAACAAACAAATGAAGGGGATTGGCGATGTAAAGCAAACCAGATTCCTCCAAGGATTTGAAGGTGTAGTAAAACACATTACCGAAACATCGAAACACATCACGCCATAACCGCTCTATTCTCTGATTACGTGTAGAGCTTCCAACAAGTGCAGATCCACGATCTTGGCCTCGAAATGCAATCATGCGTTCCCATACCAAAACGTTTTCACCTCCATGGTCAGTCCGTACTCTAGATGGCCACGAGTACCTTTCGACACCCTGCAGAAAAAGGCCTTCAACAGTCTCCTTTCTGTTGTTTGTAGAACACTTCAAAAAACAAATTAAACGAGAGTAGCCATCTATACAACCGTGTATAACGAAACCCCATGTAATCAAACTGTGATGGCCGTCTATATGCCATAAACTGTTAGGACCAGGCACTGAATAAGCTCTCCTAGAAATTACTGTTGCCCATCTCAAACGGCAGTTGATCGGATCAACTCGTGAAATGCTGGCCCGAATACGATCCCTTTGAACATTGATCCCCATACTTCTCAAGTGGCCACGAACCATTGAGTAACCCACAAGGCCTCCTTGCACGCTCATGAAAGCACGCACAATATCATCAAGATTCGTATTTGTGATATTTGTAAAGCCAGTTTCCTCAGTAATACCAAGTTCTCGTACCCGTCGCCACAGGGTCCATCGCGAAACTAGAAGAAGTCCGGCGATGTCTTTCCACTTGAATCTTAAAGCCCTAAAGTGTAACAAAGTCTCTTCATCGATCTCGTACTTTGGTCTTCCCGGTCCTCTGTTTACGGTACGCTCCGGCGGACTTAGCAGAAAAACTGCTAAGTGGGTACAATTTGGAGTGTTGGTTAGCTCCATTTCTGTCAATTTTCGACACCAAAGATGATACAGTACTCTCAAATTATTAGCAACCTCGGTCAACTCTGCTTTGTGCTCGTTAACAACCGGTAATACGTTTTCCACAAATTTTGCTGCTGCGTCTAAACGATTGATAGCCCACTCAATAAATGATCGGGAAGTGCTATTTTCTCCCTCTTCACAAATGTTTAACACACTTAAAACATCCTCAAAGCAATCCATGGAAGATTGCTCGTCTACTGTTCTAGTAGCCATTTTGATTTTTGGCGGGAATCAATCAGGTTTTGTGCCGGGAAGGGAATGGGTTCCATGTTTGGGATTGGTGGGTGGGGAGGGACGGGGTATTTTGTTGAATGAAGAGATTTACAATGTCCGGGAACTTAACTCACAAAACAGTCATGATTTTTGTTGAATGAAAAAAGTCTGTATTGAAGTTGAACAGTTATTTTTGTTGAGTGTTAAATAAATATGACAGTTGAAGTTGAACAAATATTGTTGTTGAACGAAAATAATTTTAGTTGAAGTTGAACAAATATTGTTGTTGAACGAAAATAATTTAAGTTGAAGTTGAAGGAAAATGCGCATTGTTGAATATAAAAATAAAACGTTGAATACGAATATATCTTGTTGAACATAAATAAAAGTTGTTGAATATAAATATGCAAGTTGTTGAATTTTGCAACATTTGGCCAACCATAACAGACATATGCGCCAAATATTATGACAATTGAGGCAGGTTTAAATTAGTGTTTTTAAATTATTCATGAAAGCATTTTGTTTGGTTGTTGTTGTTGTTGTTGTTTTTAATTATCTTTGCTTGGTTAAAGTCATACTTATTTAAGGAAATGTTACGAGTTCAGCTCACCGTCTCCTTGACAACTTCCGCAACATATCAAGAGGGAGACCAGAAATACCAACATCATGGTCCTGTTCAGACGATTAAAAATATCATGTTAAAATATTATTCTTAACAACACAATTTGCGCTGGTTGCCTATTTCCAACCGTATTTTAGACGAAACCGTACACTTTATGAACCTGTGTAGCGCTGAAGTCATAATTGATTTTACTGGATCGTATTGCGTTATTTTGCATCGCACTGCTGCTGGGTGTAAAGTTAACATATTGGTTTGTAAAGTATCCCAAGATTTGTGGATATTTGTACACATTTTAGGATTTTAAAAATGCGACGTCACGCATTATTTGCCGTCTTTCTCCCTTTTTGGCCTTTTGTTAAAAATCCCACTCCTTAGTTAATTTTATTTCATTCATTCATTCATTCATTCATTCATTCATTCATTCATTCATTCATTCATTCATTCATTCATTCATTCATTCATTCATTCATTCATTCATTCATTCATTCATTCATTCATTTATTCATTTATTCATTCATTCATTTTTGTAATTCAAAGGAAAAAGATGAAAAAGCTCTGTCAGGATCTTAAAAAGAACACAATCGTGTCACGTTGTAGTCAAACATTGATATAGAAAGCAACACTCCTCATCACGCGGATTGTTTTTTTCAGGGATGTTGTGGTGCGTGTTATTTATACACAAGGCTCATGGAGCTACTTCATTTCTAATACCGTTTGTAGCATCCAGTGCACCCCTCCAAGTATGGCACTTTGGAATAATTTACCACGCACCCGTCAAGTTTAACATCCATGTAATTGACACTGCGCCAGTTGAGGAAGTCTGAAGTGTCAGCCGTCTTCTCCCCCTAACCCACCGGGGGCGTGGGTTAGGGGAAGGAGACGGCTGACATTTCAGACTACAGTTGAGGTAACACCTTTGGTTTCTACGCCTACAGCAAAAATATTTATATAGGAGCCTCTTATAAAATTTGAAGCCCAATTTTTTTACCTGCTATCGAAAAATAACAAGCGATCAAAATATTAAAGAGATTTAGATTTTTTATTTTTTTATTGCAATTTAATGACCATCAATCAATTAATTAATCAACAAGAAAAATATAGAAAAAATAGCCATAAGGACGATTTGTAAAAGAGTTCTAAAGACCCCATATAACAACAATGCACCTCATTAAAAAAATGATTATTATAAAATATATAAGAAATACTAAGACTAAAAAACTAACGACAAACAACGAGCGGCAAATATGGGGTTAACATGGTCACGTGGTCATTTCGGCTGTTTGCCGTAAACGTGATTCGAAATCTCTCTTTTGATTCCAGGGCCATTATTTTCAATTAAAGCGCTGCTCCAAATAGGCTTGTCGACAGTTTCATGAAATACACAAAGAGCATTATCCCCTATCCTCCATTAAATTTACCGAAAATTGTATGTTACAGTTCCATAGCTAAATGCAGCACTGAAATGGTGTAAATTCGAGTTGGACTTTTACACGTCAAGTAAACAAAACTTAGTTACTATTAGTTTACGATAAATGAATGGAATATTGCAAGAAGTTAACTTTATAATTATTAATATGTTGATTTCTCTAATTTAAGCTATTTTTTTTTTAAATTTTGATAGCCTTCGTTATTTATGTTTATGGAGGCAGTCTGCTGCATTTTTGTATAATACCCAGCAATGAACATTTAAAAAGATATCTCCATGAACATGCATAATAATTTCCATTGAGTGGGAACGGGTATGTTAAATTGGATGAACTATAACTGTAGTCGCAGCCATTTCTGTACAGCAACTCAGTTAAGGGTTAGTTGTGAGCGGCTTAGTCATTGCACGCAGAAAGGGAAAAAAAGTCTCTTTATCGCCCACATGTAGTTCCAGCTTCTTTAGTGACTTAAATAAATTCTTGTTAAAATGAACAACGTAAATTAAAGTAAACACACGGAATATGCTTTAGTAATACATTTTTTCAGCGATAAGCGAAGACAGTCCAAAAATCGCAAGAAATTCGAAACAAGAAAAACTCCCATACAGCATATCCTTCCGTTAGTATACATGTAATAAATCTCAAAATAGCAAACACCAAAGATGCCAAAGAAAACAATTTGCCTTCCGTAAGAGCAAGATCAGTTAGCCCCTGCTACCAGATACTGATAACACGACATAACAGATTCTTGTGCGTTCTCCTGACCTGAAAGCAATACTTTTTCACATTGTTGATCAGCTAACTTACCTCACGAAAAAAACTTGTCAACAATTCTTGACTAGCGGCGATAAAAAGACATCTTATACGCGAAGCCAGAAAAACGTATTTAGTAGGGTACAGGACGTGCTCACAAACGTGAGTTCAACGGCAAATAACAAAAACAGGTAGCTGATTAAAATAATAACAGCGACATTGAAATGCTTTTGCAGACACAATTTTTAGATCAGATGACATCTACGAATAAAACGTAAATAAGTTACGTCGTTCTAAGTCAAAATGTGTCAAATACCAAGATAATCTTACGTCCAGCTTTCATACTTGGCAGCAGCTTGGTACTACTTATCGTTTTATGCAGAGGTTATTTAGTAATAGAATCGAGTTTGAGTTTATTGCCTTTCTTGTTCGAGATCCGTACAGTAACTTATGGACCGATTTTTTTCCCGTTGCCAGAAATCGACGGAAATAAACGAGGTTCCGTAACTTACAGTACCGACCGAGGAAGGGGGATTCAGTAGGGAGGGTTCATAATTCATGCAGATGGGGGCCTATGACGATTTTTAATTTTTTTTCCTTTCATGTTTTGAAGCCCCCCCCCCCCCCCCCCTCTCTGTCACCCTTTTTAACCTTAAAACCTCCTCTTAAATGGCTAATACAAGCATCTCTGCATTCTTAACATTTTATAACATTTGCATAAAGAGTGAGAGTGATGATAGTGAGTGTGAACTTGTACCGCCGATGAAGCACAAGAAGTGGAGGGAGTGTCACATACTTTCCGTTCTATTGGTGAATCGCAAACTTGTACAACTGCCGCTACCTGATGTTAGCTACCTCACTACTTATGTAAACAGAACACGAAATTAACAAAACATATGAGGCCATGGAAAACACAGTTCTAAGAGATTGAGCGAGTATCAGTGTGAGTTTACCATTTATTGAAATATATTTTCATCCTCATTAAAATGACTTCCAAAAAATATACCCAACGTTTTGTTGACGGAACAACCAAGGGGCGTATAAACGATGAAAACATAACATTTTAAATAGAAACTTTTCCGATGGCCCCCCTTACGCCTTGTCCTAATTTGGTGGGAATTTTTCATAGCCCCTTACCCCCAAAACCTACTGTGACCCCCCCCTCTCAAAATAATTATAGCTCCTCGCCCTGCAAATTCCCTTTGAGTTTTAGCTCTTTAAAGTGTCCCCTTTAAGTAAAAAAATAATTAATTCGACAAAACCACGCTAAAAATTCGACAATTCACTTTATTTCAAAATTCTTGGTATAGTTTGATTGCCAGCTCTATAAGCTTTAATTTGATATAGGGGTTGAGGTATTTACAGTCTAAACCGGACGCGCTACATTGCTTCGTCGCGAGACACTTCTAAAGGTATACGGCGGTAAGGTAATCTGGCACGCGGGAAAGGAACAACTTTCAAATTTAGCGGGCCGCACAGTGAAATACAGCCCGCAAAATTGACCGATCACACTGCGCTTTATACTAACTGAAAGATACAGACAAGAAAGGTTGTCGCAGGCAACATTATGATGAAACTAAAATTGACAAATTTCGATCCTACTCTACACAGAGGAATAATTATTATTAAGATGAAATGTCTACTGGCTGGATTCTACGTTTAATCCTTTTGTTTATATGAATAAATTACGTATACGTTGGACAAACGTTTAACCTCTCTTTGAAAGTGAGGACTTGTGCATAGTCTTTTACACCGAAATTATTAAGGCCACATCCGAACGAATCTATCTTCGTCATTTTTCATGAGAAAGTTTCCATAATGATTTTAAAACCTAAAAAATTTTATCTGGCCAGGTCTTTTTGCTCCAAGAGTATGTTTTAATTTTTTCGAGTCCCTGTCTATACGTGCATAATTTTAAAAGCTAAAACGACCGTCTGATCCTGCCGCTAGAGGAAATCTAGATCTTATCACTGCGACCTTGTCTTCAGGACATTCTTGTGGTTCTTTCCGTACCTTTCGTGTAGTTTCGTTATTACAAAGAGAGATTTCTGAGAGAAAAACCTCGCTGTAACCTAAATTCAGTGTAAATACTTTTTTTTTTGGTGGCGGTAACAGGTGCTTTTCCCAGAAGAAAATAAAAAAAAAATTGACACGTTTTCGTGACAACATCTGACCACCCTCAAACGGAAATCTTCGCAAATTTGAGTAAAATCTGTTTTACTCAAGAAATTTTACGTTTCAGTGGAGAAAAGACGACAGTTTTTACAAGAAAACTAGCTTTATGTCGGTTCGACTGGGTCTCGGCCACCACATGAAGACACCGCCGGACAACTGTAGACTTATTCAGTGAAGGCAATGAAGCACTCAATTCTCATTTGCACTTATCTCCGAGGGTAATCTGTAAGGGGGAGTTTTATACCAAGCAGCCCGTTTCATCTCCATCTATTTTGGAAAATAGGTCGAAGAAAACCAACATTCGATCACTCACTGATGAAGAAGTCAATCTCACATTGAAACGTCAGGGACATCGACAAAACCTTGACTTTCCACTGAAAGCATGTGCAATAAGCGATTTTAACGATGACGTTATTTTGACTACAACTACCAGAATTCTCTTCGCTTTTCCTTTCTTATATAAAATTTGTTAAAAAAAAAAAAAAATAAAAAAAAAAATAATAATAATAATAAAAATAATAATAATAATAATAATAATAATAATAATAATAATAATAATAATAATAATAATAATAATAATAATAATAATAATAATAATAATAAATAAATAAATGAAGGATTGTGGTATAGTTGTCGTAAGTGACACCATCGTGAAAATGGCCTGTTTATCAATTGACAATGCGATCGACAGACTGCCTGCGCGCCTCTGCTCATTGACGCGTGGTAATTTGAAACTAGATTTCGTCTCGGGGAATATTCACCAATATTTTCTTCGCCTTTGGTGTGTATTTGTTAACTAGTCGCGAATACCGACGAATTGTGGTGAATAAGTTGCGAATAGTGACGAATAGCAACGATTAGTAATCAATAGTGTCGGTTTAGGTTGCTCGTTCTGGTTAAAATATATCAGAAATAATAAAACTCACGTGACAGAACGTCCTACACCACTTGACAAAGATTCCGAGACGGAATTGAAAACTCGGATCTAAATATAAATTTTCGATCCTAAAAAGGAAACTTTTTGTTTGAAATACAATATGATAGGATTAAGAAACAACTTTTTCTCTAACAATAAAACTACGTTTTGCAATTATTTTTGTGGTGCTTTATAAATAACTATGTATACTCTATGGCGCATGAATGATCTTTTCGATTGCATCAATCATTTTTTTTTCTTTGCGCATCTTAATTTTCGTCTTTAGGCAAGCATATTTTTTTTTTCTTTTGGATAGAATTTTGTTTTGGCAAATTTTATTTCCCATGACCTGCCATTGAATAACCCCATAGGGGGTTACGCACCTATATGCCAAGACATTTTGGTGGAAGACTAAGCGAGTATTTCGCCACAAGGTGCAGTTTATTTTAAAATAATTTATTCCTTTGACATCTTCACTTCAATTGATCGTTCATCAGCGAACGGTTGTTTTACTTGCTCGGTTCAGGAAGAGAATAGCCTTTATCAGAAAACAAACAATGCCAGATATATCTCTCGATCAAGACATCTGGCAGAAGCCAGTTAAAAGAAGTAGTGGAAACGTTCTTTGGCAATTTTTAGTAAACTTTGTATCTGAAGGTAGCTGAAAGCAAGGAAAAATAGACTAAAATCAAACACTCCCGTATCTGCCTGTGAAACAAACTATTCAATGTGTGGAACCCAATTTTCCCCAATGATAGTGAAATATCGTGCCATAAATGTGAAGAGCAGCAAAAGACCCCGAACTTAAATTTTCAAGTTACAGCCTGGCAAAATAATATATTTTCTCCTAGTTTTTCGACCAGAAAAGTAGAATATTTGATCTTATAAATACAAAAGGGATCAGCTGTCAATGAGTAAAGAGAAATGAATGCAAACTGGTCTTTCTCTGTTTTTAAAAACGATATCTGCCTTTAAACACTTCCTTTCGCTATAAATGTTACTAAAATCAAACCAAAACAAGGTGAACTAAAAAACGTGTAAATAAAAATAAATTTTAAACGGTTAATATGGCGGCTGTATAGCGACTAAAGAGTAAGCTTTGAACGGCTCAACCGCGGAAACGGAAAAGCAATTAAGTCTCTTTTTTGCCTCCTGTAGTTCCTGCTTCTTCAGTGACTTTAACCGTAATAAAGGCGGTAATAAAAGGAAATGAACACAAATACTCTTTGTAGTATTTTTTTTTTTCAACGATAAGTGAAAACAGTCACAAAATCGCGATATACAGGGGAGTGTGCATGTAACAAATTTCAAACTAGCAGACACAAAAGGTGCCAAACAAAGCAATTTGCCTTCTGCGAAAGCAAGACACAGGAAGGCAAGCGAGCCCGCGCTACCAGTTACTGAGCAGACTCTTGTGCGTTCTACTGTATTAAAGGCAGTACTTTTTCAAGTTATTGATCAGCTAACTTACCGTAGAAGAAAAGCTTCTCAAAAATTCTTCACTAACGGTGATGACACGAAACCTGACAAATAAACGATACACTATGAGTGACGCGCTAACAAGAGTGAGCTGGCGGTAAATAACAAGGATGGTGGGAGCTTATTAAAATAATAACGGTGATGTTAAAATGAGTATGACGGTAAAACGATGGCTTCTATGAATATGAATTAAAACGGTAACGTCGTTCTACGTGAAAATGTTTCATTCACTTGAGTTTGTTGTTGTTGTTTTTTTCTATTTCAGTTTCCATCAGTTTACATGTTTGATGTCTGGGAAAATGTGTTTTTTGTTTTTGAGTTGTGAGAAAAGTAAAGGACAGACAATGAGTAAAGAGAAATGAATGCAAACTGGTCTTTCTCTGTTTTTAAAAACGATATCTGCCTTTAAACACTTCCTTTCGCTATAAATGTTACTAAAATCAAACCAAAACAAGATGAACTAAAAAACATGCAAATAAAAATAAATTTTAAACGGTTAATATGGCGGCTGTATAGCGACTAAAGAGTAAGCTTTGAACGGCTTAACCGCGGAAACGGAAAACAATTAAGTCTCTTTTTTGCCTCCTGTAGTTCCTGCTTCTTCAGTGACTTTAACCGTAATAAAGGCGGTAATAAAAGGAAATGAACACAAATACTCTTTGTAGTATTTTTTTTTTTCAACGATCAGTGAAAACAGTCACAAAATCGCGATATACAGGGGAGTGTGCATGTAACAAATTTCAAACTAGCAGACACAAAAGGTGCCAAACAAAGCAATTTGCCTTCTGCGAAAGCAAGACACAGGAAGGCAAGCGAGCCCGCGCTACCAGTTACTGAGCAGACTCTTGTGCGTTCTACTGTATTAAAGGCAGTACTTTTTTCAAGTTATTGATCAGCTAACTTACCGTAGAAGAAAAGCTTTTCAAAAATTCTTCACTAACGGTGATGAGACGAAACCTGACAAATAAACGATACACTATGAGTGACGCGCTAACAAGAGTGAGCTGGCGGTAAATAACAAGGATGGTGGGAGCTTATTAAAATAATAACGGTGATATTAAAATGAGTATGACGGTAAAACGTTTATATCGGATGGCTTCTATGAATATGAATTAAAACGGTAACGTCGTTCTACGTGAAAATGTTTCATTCACTTGAGTTTGTTGTTGTCGTTTTTTTCTATTTCAGTTTCCATCAGTTTACATGTTTGATGTCTGGGAAAATGTGTTTTTTGTTTTTGAGTTGTGAGAAAAGTAAAGGACAGAAGTCAGCAGCTTGAAGTCTGCAGTCTAAATAATGAATCAGACTTGGACATACAAGCGTACGCATTTTTTATTTCATTGTTTTTCTTATTTATTTAATTACAGTATATATTCTTTTTAAGAACACGATCTTCTGAATTCCTGGACGATACATAACCTTAGAATTAGTTAAAATTTTTGTAGCAAGTGCACAGTCTCGTTGACGAACATTAGTACATCTTTTATATTTCTTAAGCTAATAAAAGCCTAACATTTAGCTCGCTTCGACTAATTGTACCGCAGGCAATGGTGATACGAAACTAAAATTGACAAATTTCGATCCTAATGTAAACAGAGCAATGCCTATTTTTTAGATGAAATGTCTACTGGCTGGATTCTACTTTTAATAGTTTTGCTTGTATGAATAAATTACATAAATAAAAGAAAGACGCAGTTATTTATGCAAATTCTGAGGGCGAGTTACAAAAAAAAAAACCGAAGAAAAATTCGGGCTTGAACGGGATTAGAACTAATTACATACAACGGGTAACGCGTTTCAGTCACAAAATTCCACCACCAGTAAACAATGGTGTGCATACGTATGACTTGTTTTTCTCCGCTAAAAAGCCGTGCGGAGCTCCTAAACAGGAATCGACTCGCGTTTGTAACTGCTTCACCTGTCAAACAGACTCTCTCTTTTCAAGGCCTTTAAAGTCGTCAATTTGTCACTTTATACATGTTTTGAGGGTCCATTTACCTTTCTGGTTGCTAAGTTACACCGTTGCTATACAAATACAAATTGACTTCCGCTTTCTAGGAAAAGTTTGAATTTCTATTCGCCTTTTTGCTGATCTACTCACACCTTATTAGTTGATACTCTTAATTTAATTTATTTTTTAGCGAAAATCATTGATTTGGTGTGGATGTGTCTTATAAATTTCAAGCTGAAGGAAGAAAGAGGACTAGAAAACAACAAAATCGGGTAACATGTATGAAGCAGCGACAAGCATTTTGTGAAATGTTCGTCCCGTTCTCAAGTAAATTCAAGGTGAAAACGTTGCCTTGGTGTTCCAAGCCAATTCTAGCCCGAGGCAGCGTTTACACGAACGCCGTTTCAAATCGTCACGGTTTCATACCCTTGAAACCGTATCGAAAACGATACAGTTTCAAAGTGTTTACGCAGTGCCAATCACACCGTTTGCAAGCGCTTACGTTATGCTAATCTCGTTCCCAGGCACTCATTATTGAGGAAGGGGATCTGGGTTCGATTATTACGCCGCCATTTTGTTTTTCTCAACATGGCGAAAAATAGATTACAGTTCACATGGACTGACGACGAAGTACAACTCCTGTTGAAAGTTTAAAAGGAACTATCGAGTACAAAGTCAGTAAAACGGCCAAGGTTCACCATTTTCAATCTTTGCGCCTAAGTGAAATTTCGCGCCAAGATAGTAACCGTATTCAAATCGATGCGGTTTCGCCGTTTACACGACAGATGAAACCGTATCGTTTTGAAAACGCTCCACTTTTGTTAGCATTTTCAAATCGACCCGGTTTCGGTAACGGTCTCGGCCGGCGTCGTGTAAACGGAAGGAGCAACCGCATCGAAAGCGATGCCGTTACAAATAAAACCGCGTTCGTGTAAACGCTGCCTGAGTATCAGGCTTTTCGGGGCGCTTGGCATTCAAGTTGCTAAATATACAAGCTGTAGTCAAGCTACAGCCTTTTTACCAAGGGAAACGCAACTTGTTAGCAGTTTACCTGGGGAAATATGACCGATGTATGATCGATTTTTCCCCAGGTAATTTACCTCGGGGATGGTTTATCGTCTGGAGCTATACTGAAATAGCGTACTGATCACTGCCTCTCGAGTAAAAATAATTTACATAATCCGACAAAACGACATAAAGCGCATTTATATTTTACCGGTCAACTCGCCAAAAGACCTAAATAAAAATGTGACTTTGCTTATTAAAAAAATTTCCGGTGGTAAAGTACATTTTAAGTCGCCCTGGGCCCGGTTGTTCGAAAACAAATAAATTATTATAAGTAAATTATTATAAACCGATTAACGCTAATCCCCGATTAAAAATTAATTGAGGTTTTCATCTCGCTCATTAAAAATTTTTTTGAAAGCTTATTTTAGGCTAGTGGTAAGGAAAAATCTAAGTCAAAACTGGGGAACAAAAATCCTTTTGAAGAGTCTTTATTGATTCGTAATTAAACTCAAAGCTAAGTTCACGTTAACCCAGGATTAGCTTAATCGGACTCTGAACAACTGGACCCAGGTTAATTTGCCACAGAACAAAGCCGTCAACCGCACTAAAGCGATAGCGTATGTATTCTGTTACAAATGATCCAATCGGGAGGAACTGTTCATTCGGTAAAGGCGCGCATTAAACTCTTTTAAAACGCCGATTAATTGTGATCAGATTATCTGCAAACAAAAGTTCGGTGACATGTCTTCGCTCTGTACTTTATATAAAGCTGTATAAAGGATTTTCCCCAGTTTACATATACAGCATATTATCAATGAAGACCGTTGAAGTTATCCAGGGGCGTCGTGCGAAACGACTTCCACGCCACAGTTCTCGGTCGGCATTGTACTGAACCCGACGAACGGGCATGAAGATCCGATCTCTTGGTATGCTTCTTTTAATTACATACAGTTTTATCTAAATCCAAAGTATAGTAACTTACAAGACTTCAAACCCAGTTCGCAGTTGGGAGTAGCCATCTCCAACGATGTTAGATAGAAGGTCTTGTTTCATCCAATCAGCGTAAACGTCCGAAATCCGGACGTTCAACACAAGCCGGTGAATGCTTTTGTGTCAGGCCTTCCTTCTCTTTCTGTCTCCTTCCCCCTCCCCTTAGGAAGGCCTGATACTCAGGTTAAGCAAATTCCAGTTCAACTCTCAAAATATGCTAGACTGACGATGTAGAGTTTCTTTGCCTCCAAACTCCAGGGACAAACGTTATTGTTTTTTTTCTTTTTTGAAAAGTAGCTGATTTTCAACCGCTTTTGTAGCTATATATTTTCTCGTGTTTGTGTAGCTAGCTAGCTAATTTCTACAGAATTCCGATTACCTAATTTTCAAATTTCTGAAAAATGCCGAACTCCCTTGTAAGAAAATAAATAAAACAAACCTGTAATGATAAACTACAGCAGACTGAACTTTGTTCGGAAAGAAATGAAATAGAAAGAGCCTCTTGGTTAATACGCACAACGTCAAGTTTGACTCGCAAGTTTAGAACGTCAAAATTTGTACGGTTCCCTCATAAATGTGCGTTTACTCGCGATCTTCCAACAACCCTGTAATTAGTTGCTAATGGTAAAGCATAAAAAAGGTCAATACAAAGTAAATGAGAAAGCTGTTTTTCACTAGATTAATAGAAAAGTACGTCAGATAGAAAAACGAACAAATGTCGACAGAAACCGGAAAATCGAGAAACGCGGAGGAAAGCTTCTTGAGTAAAACAAACGGGTTTTGTCACAAGCAAGGGTTGTTTAGAATAAAATATCATACCGAATTTTGGCGCTTAGGAAAACAGATATGAACACTTTAGTTTGCCATAAAAACTACTACTTAGCTAGAGGACAAGAGGGATTTGAAAAAGAACACTTTTTGGGGGAAAAAGTAAGAAAGTGGATTTAACAAGTTAAGGCTATATGTTTTGAAAAGGATAAGAAGGAAATAGACCATTCCGAGTTACTTTGAACCTCACTATGAAAGCGAGGCTAAGTGCAAAGGTTTTGTTATGAAAATTAGTTTTCATTCATATGCAAACAAAACTAATTTTCATATGAAAATTTTTGCAGTTGGCCTCACTTTCAAAGTGAGGTTCACAGCAACTCAGAAATGGCCTATTCACATATCTTAGAGTCGGTTTTTACGAAGAGCTTTTCAGGAAACTTTATTTGTTGTGTTATATCTAGTAATTAAACAAGTGAACGTTGGAAAAATAAACGTAATTGCAAAGTTGTCTGATATTCATCAGATCAAGCTGGAAAATTTAGTCAGTGGCTACGAGGCGTTGTAATCATAGAAGAATGCCGGTGGAAAGTCCCTAATTATATAAGTCCGTGTCCTCGGTAGGTAGTAGTAGTAGTTGTGGTAGTAGTAGTAGTAGTAGTAGCAGCAGCAGCAGCAGCAGCAGCAGCAGCAGCAGCAGCAGCAGCACCAGCAGTAGTAGTAGTAGTAGTAGTAGTAGTAGTAGTAGTAGTAGTAGTAGTAGAGTGAAGAAATTGAATTACAAATCGGAAAGGTTTTTCGAGAAGTTTCTCCAGTGAAAAATAACATACTGCTCTTGCAACTCAAGTAGAAAACGACCCGCGCAATAGATACAATTCTAATGTTCCGGAAGCCGATCTGGCCATTTAACATCCGGTGTATTTTTGGCGCTGCCATCTTCTATCAGACGAGAACCTGTTTTTCTTGAAATGTAAACCCCCCTTTTTTGCGACAAGGCAAAAAATCAATCAATAATGATAACAATAATAGTAATAATAATAATATTAATAATAATATTAATAATAATAATATTAATAATTATATTAATAATAGTAATTAAATTAAAACATTTTCTTATTTTTTGTTAATTTTCGTCCATATTCAAAACACATGTTCACGTGTTATTTGTTTTGTTTTTCGAAAATCCTAACGAAACAGTATGATACAAGAAATTCCTGAAAGATGACAAACTACCATACGTTATTCTAACGAATATTGACCAAATTGGGTTTTGACCCTGAACTTTCTTTGATAAATGATGATTTCACGCTCAGTGCTATTGAAACTGAAGAAGACTTGTTAATGATAACGCTACCTGTTTCATAGTGGAGTCTATTTGTAGACAGTTATCCACATGTGATTTACTTAACCTCTATAAAGTTTGAACTATCAGCCACTTGCGTGACTTTGTTTTTTTTTTATGGACGTGTGTGCCCTTTATTTGACAACCTGCAAACGGTTCCCATTGCATAAATTAAGCCAGCTATGAAAAAACCGCGAGATGTCTTCTGTGTGACGGTTATTAAGCGGGAAGTGAATGTGCAAAGTCTTTCCTTTACATCAAAGCATAGTAACGGGAAAAAATTCCACAGAAAAACAAAAACAAAACAAAAAGCAAAATCTCATTGCGTGATCGCCCCAGTAACGAAATCTGGAATTCCTTCAATTACCATATAGTGAACTTGCGCGAAAGTAGTTCTGTATAATTCTAGGTTCGCTATAGTGAACATGAAAAAAGTACAATTGGTTTTTGTCCATAAAGACAGTGAATACCTCAGTAGTCATCCTCATATCGTTGTTGGCAATTCTTGCAACAGTAACCAGTTTGAAAAGAATATTTTGTTAGATTTGTTTATTTGGAGAGATAAAAAAGACGGAGGGAGCCACTGCTTTGTTTTTTGGTTATTAAAGCAGTAATTCAGTTGAAAATGTAATTATGAGTTTGCAACTGAATTTTTCGCACTTGAGCAAAACCACATTTCCAGAAAAAAGAATTATTCCGGTGGACTTCTCTAAAGGCTTTGTACTCTAGCCTGATTAAAATTCCAACGGCTCTTTTAAGAAATTAAAATTTTCTTCGGGGAATAGTTTCAAACTTTTGTTGAAACGTTTGTCCCAAGCTCCCACAGTACTTATTATTAAATACCCCATTTTGGGTGCATTTTTTCCGTTGTTTAAATTGTTCGCGGACTATTTTTTTGTTTTTTACTGTGACTATCGACGTGATTTCGCAACCTTGCTTAAATTAACAATCTCCATTGGCAAACTTGTCTAACATTGCAATCAAATTGAATACTGGCCAAAAAAGCGTACAAGTATTTACAAGTGTCTGTGTCTCATTAAATGGGATACTCTTCGATCATAATTATTTCCTTTGCCTGTTCAAGTTCAGGTCAAAGAGAAGACATTGTGAGATTTTTCGCTGAGAAGAGCTCAGTGACAACACAGGTCACCAAAAAAATAATATAAGAGTTTGAATGGCGTTCAAATTTAATCGAAAATTAACAGCGGCATTCCTTCGAAAACCTACAAAGATTAAAATTAAGTCTGGAAAAGCCCACCTTGTGTGTTTTGCTTTATTTACATAGCTTCCCAGAGCTTCGAAAAGCCGTCTGGAGCGGTTTATTTTAGAACTCTGAACAGCCATGAAAACACAGCAAAGCACACTATGTAAGCTTTTTCAGATTTAATTGTAATTTATTTTTGTAGGTTTTTTGAGAATTATAGTAAAGCAAGAGTACAACTAAACGAAAACAATCCCGATGCTTGTTTAACATTTTAAGTAAGGAGTAACTTTCTGGTTTTCAATCATTAAATCTGAAAATATGATTAGCAACTTATTTCGGAACTGATAATTGTACCTTTAAATCGTGTGAAATGTTATTTGCAGACAATTCAAATAAAACTTAGTTTTAATAAATTAGTTTAAAATACTTCTTACCCGTACTTGAAGGAGCGAAAATAAGCTCCACGCTGCAATCAATCCATAGCAATAATTAGTCTGATTGAAAAAAGCAACTCCTTATCACTTGACGCTTGGCGGCTGGATTCTTGAAAATCCAGCTGCAACGTGTCTTTAATGTTCGCGGGTTGTAAGCTGTTGTACTGTACAATGGCCACTTTAAAGTCATACTGTTGATGTATGAGCACCATTGGTGTCGTGATCAGCTTACAGTAATACGATCTCGGATGCAAATATTTCACCACCGGGAACGAAATTGACACGTTTTTTCTGTATTCTTCCGATTAAGCAACAGGTGGTCCAACAGTATCACTGAATTAATGACATTCACGGTGGAACTGCGAACTGTACTTGGACATATCAACTTCTACCCGACCGAAGGAAACACAAAATTGCGGTCGGAGTCTGATGCAATGCAATGTTTGTTCCCAGTCCTTTTTTGCTAGCTAGTTTCCAGTGTTCCTTGAGTGTAATCTATGCACATGCTATTTCTTATAATGACCGTAATTACAAACGGTTAATCACACGGTTATCGGTTAAAAGCCGAGACCTGGCTAGGAAGAGGAGAGGCAACCATCAAACTCAGTTGAAACTATAGTCTCCATTAGATTTCTTGGAAAGGGTCTCCATCGTTACACTGCCCGGTTCCGCAAGATTTAACAGCAGGATGCTATTGTTTCGCACCCTACAGCGTAACCCGTTTAAGAGTGTTAATGAATCTCTAGAGACAAAATAGATGTTTAAAGGGTGAAACCCACACGGTTTACACGCAGTCTGCTTAACCAAGTAAGAAGTAAAGAAGTTCATAAACTCAGTCTTCGGAAAGAATACAGAATATTAATAAGATAGATTTTCATCGAGGACTTGTTACTTCACTGAGTAACGGACGATCGCAATAATTGTTGTATTTCCTTTTTCTCAGTTTGACTATTGTAGAACTTTTACTGAAAAAGTTGGGCACAAGAATTAAATCCTCATATTTCCGATGAGTTGAGTGCTCTGTGGGGAACCTTATACAAGTCCAAAATAACTATTACATTGTTTTTGAACGTGAACGAGGGATCAGATGAGTTCATCCCTGGCTGAATAAATTCCAGGATATGTCATATTGTTCACGCAGGACGATAAAGTGAATGAATCAGAAAAATCCTCAGTAATTGCTCTTGGTACGTGGAGGTCGTTAAATAATTCGAGACGGATATATAAACAGAATGATTTGAGTCCGACAATCTCCACGGTCAAATGAAATAAATAAATAAATAAATAAATAAATAAAATAGAACAGTCCGCTAAAGATTTCTTGTTTTTTTTTTACTTTGAGAGCTCTAAGATTATAAGTTTTTCGTCAGTCCTTGAGGTTACTTAATCATCATATAATTTACTAAAAATGTTTCAAGACTTCTTTAAAGTGAAGTAAGTTTATGTGGAGACTGATCAGCGTCTTTGTTTTCTGTTTGAATGTGTGGCATCCGAATAACCAATTCACCTGGTGGTTCCTGAAAGCTCTTCAATTAAAACATTAACTTATCTTTAACGGAGTTTTCTTACTTTTCGCGTCATTTTGACGAGTAGGCAAACAGGCTTGAAATAACAGTGTTGGTATGGGAATCCGATGTCAAATAATTTTCATTAAACATCGCTTCTAAAAAAAATCGTGAATTGGAAACGTTTGGCACAAGGAAAAGGATTTTAAGAAAAAAATTGGAAAGATTTGCCAGAAAGCGACCAGTCGTGTTTTGAACTTTCCATACATTTGTCTGTACAGCGAATCAGCTGTAAACTGCTACTAAAAATAAATCACGGAAAAAAAAAATACAGGGAAATGTATGGAATGTTCAAAACATGATTAAAACAAAACGAGATAGCTCTTTCGCCGTCACGGTGACCTGTTTTTTCTATTGCATTTTGAAATACTTAACAATCACAGGAAGTTTGAGAATAGTTTTGCAATTTTCTTTTTGTAACTGATGCTTTAATTAAAACAATTCTTTATACATACAATACGATGCATTTATACATTGTAATTAATACTTACCTCCAAAATAGAAGGGGAGTTTGTATTGTGATGACTTTTTTCTCCCGTTTCTCTGCCCGAGACTCCTAACTTTTTCTTTTTAGCCTAGCTGCCTTGACCTGACGCCTCCTTGTCAACAATGGATTACCAGTCCACTCTAAGGTAAATTGCTGAAAATTATTCCTCAATAAACTGGTTATATTTTTAGTTAGCAATCACAAATCACCATAGCAATACCTAGAAAGATATCTAGACGTGCGTTGACCTATTACCGTGTAGGGCACCAATGACAATATCAAAGAGAAAAAATAAATAGACAGACACTATCTCATTTTCTTTGGGCTAGAAGGGTGACAACATCAACTTTTAGGGCGGTTCCCAAAGTGCAGGGTTATCAGGAATCACATTGTGCGGGGCAAAACATCAAAATCGTAGATGCGCAAACTGGTTTTGGGTAAAACGACTGTCGAAGTCGTCGTGTTGAAGAGCTTCCATTGCGTTGTTCCCTTTGTTTTGACTTCAATATTCTCGAGCTCTGGAAGTTGTTCATATTTGAATTGTACTCGTCCAAGCATCTCTGGATACTTCTCGAGAACGATGGAAAGCGTGTCTGATTCGTTTTCTATTTTGTCTTTTTGATGGACATTTATGTAAAAATTGTTCACCAATTTGTCCAGCTCACTGCAAAAGGCATGTTTGTGACTCGTCTCATTTCTCCAAGTTCTCCAAGAAGCTTCAAAAACTAAATGTAAGTGGTTTCTTACTACGCCTTTCAATAAGGGATAAAGTATGTTATAAGATCTCGCCTTGTACATCAATCCGCGGTAACTACAATGTTGTCACCTGCTATGCATCCAGGATTGTTATGCACTGTTGGCGCAAAAACTCAATCAGGATACTGAGTGGTCAGAAAATGACCAACATAGTGGTTGTTTAGGCGAGTTAGGAGCCAAGCACTCTTTCCTCGCAATTTACCGTACGGCTGTTGAAGAGCAAGATCTCGATGAAAAGAGTAAGATCATCTAAGTGCCTTCCCTCAAGTGAAACCAGTAGTTTTTGAGGTTTTTGCAAAGTTTGTCCATTTCGGAATTGTCTCTGCATAGTGTCTGGTTGGCAGAATATCCCTACGTGGAATTTGTTTTCTTTATTTTGTAGGAATTTTGATATACCATTTACCGTTCACATATGACACATCAATGACAAGAATCTGAGATTTTCCTATCGATTGAACTAGTCTCACATTTCTCTTGAACGTTGCAATTTTCCGAGTTACGTTTTGTAAGGAAGAGAAGAGTAGAGAAGGGTTGAACATAGTTACGAATTCAGCATCATAAGGTAAACTTTCCACTTAACATGCAACGTTAACATTTAGTAACAATGGATTCATTCTGCTTTTAGATTCTGTCATCACATTCTTTTTCCTACTGCAAAGCTAATTCTAAATTCGTCAGACAAAAATAAAAAACAGCAAAAATATTTTGTCTTCATAATTCGCGGGATGAAAGAACTTGCACCAGGTCAGTGATCGTTTTAAACTGCTTTATTTTAATGCCTCAGCTATAAACTATTTTAGCAATGACATGGTGAATAACGTTACAGCTAGAAACTGGACCTTCATTAATGAAATTTAATCAAGCTCCCTACAACTTTACCTTTAAAAAAAACATGCCTTTCAAAAAATGGTACGTATTACAAATTATAAATAGCCAATGGATCCTTCACTGGTCTACGAGTATGATGGTGAAGATCCTTTCGTATGCAAATGTAATGATTAATATAGATACTAAACCTGACATTTTCTGTACGGTGATCTATATAAATAGTTTTTCTGTTCATTATTTTGACTTGCGTCTTACAAAATTATATTAGAATTAAATTAACAATTCATCATTTATCAAGATGCACTGTCCAAACGGAGGTGTACAAAAGGTAAAATCTTCAACACATGAGGCATTGTTCCAATAATTCCCTTCCAACAAAGTTCCCCGCCCTTACGCGTATGAACAGAATATCTGCAAGAACCTCTCACCTATTTCTTTCCCTAGATGTTGATTTTATTGGAAGAAGAAGGAGATTTACGTGGTGCAGAAGGTTTCCCTGTCTTGAAGTTCAGCTAATTTGGTAATAACCAGTTCCAAAGCTAACGTTCTGTTTACTACATAATTAACTTAGCTGGATAGACCTGGCCAAAGGTGTGCTACTACGATTCAAAAGCATTTGACAATGAGCTACTACAATTTGACTACAAATCATCTACACCTGTAATCAGCATATCAAATGGAAATGACTTTCTTTTCGCTGATACTGAACTAACTACAAATGTGTATCCACTTCCAAGATGATGCTGCTCCTAGGTAGTTCCCCAGTTTTGCTGACGTTAGCCAGTTCTGCGGTGCTGCTGGTGCTGGGTAGGTCTCTGGTGTTGCTGGCGTTAGCCAGTTCTGTGGTGTTGCTGATGCTGGTCATTTCTATGGAGTCGCTGATGCTGGCCAGTTCTCCGGCCTTGTTTGTGCTAGCCAGTTCTCTGGCCTTGTTGGTGCTAGCCAGTTCTCCAGCCTTGGTGGTGCTAGCAAGTTGTCCGGTAATGGTTGTGCTACCCGGTTCTGCTGTTTTACTGGTGCTAGCAGCTACCTCACCGTAACATGTCTCAGACTCGTCTGTTTTGCTGGGTTCAAAATATGGCGTGTCTGTTGTCATCATTTCTTCCATTATAGATATCAGCTGTGTGAAAGTCGGACGTTCATCTGGATCGTCTTTCCAACAGTCCATCATCAACTGGTAACTGGTAAGGTCAAATATAGCAAATTAGACAACAAAGGATTTTTTTTATCCATGTTAACGTTGAGTCTGTCAGGTGGGGACGGTAAGGAGGGAGTTCACTTTGATTTGCACTTTACTAAGCTAAGAATGGCTCTCTCCTCCGTGGTCTCAAACGATCCAGGCCATTATTCAAAGGGCTAATACCGGGGTACCACCGGATGTAGCTTTCCTAGCATCCTCAACCAAAACCCCTTCACTGCCAAATAAAATTTTTCCCACCAAAAGAATGCTGTGCTTATTACGTAACAATACGTTTCGAGATTACTACGACATAATTCAGCTTCACCGAAGAGGTTTCGTCCCGCCTAAAGGTAAACTTTCCTTGATTATCTGCTTTTTTTTTAGGAAGGAAATAAACTTTGGACATTTTTAAAAAATATTCGCTTTTTACTTAAGCAGTTCGTTGAATATCCTGGCTGAATAATTTTAATAAGGTAAGGTCAAACCAGTGCTTAGTTACTCACATTTCGTAACCACACGTTTTGGGCTTCTCCATGCGATATCCTGTCTTGAGAATATTGTACAAATGTCTGTTGCTTATATCAGGATACGGGATGCCTCCTAAAGGGGTCAGGTCAGAGAAAAATTGTTAGAGATTAGAAATACACACTTAATTTATTTGAAAACTGCACAGCTTTTAAATTGTTCTCAAATTGTAAGGTTCATTTTCAATACGGATACCGACCATTGCGACAAATATCCTTATGACATGCATGTTGGGGACAAAACAAAAATAAATGTTATCACAATATAAGTATCAAAAACTGCATCTCAGCTTAACCCTATCTATCTTTTCTTTTCTTTCTTTTCTGTTTTTTTTTTTTTTGTCCTTTGGGACCGGGAAGAAGGCGGATTCTGCCCCCCTTCATTTCTTCCTTACTATTACAGATATTACCATGAGGCTGGCAGGATCGATAGTACGTCAAAATATGTTTCTTTTAAGGTCCACAAAGGAAAGCGATGACGCAAAATGACGCAAGAATTAGGTAATGATTGGCATGTGGCAGCCATCTTGGATTTTTTGGATTTCCCCAAAACTTCAGGAAATCGCCGAAATTAAAGAACACTAAGATGGCCTGTAGTTATTCATGTTCAAAGTCGACGCAGTCTTGAAGTTCAAGACAAAAAAAACCTGGACTGTTTGCAATCTTTGTGCTTTGTTAAGGCTACCGAGTTCATGGCGAGGAACTAGAACGTTAATGTTAAAAATGGGTTCTTCTATGGCTTTTCAAGAAAACATCGTTACAAGCCCAGAAAAGTAGAGATTTTGATTTTCGATTTTTTTCCCCTTATACTATTTTGATAGAAATTAGGTAAATAAGTTATGTTCTTACCCATGGTGGCCACTTCCCACAGCACTACACCAAAAGACCATCTAAAACAGAATTATATGGTATTTAAAAAAAATTGTTGTGTTTGGGTAAAAAGGAAAGTTCATTTCTATTTGAAAATTTAAAGTGCTATTGTGATTAAAATTATACCTTTCCTTTTATCTTCAGCATTGGAAAGAAGAGAGGAGAATACAACCCATGCCAAATTTTAAATTGTAATTCCAACTGAGATCTCGATTGTTTCTAGCGTACTTTTCACATTCGGGTTGCCACCATTACTCAATTGAAAAATGTCCGCGAACCACACGGAGAGTTAGGCCGGCGTCATGTTATTCCCTCCCATTGTCTTCAAAACTACCACTCGCGTTGGAACTGAAATCAGAGCCATGTTCACTAGAAGCAGGGGAAGAACTTGAGTATTTCGACCGCTTTTTCTCGCTTATCCATTTCGCCAAGATGACAAGATGACGTCACGAGAGGCCTAGGTAAGTCGCTGCAAAACATTTGTCGGCTCAAGTAGTTGCTGTTTGAGTAATGGCGCTCTTCAATTAACCAAACCTTTACGTTACCTTTACCTAACCACCCCATTACTCTGGATTCCATTTATTATTGCCGTTTCTTTGCAATTTCTCACAGCCGGGCAAAATGTTGCTGCTGACCCAAAGGCAGCAGCACTGACTTAGTGATACGATATCATAGTTTGAGTAGTATGTATATAAGGAAAAAGATTACATACTTACACGTCACTCTTTAAAGTGTATATGCCGCTCTTAAGAGCCTCGGGTGCCGTCCATTTGATGGGCAGCTTTTTCGTGTTTTTCACCTCGTATATATCACCATCACTTGTGTGGCGTAGCAAACCGAAATCTGCAACCTTCACCTTTCTGTCCTCACCAACGAGAATGTTACGGGCTGCTAAGTCACGATGAATGAATCCTTTGCTGGCCAAATATTCCTGCCGAAAAGATGAAATGGATTTCAAATTAAAATTAAAGTTATAGATTTTTCTGTCGAGACAAATCTCGAAAGTATAGCCTCAGCATTTTTTTCTATAGAGAAGCTTATGATTACAGCTGTAACAAACCAAACTGAAAAAAAGAAAACAAGTAAATCATTCGTTCTTCGCTGGTGTTCATTCTTAAACGTCAGTTTGGCTGGTGTGCATCCCCAATAATTTGATTAATTCACGAGTTCAAGTGTGAGTTGAGTGGGAGTTAGGTAGAGTTGATTTCAAGCAATTTTATATTCTAGCATGATCGGATATTGAAGTCAAAGTGGAGGGATGGAGGGCTGTATGGAATGAAGGACTGGAGAACTGAAGAGAGTGAACAAAATCTTCGTTTACTTTCATGTAAATGTTTACAGTCTGTAGTTTTCACCACTGGGTTGTGTACTTACCATTCCCTGCCCTATCTGCCACGAAAAACATAGAAGATCTTCAGCAGAAATAACTTCATCATCATCATCATCATCATCATCATCATCATCTCCTCGGTGCTCATCTTCAAGCTGGATGGCGATCTTAAATTCTTCGGTGCTTTCCTTTTTCGCGGTAATTAAGCCTTTGTCCAGTGTCTCTTTCTTTCGTGTTTTCTTGCTCTCTGGTTTAGCAGAAAGTTCTCTTCTTTTCGTAACGGGGCCAAAGTGGATGGAAGGCACTGCCAAAGTCGACATGACTGGTTGCTTCTTGTCTTCTTTTTCTAGTTCAAAACTTGTGGTGCCTGGTTGACATAGGATGGTCGGAGATTGAATGCTTACATCAAAGCTGTCGTTGATGTTAGTGTTCTCTGTTTGCTCGCTTAGTTTGTCCGCTGTTAACAGTTGCAACTCCTCCCCTTGCTTTCTGTTTTCATCGGCATCCTTAAGGTCGCTCCTGATAATGATGCTTACTTCTGTGTTCTTGCCTGACTCCCCAAGGCTGCTGGAGGGATGAGAGATAAATTCAGGTTCTTTGGCTACGTTCAAAGCAGAGTATTTCGGACCTTGGTGTCCATGGACACTCGGTTCCTCGTCTTCCATGATGGCGCACTGGGGTTCGAGGTCAAGGAATGGAGTATCATTAGGGCTGGTTATTAGTCCCTTATCATTTTTGTCTTCTCCATTTCGTTGTTTTGGCTTGTATCCACTCTTTCCTTGAGCATCTTGACTTTCTGCTGAGGTGAGGTCCACTTTATCATCACCTCCTTCAGCTCCTTCTCCTTCCTCTATATTTTCTTCTCTATCGTCCAACCTTCCTTCCTTGTCGATTACCTGAGGCTGTACTTTTGCGCTTCCTTGATCAGTTATCTCGCCGTTAGTGGAAGGAAAGGTTAACTCTCCAAAGATGCCCACGTCAATCGAATTCTTTAATTTCAGCTGCAAATTGAATAGAAAAAGTAACATTATACTTGCGGGGTCAATTAACGGGTTAGTGTCTTCCTGGAGATAAACGTGATTTAAGGATTTTAAGATTTCCGAAACTTCAGGAAAACACCGAAATTAAGCAAAAAGTAACCAAAACCAATAAAGGAATTGACACTAGTACGAGCTAAAAAAAAACCCGAAAGCAACAGTAAGAAAAGTAATTTTTCTTCACTGTGAAAAGAGATTGACCATGTTCTGAAAAAACTACCTGTCAAAAATCGCTTATCATAGTAACATCAAAGCCTATGAATACTAACCAACCGTATCAAATTCTTACCAGATAAATTTTCTAAAAAGTCCTAAAGTTTCATGCCGTTTGCGCAAATTTAAAAAACGTTTTTTTATGTTCAAAGTTGCCGCAGGCAGAATACGCCCCCTCCCAGGTCTAGATTGGGCTTAAAGGAAGAAAAATTACTTGTCTTACCAACGTTTATGGTTTAGCTCATATTAGTGTTCCTTTTATTATTGGTTATGACTATCTTTTGTTCAATTTTTACACTGTACACAACGTTTGTGAAAGTTAAACGAAAAGTAATAAAAACCAGTAGAAGAACATTGAAATGAGTTAAAAACATAAAACCATGTGTAATGAAACTAGTTTTTCTACATTTACAACGGAAATAGTTGAAATTCCCGAAAATGTGAATGGTTGGTTACCATGGTGACATCAAATTCAACCAAAAAATCAATTTTCCCATATATAGGGAATCACTTAGGTTTCTTCATAAGCAAGGATATTTGCTAGCTTGTTGGAATTTGTCTCCAATGTTGATTAGTTTGTTTCTTGTCGCAGTCGAATGAAAAACGTAGACAGTGGCGACAACAGATCCCTTGATTTTCGCTATGTATGATGGAATAAAACCTTCAAGCTCAACGAGTACAGAAAAAAATATCAGGACCTTAAAAATCTTTAATTTAACTTTAAGGCCCTTCGCAGATTGGGATGAAGTTAAAAAAAGTAAGAAATTAAATCTAAGTAACCCAATATTTCTTAAGTAAGAAATTAAACTAGATTCTGACCTGGTGCCTCTTGTTTCTAAGCCATTGAAGAAGATCCCCATGTGGAACATACTCCAAGATAAGCATGATGGGTTCTGTCCTAACCCAGCAGCCGAGCATGCTCAGAATATTTCTGTGAGAACCTATTTCCTTCATAAGTTCTATTTCCTGAAGTAACTGTAGTCTGCCTTCTGCGCCGGCCCTTTCTGAAACATCAATCAATCACTCAGTCACCCAATCAGTTATTCAGTCATTCAGTTATCCAGTCAGTCAGTCAGTCATTCAGTCAGTCAGTCAGTCAGTCAGTCAGTCAGTTGGTCAGTCAGTCAGTCAGTCAATCAGTCAATCAGTCAGTCAGTCAGCAAGCCAGCCAGTCGATCAACAAGTAAGTAAATAGGCTGCACCAAAAAGGAAACAGGGAGTATCTATAAAAAGACATCAATGTAGAATCCCGGTTGATTTGTGAGTCAACCAGTCCATAACCGATAATCCAGTAAACGGAAGATCTTTTTAACCGAAGGACTTCCAGCACCTCTGTAACTTTTCTTTGTTGTCGCTCTTAAAGTGTCAAATTAAATCACTGCTCTACGTTCATGTCAAGTCAAGTAGGAATCTCGTAGCGGGAGATGATGACGCTGCATGGTGTGAGGATTACGGCACGATTTACCAACAGTTCCCAAGACGTCGGGGAACCACCAAAATTCCATCAAAAAGACCATCTAGAGCAACAAATACACTATCATAACCTTAAAATAAAGCAAATACCGTGAAACAGCAAAATTGCAGTTCAAGATATCGCTGCCATGGTAGCAACGAATTTCACACCAAGTTGTCTCCAAATAAATTTCAAAAAAAATTCCTAAGTTTGGAGGCGTTTGATTACATACCACCTCCAACCCACCAATCAATGGTTTCACTAAATCAAGTCGCGAAGTGTATATGTCATGTTTACCTGTTGATGAAATAAACGATCGATCAAAGCAACGGAAGATCAAATCCGGAGGTCCTGGGTTCGATTTCGGCCGAGGTCAAAGTTTATTTTTCTTTACTTCGAGCCGTCCCCCATTTTCTAACTAGGGCTAACGCTCAGTAGGATTTTGATAGTTTTACTTTGCACTGTACCTGAGACATTACAGAGGTAATTCTCTAATTTATTGTACTGTTGAGGTACTTATTCCAAACGGCACAACGAACGTTTGCTGTTAAAAATATAATTTGGGAGGGTCAGTGGATCTCCTTCGGCATCATTCTAATACATTTGTATAAAACAGAAATCGAGTATTGTAAAGTATTTATCAGGGACCTAATTTGCTTTACGCATATTTCTTTACTTTGTCCTTATTTACTCTAAAGACCTAAAAGGCATAAGAATCTAAGAAAATGGAAGAGAAATGTTCGGTTTTATTTCAAAATAAGTCTGCCAATTTTCTGAAACTCTGGATAAAGACGGATTGGACGGAAATGGATTACAATTTGTTCAAATGCGTCTTGAACCGACATTGTTAAAAAGTGGATATATTTTTTTCTCTGTTTGAGAACATATTTTGTTACATTTCTTTTTTGTTTCTAGCTTTGATATTAACACAGTTTTCGACTCATGGCGTAAAAATCTCAGTAGCGTTGCACATAAAGGAATTTCTCACCAAGTAAAACTTTTATGGCAACCACTCGTCCTTCACTGATGTCCACTCGTTCCTCTCTGGGCTCGGAAAATACTTCTTTCTTAGGTAATTCCCTCATGACTCCTTTGTGAACCTTACCATAAGCACCTCGACCAAGTTCCTCCATGATGGTTACTCGCTTAGGCGTGACTTCTCGTAGCAGCAAAGGAACGATGTTGGACTTCTTTCTTAAAAGACTGACGTCATTTAAAAATAAATCGAAATATATATATATAAATTTGTATTTAATCTTAGAATTTATTTTGCTTTGGCTATTTGATTAAAGTCCTCTTGTTTGGATTCTTGTGCAGCGCTGGGGAGGATGAAGGAATTTTTTTTATGTGGGAGGGAGGAGGGGGGGGGGGGGGGGTCCAAACTTTGATTCAGAAACACTGTTGAAACTTTATTGAGGCAAATTGCTTATCACCCACACCTCCGAGTCCCCCCCCCCCCCCCCCCCTCCTCCCCCCACTAGCGGTGACACGTTATAATCAACCCTTAACGGCGTACATGAAATGTAAATACAAAATACTGATGGTAGACTGATCCTAACGGCAATTGATCCGGCACCGCTCATCGGTTTGTCGCAGTGGAATTGGAGATTTTATTGTACATGAATTCTACTCGTAAAGGATACAGCCTTGGAACATGCTGTTTTTGTGCTTGGTATCAAAGGTTGTGCAGATGTCGTCATTAGGGAGCTTAAGCCAGCGACACACATACGCCGATAGCCGCGATCGGCGAAAATCGCCGTTATCTGGCATGTCAAATATCGGCGATTAAATTCGCCGGCATTCGCCAAGTGTGCTCGTTCCCGTGATTTTCTACATTATTGCTGCGAGCCAACCCATCAAGTTGGGCAATTTTATCACATATGTTTTGAAAACTGCCACATTGCCATAATCGGCGAATAAAATCGCCAGGTGTGTCCGCATCAATCGCTGCCGATCAAATTTGCCGCGATCGACGCATAAAATCGCCAGGTGTGTCGCTGGCTTTAAGCAACGACGATGGTAACGGCAATGAAAACGTCTATCTTTATTTCATTTGTGCTACTTCGCGATTATTTCAATCGCTCAATTTTTATAAAAATGGCGAGCTATCCAGGAACTAAATTGGTAGGAGTGGCGTACAAGTTAAGAATAAAAATGAAAAATTCACCGCCGTGCGTTCATGTTCGCCACAAAACCTTAAATGTGGTAATTTCACGTTGCTGTTTTACAGAGGACGACAGAGAAATGTACCAAAATGTAAAACGCACGGGCAGAGCGATTGTTTTTGTTTTGCGGCGTTGTCGTTGCCGTCGCCATAATCGTTGCTGAACCTCCCTAATATCAGAAAGCAGAGAAGAGTACATGTTTCAAGATTTTTATTAAAACTAAGTTCTTATTCAAGCCAAAATCTGCCTCTGTTTTCTTTTCGCTATCAACATGCTGCTAAAATACTAATTATTATTCGGCCTCATATGCTTTAAGATTTGAAGGAAAAAAATACTTAAAATATATTTTTTGTAAGAATGTCTACTGCCTTATATAACGTGGAATTCAATGCAAATTTTATGAATTAAGAGTCATTGTCTGAGAAAACCAGGCAGAGGTGAAAGATGGGGGTTGGCCGATTTCCTTCAAACTTTCACCATTTAATGTCTGTGCGAAATGATAATGAATGATGCTATTTAGCAATTCTCTTGTCGTTGCGTTTCGTAGTTTCACCACCCCCCCCTGGTTTTGACCCTTACTGACCCTGATGTCACGCAAAATATATACAAATTTGAAGCTCAATAAAATATATTTCGCGTCATTTCTGGGGACTCATATCGATTGCTTGTATTGTTTATCGTCTAAAAAACGTTGTTAAAGGAAAATATCCCGACTTAACATAAAACTTAATTTTTTATGGAGTTTTGCAATTTCCTTGTGATCGCGAAAATGTCTTGGGCCAAATGTTAGGCAATTTCGAAACCGTTTTTCTCAGAGGTGCGGCGTTCCTTTCCAAAAATTTCTGGATATTTTTTAAGCCAAACATCTGTTCTCCCAAAATCAGCAAACTCTAACTTGAGCCATTAAAATGCGTTTGCATGAGCCACGCTCGAAGTCAAAGATGACTCCGTATTTTTGCTAATAAAGTTCCACAGCAGGTTTTTCTCGGTTTTTCTTTATTTCATCTTCATCTTTTTTTTTTTTTTTTTTTTTTTGCTTTTGGATAAGCTCGATGAAACTATCCTAACTCTTCGAGGTAGAACTTCCCTGGAAGATTTAGTTGAGTGACGCTTTGGGCAGGAATAACATCAAATTGGTGTTAGCTCACACTTGATTTGATGTCACGGTATTTGACAATTGCCAAATAATATGACAACGTTCTAGCCTACCTTTCGTGCTTAGTATGTCTGCGTATGTCGTTCTCTTGCCTTCTTCTAAAGTAAATGATTCCAATAATTATCACAGCCACAAGAACTACAGAAATTCCAGCAATAATTCCAGCTATCTTTGCAGTAACGCTTTTATCCGTTGGAGTACCAGTTGTATCTGTCGTGGCATCATTTTTGTTGGTAGTAGTAGAAACGCTTTCATCTGTTGGAGTACCAGTTGTACCTGTCGTAGCATCATTTTTGTTGGTAGTAGTAGCCCTCTTCGCTGAAAGATTTATTTATTTATATATAAAAATACAACGTAACTAGTGTTAAACAGCCAAAAAAAAAAAAAAAAGAAAAAAGAGCAATTACAACCGAGCAGCAGACTGGACCACATTAGACAAATGGGTAAATTATCTTGAACAGACTGTAAAGGGGCGCTATTTTCCTTTTTCGTCTTCTTTTTTATATTTTTTTTCTTCTTCCATTTACGCCCAAAATCTAGCACCAACATGTGCAGAAAAAACTTTATCTTGTCTCAATTAAGACACTTTTAACTTGGCTGAAGTTTAAACTAATAATTCAAAGTTGCAAGTAGTAGTTGAAGATACTGAATAGATACAAGGTGAAACCTTAGCTTGTTCACTTATAACATTTAAATGGATGATCTTGATGTGAGTGATTTTCACAGTTTTTAACATCTCCATTCAACTTATCACACGACGGTATAATTATAACCTTCATCATAAAATAATATCACACCTGCGTTGACTTTTACAAGCCAAGAGATTGACTTTTTACTCTCGATTATTCCATGGAACGTAGAGACTGCAATCTCATACTTCTTGTCACAAGTGAGTCGTATGACATGGGAGGTTCTTGTAACTTGGGAAATAGGTATTTGACTCCAATCAGCTTCATTTTCTTGCGATTCCTTTGTTCTGTAGTATATCCTGTACTTTGTAATGAGGCATGCTTTGCGTCTTAGAGGACTCCATGTCAGATTAACATCGCAGCCATTTATTTCCGTTTCTTTGTTATTGATAACAGGAGGTATAGGCTCGCCTAAATAAAAAAAAAAAAAATCAATACACAACAAGCGCCATTTTTACCAATTATTGATCAGTGTCATGGGTGCGAGTTGCTTTCCTTGGGCTAACTCCCGGGGCCCCTTCCATCAACCTCCCCATGATAACCAATCTTGGCCAAATGCGTTTTCTTTATTTTACCATAGATCACGACCTAAAATAAAAAAAACAAATAAAAAATAAAATAATAATAATAAAAAAAAAAACAGAACTGAGTTTCAAATTGCATATCCTTCATGATCTCTTTCTTCTGGTCATTGCAACTGTTTTGTTGAGAGAATATTCCAAACAAACCCAGCGCATTCAACCTTACATCGCCGATTAATTTTGAGCCGTAAAAACCACCTTGTCCTTCTAGCAAATGAAATGCATCCAATAAAATTCCTGCCCTCGACTTATCGTCATTTGCTCGTCATCGATGATTTATGGGATATATTTTAACCATTTCTGCTATTTTTAGTTACACTTTGATAAGCCAGATGTTACACCACATGGAAACTGAAAACAATACGGTCCATTTCTGATAAGTTGCGACCATGTACTATACAAGCTGAAACTATTAACAAGTGGCTCCGGTTGACCAGGACAGAAGTGGATTGCAAAAAAAAAAAAAACAGTTTCCAAGTTGTATCCTAGTGAATACTAGTGAAACTCGTGACCTTTCGATAAAAACTAATTGGAGTTTGCTCTTCTTCCATCCTTTTCCTCGCGAGGGAGGGTACATGTTAGATCAAAATTATCCTAAATTAGTGAATTAGTGCGTATTCAAAGCACCATATTTCGATTATTGGCCACAGTACTTGAAACTTGAACAACATATACCAGCAAGAGACCTACGCTCGTCCTGTGAAGTCAGATTAAGGGTGCTATCGAAAGTGGCACCTTCCAAGACAGTTCAGCAGCCATGTTCAACGCACTGCCAAGCTACTTGCGGAACTGTACTGACTTTCGATCTTTTTAGAGAAATTTGGCACCATATCTTATCAATAATGCTCAAAAGAGATTAGAAGTTACATGAATTTCATTAAATCTACATTTTAGTTTCTTTATATTTTAATTGTTAAATTAAAATATGATATTATTGTAAATTATTATATTATACCATGTTTTGTGTAGTGATTAGAGTAGAATAGGAACTTTTTTTAGCATAGAAGAGCCAATTTATTAATGGAATGCTATTATTTTTATTATTATTATTATTTTTATTATTATTATTATTATTATTATTATTATTATTATTATTATTATTATTATTATTATTATTCACTTACGTTAGCATAATTTGACAAAACACCAACAAAATTCTGGTGACAAAGCCCTTTTAAAAATGTTCGGATTTCAACGGAAATCTCAAAATTACCAGGATACGGACTGCAGTTGAGAAATGAGTCTTGTTAGTTTTATAGGCCTTGAAACGAGGTGCTTTTAAAATGGGGATTTTATGGTGGGTATCGAAAAAAGTAATAAGTAATTGATTGTTACCTTTAATTATATCTGCTATTTCACCCACAGACAAAGCCCTTCCAACAACATAGAGATCCATAACTGAACCAACAAACGACTGTGTTGTTAATTCCGTAATTATTCCAATCTTGAAAAAATGCGGATTATTTCCGATAATACAGTACGGCTGCACATGGTCTGACGAAACAAAGAAGTGTTCATTCCATCTCTCCTGCAATAGTCTTTCAGTACTATTGACAAAGACTTTGATCTTGAACTGCTCACAAGTTATCACTATACGGTTCCAATCATTGATCTTGAAGTCTGCTTTTGCCAGAGTGTTGTAAACAGACAGAAAGACAACGGAATTCTTAATTGCAACGTAAAATAGTTTTCCACTAACTGTTCGGAGTGCTATTATAGGTCCATCAACACCAGTGGATTTCATCCAAAACGCAATTGTAAAATCACAATTCGTGATGTGTACGTTAGGTACAGTTGCGTAGGAGCTGTTATGACTAAAATAGACGGCCTTGCTGCCAGGACACCAGCCCTCAGTGAAGTTCACAGTACCAAAATATCTATTGAAAAAAATTAAACTTTTTTTAATTAAGAAGAGCGTAGTGAGAAGTGGAACTCATCTACAGCCACTCACAAGAGCTTTTATTACAGACCCCTGTTACATTTTCCGCAAATTTAAATTTGGCCATCAGACCTTAAACACCATTGTAAAGTGACACAAGCATATCATATCATAGCATATCATACGGTCTGAACTGAATTTCTCAGCGTCCACAGAAAGATGGCTTCCTTAGTTCTTCTATTACTTACTTTACGTCTGGATCAGACCCATCTAATATCCAATGGCTGATTATTCTCTTCCCTAAAAGGAAACCATGTGTGCGTGATTAGGCGCGTACGAAAGAACATTCATTAAAAACAAAAAAAAAATAATGATGATGATGATAAAAACATAATAATAATTATTAAAGAAATATATAATCATCATAACAACAACAACAACAATTTATTTATCTACAGATTTAGATTATATAAAGGGCTTGTCCCGCAAATAGCCACAAAGCTAGTCGAGGCGGGACAAGACGAGCACGAGAACATAATAAAAAAAAAAATTACAGTAAATTAGAGACATGCTGGAGAACGGAAAACTTAACTTTACATAATAGCGCAGATTTAGATAAGGGTATACACCAAAATTAAAGTAAATTTTTTTTAGAGTTGCAGGTATCCCGTTCCAAATCTTGACCCCAACACGTGAGAATGCATTTCGTGTGGCATTAATGCGAGATTCCTTTATATAAAAATAATCAGAGGTAGAGGAACGCGTTTTATAGGAATGGACACTAGAAATTCGAGAAAACAGATTCAAAATATTTCTTGGGGCATTGTTTTCGTTTCTATCAAACATGAGGTTGCAAACGGATTCATAATACAAGAATCGTACTGGTAGTATTTTTGCTTTAACAAAAAAAGGTATGGCATGGTCGTTTGTTTCATCAAAATATATTAGCCGCAATGCGCGCTTTTGAAGAACAAGAATTTGATCAAGGAAGGTTTTACATGCATTGCCCCAATAAGTGAGACCATAAGTTATGTAAGGTACGATTAGAGACTGATAAATATTCAAAAGAGTGCAAGTAGGAACAATATGCCGTAACCTTGCGATTAGCCCAATTGTCTTACTTATTTTTGTTGCAACAGAATTAATATGTGTCTTCCAGGACAAATTTTCATCAATTAATAATCCAAGATATTTAATGAAGTTTTTACGTTCAAGAGAAACCTTTTTGTTGTCTTAATTGTCAAAAATATAGATCTGAGGTTGATAGTTGAGCTTTTTCTGGTGAGGGCGAAAAATAACGTAGTTTGAATTTTTAATATTCATAGTAAGCTTGTTAGAGGTCAGCCAGGTATATAGGTTGTGTAATTCTTCATTTAGTATAAATTCTAGTGACTTTAAGTCTTTATGAGCAAAAAAAAAACATGAGTGTCATCTGCAAAAAGAAAAAATTGGAGTTTATATACATTTATATAGAGCAGGAAGAGAAGTGGTCCCAGAACGGAGCCTTGGGGTAAACCACAATTTATATTTAGTCTGCTAGGTATACAACTGTTAATTTCAGTAGTTTGTGTACGATTTGATGAATAGGAGAAAAAACAGTTTATGTGGCATCTCTCCATAATAAGAACCTTCCCAGAATCCTTTGCACCAGAAATGTCGCAAATGCGTAATAACTTTGTTAATTTGAAGCCAAGGAGAACGCGACATAAACTGGGAATAACACTTGCAAAAAAATATCACTTATATCAAATTTAGTGTAATGACGTCATCAGTCACGTGAACACACGTAAAACGCGTTTAAACTCATCACAAAAACAGACACTTTATCACAAGTCTCGCGCTGAGAAGCGCATCCTTTAAAAAAATCTAAACAAACCTTGTGGAGTCGAAGTATTTACCAGTCAAAATAGTGTTTATAGACCTAATGTCATATTAGAACACTCATTTGCCTGATACCATGGAGAATTTACTGATGGGCTTGCCCAGGGAATCAAACGTCAACGAATACCTTCTGAAGTCGAAGAATCATTTTACTGTTCATTTCTGCTTTTAATCAGATATTTTGCTTTTATAATTTCGTTTCTACAACTTGTCCACTATCTAGATTTAGGAACCAAACCCATGTCATTGTAAGAGCGCTTGCTCGACCGGTAGAAAACATAAGGTTCTACTAGAGGTTGTCTGAGCTCCAAACTAAGCAGCCATGAAGTGAATGCGAATCGTTTACGGAAGATTCTCTCCGCGCGAATCTTTCGCCAGGTTGAAAAAAATGCGATTTTCCAAATACAAATAATGATCATTTGCTGTCCAATGTTTTTGATTGATTTCTCACGTTATTTAAGTCAACGCAGGTGATTTCTTCCGCCCGGCGCCCTCATGTTTCCCACCTCTTCTTTTCATATTCCTTTGGAGACTTTTGGACCTTTGGATACTGTTTTTAACCAAATGTATAACAAAAAAAAATATCATAGGATGAGCAAAAGCATACCCAGAAACAGGTATTCAGTAATAAATTGAAAATCCAATAAAACACTAGGAAGGTTGAATCGGATTTCTTCATGTATTCGACGCGTACGTTTGAAAACGCTTTGCAAACTGACTTTTAAAACTAGTGTCCAGGTCAGCGTGGTCACAAAGCTGATTGTGTCTCTTTAAATCGCTTCGATAGGACAAATACTCGTGGAGAAACTAATTTTTGAACATTTTGTTTCGGGGCAGTTTCGTTCGCACCGTACGGCTCTCATTCAGTGTGAACACATTTAAAGATCATATCTGTGCGAAGCAACCAAGAGTGATTTCTCCAGACTCGTACCCAGTCGCTATTTACGTGTTTTTTGGTGTGAGAGGATTGGATACGAGGATGGATTGAGGCGCACGGGGTGTCATGGGAAGATATTGGATCAAAATCCGCAAGTCGCTATTTTTCCTTCGCCTCTTCCCATGACACCCCTATGAATGCTAGGAAAAAATTGGATTTCCGTTTTTAGGCTTAAGTAAAAATAAATATACTAGCTAGAATAGATAAAAATTTGTCCATTTGTGGTAGCTTGGAAACGATCGAGGAAAGTTAGAGCCGGACGAAGGCCTGGATTAAGCAACAATAATTCTAAAGTACGTTTATTATGATCGATCATCCGGGTGAGTGTAGTCCTGAGAAGCTCTGTTTGTGGTAACTTTCGACAACCTGAGCGGAAGAGTCAAGTGAAGCGTGGAACGTCGTTTTGAATTCCAACCCTTCTCCAGATCTGCTTTTCATGCGTAGTTATAAACCGCGCAAATATAATCTCTGTTTTAGCAGACACCACCGTTAAGAAACCCGACTTTCTTGGACCATCGCGAGAGGCGCAGAACGTATGCGCAGTAGCAGAAGGAAGCACCGTCCTTAACGGGTTGACTTATCTCCATTTGGAGATAATATATTAAATATCTGACATATCAAACTTAGGGTGATGACTTCATAAGTCACATGATATCCAAATAGGCGTTTTCAATTATATATCACTTCAGCAGCGGTTCTACTTGTAAAAATAATAATGATAATAATAATAATAATAATAATAATAATAATAATAATAATAATAATAATAATAATAATGATAATGATAATGATAATGATAATGATAATGATAATAATAATGATGATGATGATGATAATAATAATAATAATAATAATAATAATAATAATAATAATAATAATAATAATAATGTAATTATAATCTTTTATTTACAGTTCATCAAATATTTCCAGAGCAAAAACGATACAATTACAAAAGCATTGGTTAAATAGTGTTCAACAAAAAGATGCTAGAATTAAAAAATACAGATTTCAAGGGCATGTCGACCTATTAATCTTGTGTCACAGGTTTGTGAAATGAATCAATGAGTATAATGGAACGAATCAGCTATAAATATAACGGAATTTGTTAAAAAAGTTAAATGAAATTCAATGTTTTAAAATCATCTCCACTTGACTTAAAAAAAAAAAGAATAGAAGAAAATATAATAAGCATCTCCCAAATGACCCCTTCTTGATGTCACGTTGAACTTTTCGTATTGCCCTAGAACTTCTAAGACAGACAAGTGCAGATCTTAATGGTGCGAATGAAATTCGGCTTATCATCCATGACATGGTTTTGGCATATTGCTCCCCTTTCTTGATAGAAATCAGCTCCTCTAATCGACGATGGTATCTCAAGCATTCCTTTCCCATTCCGCCAGTTGTAGCGAAGACCAAAGGTGTAAATGTTGAGTACAGGGTCTTTTTTTCATTCTTATGCATACGATAGATCTGTTGCGGTTCCAGGTAATAATAATAATAATAATAATAATAATAATAATAATAATAATAATAATAATAATAATAATAATAATAATAAGAATAATAATAATAATAATAAATTTAAAAATACAGTTAACGATAAAAATGAGCGAAAAAACGGAAGGACGTTTCGGTGTCATCCTGGCACTGTTATCAAGTAAATTATCTTTTCTGTTGCATTCTTTACTTGATAATGGTGCCACGATGACACCGAAACGTCGTTCCGTTTTTTCGCTCAGTTTTATAGTTAATAATAATAATAATAATAATAATAATAATAATAATAATAACAATAACGATAACGATAACGATAACAATAACAATAATAATAATAATAATAATAATAATAATAATAATAATAACAATAATAATAATAAACGATTGGAACACTTAAGGCAACTTTGATCATGCCCGAGATCTCCAGTCACTCAAGTTTGCATAATGAATTTCCCAGGAACAAAAAAAAATAAAAGCATAGATTAGTACTGAACTGTGAGTACCTTTACAGCCGTAGAGCTCCACCCTCATTGATATGTGGTTATGCCAAGCAGTTGGTATGAATCGGATGTAACGAGCTCTGATTGGTTTGTTGAGGTCGTGATTGACAGTGGTGTCCCTGTCTTTGTTTGCAACAAACTCCTAAATCAACAAGACACAAAGCAATAAAGAATAATACTCGTTTTACAATTTGCTGAATGTGGTTTTGCTGTCGAAAAAAAACGAAACCTGATATTAAATGCATTACTGCTTTTCTATTTTGTTGTAAATTGCGTTGTATTTCTCTTTAAAAGCCCTATTTATATTGAGACCGTATACGATACCTTGCTTTGATTTTCTCCTTTTTCGCTGTAGTACTGGAAGTCAAAGCCTTTGTAACTGTATTGAAGTTTGTACATCTTCACCCACTGGCTGTTAGCTCCATTTCCTTGTGTTGCTACACGTGTTACCGTAGTTTGCAGATTACCCAGGTCAATCTGCAGCCATTGATTGACATCATTTGTTTGAGCTGACCATGAGCCTCCTACATTTGAAGTTGCTTGAGTGTGTAGTCTGCCATTGCTTGCTGCATGATAAACATCAAGGTGTGAAGAGGAACTAATTTGCTCGTCAGCAATCGTACCATTTCCCATGCCAAGAGCTCCTCGACATTCTAAGAATTGACACGAATAACAATTTAATAAGGGTTTCAAGAAATGGTGATGTTCACTTTTTCTTGACACTACATTGTGAATTCCGAGCAACACAATCTTTAGGAGCGGTGTCCGATTACCCAATTACATTCGACATAGGAGGAGACTCCGTATCCCCACTAATGTACAAGCTGCTCGAAAGCCAGTTAAAAAGGAAGCTTTTTTATGAGGCAGGGGTCAGGCTATTTTTTAAGAGGTTCATGGGTTACAAATAGTCGCGGGAATCATCGAAAACGGCTAATGTCTCTCGCTTTTCACCCCTACTTATCCTACGAAGCACGCGTTTCCGTGGATTTTGCTGCACTGAAAAGTCGATCTCCCTATTTTGATGCGAGCGAAATTGAGCAAGAGCAAATAATGATAATAATAATAATAATAATGATAATAATAATAATAATAATAATATTCCAAGCAAAATTGATATTTACAAGTTAAAAGTAGAAAAAAGAGCTATTAAAACCTATTTACAATTCAATATTTAAAATTCATTTCGATTAAAAAAAAGCGACTATTTCCAAGCCCAACAGAGCTATTTTCAAGCACAATTTTTTAACAATAGTAAGACTAAAATTTTGATGAAATAAAAAAAGTTGTTAAAAAGATCCTAGAATACTAATTTACAACGTCACGCCATCATTCACTTTCTAAAATTAGCGGAGACACGCTTGGCTAGCGTTTAAGCGGCAGTCATCAATGAAATCCCCAAATGGAATTTTGTGGAAAGGTGTCCTGGAGCCTCTTACGCATGTGTGTACCGACCTTAAAATCTCAAAAGAAAACAATGTTCTAATCCAAGTGATAGTAGGTGTGAAGAGGAACTAATTTGTGAAGAGGAACTAATTTGCATAATAATAATAATAATAATAATAATAATAATAATAATAATAATAATAATAATAATAATAATATTATGACAATAACAATCTGCGATAAAATATTGTAAAACATAGCACGACGTTTCGACGTTTCCAGAACGTCATTATCAAGTGAAAGTAAAATAATGAAATCGAGTATATATAGTTAAGAGATGATTAAATTGAAAGTTAGACAAAAAGTTTGGCTGTAATGGAGTCATTCTGGGTGTTTAAATTGGGTCTTACTGTTCTTATGTACAGCATTTTGTAAACAAGACAATCCCATTTTGTGCTACACTTTTTGAGCATTCTAAATTGGCTCTCATTGAGTAAGCCAATGTTCCCATTGCCACCTCTCAGATGGCGACCAATGGCAGAGTATCTATGATCAGCAATGCGTTGAAACAAATGGCGCTTCGTATATCCAACGTAATTTGAATGGCACCAATCACATTTAAAACAGTAAACAACGCTATGCTGATTTACGATGCGTGGCTTGATCTCTTTAAACTTTAGGTCTTGCTCAAGTTTCTTACTGGTGTAGATTGGTTGTACATCAATGCCGATTTTTTAACTGAGATCGCGCATTTGCCTTTTGACCATGTTCGCTGAGACTTGATCTTTGAACGGAATACTGACTCTTAAAGTTTCAGAGGAAAGTAGAGGAATAATCACATTAGTCGATGATACAATTCCCCCAAGACCTAGGGTAACCAAGGTGATAAAACATGGATTTTAGGTGCCTACATTCATCGACGAATGATTGATGCGTAGAGGAACATTGTTTCTATAAGACACTTCTTGTTGCGCAAATCGGTGGGACTTTGAAAATGAAGTAAAAGGCCCGTATTCGTAGGTTTACGATAGATTTAGTTACACATTTCCACTTAGTTTACAATAAGTTTATCGACATTTGTCGATTGTACCATCGTCAAATGTGATTATTCCTCTACACCAGATGCTGAGACAAAATCTGATAAAACTTTAAGAGTCAGTATTCAGAATTTTTGGGTAGCCTCTATCAAGATTAATTCTGGTGAAATGAGCTCTTCCTTTTCTTAAGCGACGCTAGAAACTTTTGCAAGCGCATCTTCTGCCGGTGCAAACAGCAGCTAATACTTTCCGCTTTCGATGTCTTCGAAACTGCTCTTCGGAAGAGATCCTGCGGAAATACCCACCGATGATCGGCTATAACCACGCTCAGCAAGGGTACCAAGTGCTTTTCGAAGGCATTCATTGAAAACGTGGTCCGCCATCTTGAAAACTACATCTGAATGTGACTGACAACTCACATTTGGATGTAGAAAACGATATTAGCAAGGTTAGTTCTCAACTTAGTAGTAATTACTACGGTGCGTGTTTTTGTCGTATACCGTAAAGTTCACAAAACTGTTAATACTTAATTCATAATTGATAGATTTTGACTGTTAAAGAACATTTTATAGTGATGAACGATGTTAAAAATAAATGTGTCTGTTTTCGTGCTCCTCCCTCCCTGGAAAAGCAAATGGAACTTATTATCACTCTTTTTAAGGTCCCGCCCTATTTTGTTTCTTAGTTACTGAATATTTTACTTAATAGCATGAGGTTTTCTGTCTAAATTACCAATCTGGAGAGTCTCTTTTGCGTTAGTGTGAGTCAACACAAACCTTTACACCTGAGTGTGCTGACATCCTCGCTCCAGGTTCCTAACAATGCGCACCGAATCGTGGCAGGGCCGCTCAACTGGTAACCATCCAAGCAGTGAAACGAACAAGTTGATCCATAATCTTGGTTTGACGTGAGACATTCGGGGGGATAAACTCGCACACCATTCTTTAAAGTAAGGTTTTTACACGGTTGTACCAGTGAAACTTATGCAGAAAGGAGAGACGAAAACAAAACAAAATTATGTTTCAGCCAGAAATATATAGATGCGTCGGTGGAGCAAAGTTATTTTCAGTATCTCGTTAATTATCCCTTCGCGGAAACACAAAAGATTATATGAACGAGGTATTATACTTTTGGCAAGGCCTAGAGAACGCGAAACACCATAAATGACAATAAGATGTGGTACTGAATAATTCTGAAAGTAAGTGCAAAAAATATTGAAGCTCAAGCGAACATCTACACAAAAACATGTAACCAAGTAAAATGCGGAAACATAGCGGGGAGTGGGATGATTTAGCAGCTTAGTCAAGTTTGTCAACTGCTTTTTGATAAGACACGAAGGAAAAAGTCCAAACCTAACGTTGAAAACTGGACTCATGTGTATCTCGTGTTTTAGGGAATTTCCTTCCAAACGTACATATTCGATACCCCCGGCGACAACGGGGACATGAATAGCGCGGATATTGATCATCGCTGTTTACTGACGCGATTAAAGACTGAAACCTAAGGGCAACAAAACTAAAACATGCGACAATGCACAAAAATCGCAAGTGTAAATAGGCCGTAACGATTCACATTTCTGTAATCTTTATTTTAAAAATTATCCATTGTCAGCAATGTAGCACACGTACGTTTCTCGCACGCTTGTATAAAACTGGTGACGAGGCATTGTTTTCTTTGATCTGCCATGATTTCATTTTACGGTTCTTCTCCTTGTAACTAATGTTAAGCCTGAGCCTGACTTCGTGTATCTAAAGACTAACTGTAGTTAAAGTGTATATGAGAAAAATAATTTTTCTTCGCTTTTTAGGAGTTTGATGCGTGTGCAAACCGATTCTAAGAATAAAACTTCTCTAAAAATTTTGAAAACCATTTTTTCAGGGAAAACCCCTTCCTTTTCCTTTTAAAAATGCCGCGGTACAGGGACCTAATTTACCACGTAATGACGTCGATCTACTTGACATTGTTCCCGGGAGTGTTGTGTTTTGGTTGGAACACGCTTAAATCGGGAATATTTTCGAATCTTTCGATAGCTCCAGCGAACAAAAACAAGCAGAGAAGAAAAGTAAGTCGTGAGTCGTGGGTCGTATCAAACCATAGGTGACTAGACATGCCGTAGCGAACCATGTTGACTTTCGACAATCGTCAATGGCTGTGCACAGTGGAAACGATTGTGCGTCGAATTCCGTTAGCGTTTAGGCAAAACCCTCCATTTTAACTGTCAGCTTCCAAAAGCGGAAAAACAACAAGCTATCCTAACGATTAATTCATAGAGGAAGCTGAATGCTCTTACTTTATGTTCGAATTCCAATTTTGAACGTGTGTTGAGATAAAGAACGAGCAGAGACAACTCGGGGTAGACAAAGAGGGACGGCGTCTCATTATTTGTGAACTTGCGAAAAGGGCTATTAAATTTTAATTTTGTAAATACATTTCTTAGAGATCTTTGGTTCTTGTCATTTGTTGGTAATAACGGGAATAATTTCAAATTCAAGAATCAACATTGATTTGGAGTTCATTTATTGTCTCCTCTCGGCAACTTATCAGGATCTGTTTTCTAAACTTCAACTTTTAAATCAATTTCGGGAATATTACTCACCAGTAATAAATCTTAAAAGCTGCATCAGAATTTTAAAGAGATTGCAACAGAAGAAAGTTACTACAACTGCAGTCAGATAACGAAAGATGCTATCAAAACATTTAATCATCTAGTCGAGTTTGAAAATAGTCCGACGAAATTTATAATATCCATGTCTTATTGCAATGAAGACCATACGCCTCTTGTGCGTTGCAGCATCACCCCGAATTTAACAAAGACCACGGAATTATCTGTCTTGTTTTTCAAATGATATAATCTGTTGGCCTTCCAGTTGAGTTATATCTCACACTGAGACGGATTCCTAAAAACCACGAGTGCTACTTGAAACCGAAAAACACTAAAACTTCGAATCGCTTCAACTACAATTACTTTGACGATCTTGTCCCAAACCGCTGGTTCTGGAGAAGCTTGGGCATTTTTTCTTCGTATTATTGTAAGAAATCAGTAATTACTAGGCGCTCCAACTTCAAAAGAACGATGGAATGCTCTGCAAAGTGGCTTTACTCCACCACCAGTTCTTTTTTTTTTTATCAAGTAAAGTTAAGCTTATCACGTGAAGTTTCGGCCGCGCGCGACAGCGACTTTTTAGAGTCAAAATAGCACTTTCTCGAACGGGAAACGACGACGTTTGGAAAACGTCATGAAGTTTTAAGTTTAGAATCTATTTTAGTATATATGAAAATTTAAAATAGAGAAGAAATTTCTTTTGTGCCACATACACTTAAGGCGTACGTATGGATGCAAACAATGTTACGTGCGTAACGATTCTCTTTCGACGTGCCATGTAACCAGGCCTAGTCTTAATTGTCAGCAAAGCTTATTTATTTACAAATAAGGTCGTTATTTTCTAAAGAAACTGTGGTGGTGCGTAGATGGGGAAAGGAAACGAATATTTGACCTTATCATCAGAGTTGATGAGGTTATTTCGCCACCGTAAAGAGATTCTCTTTGCAGCACTCAAATCTCAGTTTAAATTAGCCAAACTATCTTACCAACTCTGTTGCTTATACCAAACATTAATTTATTTTCGGTTTATCGACTTGGGTAATAAAGATTAGTTTATAAATCTTCGGAATGCTGTGGGAAATACCACGGAAGTCAACACACAGACGAAAAATCGACACTTTTAAACTTAACGCCTCGCAAACAAAACGGCAGTTGTATAAGGGCTGCGGTGTAGAGCCGTATTTGGGTCACATGATCGAAATGGACCAATCAGGAGCAAGCATGATGACGTCAAAATGAAATATTGCATTCCTGAGGATGATGTAATGGTGTTAGTATGCAAATGAGGTGTATTGAAATTTTTTTGCCCGTAGCCAATCAGAAAGCGGGGTCAAAGGTCAACCAAGACAAAAACCACGTGATGTCAAAGCAGGAACAAATTTTTAATGTCGATTACAACAACTTTATACAACCTTTGGGCGGACTTGACTTCTCCATGTTCACTGCAAACTGACTGACCGACTCACTCTCTTGCTTAAATAAGATTTCCACTCCTCACCTCGAACTGATTTGTGGGTGAGAAAAAAAAAGGGGTATGGGGAGGGGGGGCACACCCTCCATGTATCAGTTCACACTCACTCGTTTAAATACGATTCCAACTCCTCACCTCAAAATGATTAATGGGTGAGAAAGAGGGGGTATGGGGGGGGGGGGGGGGCACCCCCTCCATATATAGGTCATGTGACCAAGTCCCTCTCAATCTTATAAAAAAGATGACCCGTCGAGAATTTTCGTGACCGACCACTTTTGTCTGCTTAAACAGGTCCTACCAGATTCTGACCAATGGTCACATTTTATGACCAAATAAGGTCACTTATTGCTGATTGGTCAGATTCGTTTATATAAGCCATCATCTTTTCGGAAAAAAAAAATTGAGTGTGATCCAACATGCACTGGGAAGAAGAAGACGATAGTGATGACGATTAACTTTTGTAAGAGGCATTGGGTCGAGGAGAAAAGCAGTTGGGTGGAGGAACGAGTCATGCCACTGGTCTTGAATTTTTTTCCTTATACGGATCGTCGAGCACGGCGTTTTGAGGTGCATCGACGTACATTGACGACGCGTGTGTCTCAACCAAGCCAATGGAGTGGTTAACATTGCTTAAAGGCTCGAGAATAAATTATGACATGGTGTGCTGCGTCAAGTGTTAAACGGAGAAGAAGACGACAAGGATTTCTTGTTTGTGAACATGTCCTCAAATTGATTACGTCATGCTTATCAGTCGATCGCATCGTGTGTCCGTGGGTGAATGGCGTAGAAACGAATATCAGTGACAACGTTGTCTTCCAAGTTGTCCAGCATTTTGAACTCGAACGAACAATATAAAATGGACGACAGTTTTGAAACCCATAATCCTTGTAGTTCTTCCATCACTCTTTTCATCTGGTCTTCGCTGATCGGCCACGGCTTTCCAAAATGTGTAGTAGTTGATTTTGTCGAATGCCAGTATAATAAGGAGTATTTGATAGTTAATCATTAACTGTGCTGTGGAAACGTGCGTTTTGGCACATAACACATGACATTACCTGTAGTTCACCTTTGTCTCGTAAACACGCTTTAATTTCCTACCCTCATCCACTTGCAGGTCATATCAGGGGGCTACAGGTTTGGTCTTTTCTCACTACCAGTGCAAAGTAAATTTATTCCACCACGGCGATGGACGGTGGATGAATCAAAGAAATGAATGGTTCCTCGCTGTGTTTTCTCCCCTGCTTGTAGCGTAATAGTAATAATAATAATAATCATAATCATAATAATAATCATAATCATAATCATACTCATACTCATGATCATGATCATGATCATGATCATGATCATGATCATGATCATGATAATGATAATGATAATGATAATGATAATGATAATGATAATGATAATGATAATGATAATGATAATGATAATGATAATGATAATGATAATGATAATGATAATGATAATGATAATGATAATAATAATAATAATAATAATAATAATAATAATAATAATAATAATAATAATAAATTTGGCAATAATTGTTCGGAAAACGAAAAACCCGTCAATTCAAAAAGTATTTTAGTACAAATACACAATCAAACCTGTAATTCGTTCTATAGCGTATTTCTAGAAGTACTCGAACATTACTGAACATTACCGTGATGTGGATTTGAAATGTCCGCTTGCTTGTCGTTAATTCTTGGATTTCTGCTATTTATTCTGTAGAATATTCCTAAGATGTTCTTCTTTCGAGTTTTTGTTTTGAAAAGCAGTGTTTTCTTTCCGATAATGCAAAATTGACGTCTTGATTATTTACGCTTGAAGCGCGTGGGGTGCGCCATAACGGCTGAAATCTGATATCTCAGTGCAAGAGAAAACAGTGCACCCCAGCGAGAACTAATTTCACTAAAGAAGCTTCTACTTGTTTACATAATTCGGGGAAGGAGGGTACCCGCTACTGTAACAAATTGATATTGATGGATGAAACCATTGGTTACAAGGGATGGAGGGTATCCCTGCAGCTGGTTTGTAAACGATCATATCTACAACACCGATCTTTCATTCGCGATATAGTTTTCAAATTCTGTTTATCATGCGAATTGAGTTGTTTGCTAATCTTGCCTACTAAAAAGTTAAGTTTCGCTTCCGCCCACGCATACGACATAACGGTGATAAGTATTGCAGGCTCAGGTTTCACGGAAATGATTACAGCGGACCATTTTGGATCATGGGTTTGATCATCTAAGTGGTTGAGCGTCCCTGAGTTCTAAGAGCCATACCGCAGTTTACCTATCAAGCGAGGCCTAGAAATTCTTTACACCCTTCTGTAACTCGGGCGTCAACCACGTTCAGAAGAGCGTTTGTTCCTCGTGTTCATGCGCTAGAAGCTCACGTCGAAACTTCTTTCGTTTTCAAAAGCGTTTATTCACGTTCTTTTTCCGTCAAACGGGCCTCATTTCTAAGTAAAATCGTCCTCTTGGCTGGTGTCTTCTTCTTCTTCTTCGTCAGGGACTTGAAGCCTCTCAAAGACTCTGTTTAACAAAAATTTTCGTTTGTCCACGGGCTGCTTCCGCAGCTTCTTCGTCATCCATAGAGTAGTAGTTACTCAAGAGCTTGAGAAGAGGGCAGTGGTTACTTATGAGCATGAGGAGTCGCAGTGATCCGGTGACGTTACTAGGAAGAAAAATTTCAATATGTTCCAGAAACCCGCCAAAACCTTAACACGCGCGTCTACGTCGAGTTCAAGCTAAGAACGTAATGGTGTAATCAAGACGCCGAAACGTATTTTCATCGTTGGTTTTTGCTTGTATTTGTGTTAACAAAACCTTGCTTATTCGAAAATTTTAAACCTGACAATAAAATACCAGAAATTTATGTACCTCGTCACCAATCTCCCACTGGCTCAGTGGTGAGAGCACAAAACCCGTACAAGGAAGGATTATTGGTTCCCTTCCTGTCAGCCATGCGTTTGTCAATGCGGTTCAGTTAAAAAAAAAAAAAGAAAAAAATACAATGCTTTGTATGCTAAAGCCTTTTAGAATTATTGTTGCCTAACTATCTCTAAAAAAGCACGGACATTCTCAATTTTCTGTTACCATTAACCTCATGCTAAGATTTGCTTTGCTTGCTTAGTCTACTGCTGTATTAGAAGGCACAGCCCTTAGACATGGCTTTTCTGTCAAGAAGTATACAAATAAACATAGACTACATCTAACTGACTTATCAGTAGCTCTGTTCATGCTCATGAGTAACTATTACTCGTGCTTTATGCTCATGAGTAACCACTGCCATCTTCTCAAGCTCTTGAGAAACTACTACACGTGCTCATGAGTAGCTACTACTCGTACTCATAGGTAGCCACTGCCCTCTACTTATGCTCATGAGTAAGTACTACTCATGCTCATGAGTAGCTACTACTCGTGCTTATGAGTAACCACTGCCCTCTTCTCAAGCTCTTAAGTAACTACTTTTCATGCTAATGAGTAACCACTGCCCTCTTCTAATGGTCATGAGTAACTACTGCTCATGCTCATGAGTAACCACTGCCCTCTTCTCAAGCTCTTGAGTAACTACTACTCGTGCTCATGAGTAGCTACTACTCGTGTTTATGAGTAACAACTGCCCTCTTCTCAAGCTCATGAGTAACTGCTCATGCTCATGAGTAACCACTGTCCTCTTCTCAAGCTCATGAGTAACTACTGCTCATACTCATAAGTAACTACTGCTCATGCTCATGAGTAACCACTGCCCTCTTCTCAAGCTCATGAGTAACTACTGCTCATGCTCATGAGTAACAACTGCTCTCTTCTCAAGCTCATGAGTAACTACTGCTCATGCTCATGAGTAACAACTGCCCTCTTCTCAGGCTCATGAGTAACTACTGCTCATGCTCATGAGTAACCACTGCCCTCTTCTCGGGCTCATGAGTAACTACTGCTCATGCTCATGAGTAACCACTGCCCTCTTCTTATACTCATGAGTAACTACTACTCGTGCTCATGCTCATGTGCCACTTTTGTTAATTGCATGGAACACAGCTGTGATGAGTGACTCATCCATATAACAATTGACTTAGTTGGTCATGCTCATTTTGAGTTCAGACAACGCGGAGTACACATGCCTTAGCGTATAAGGCATCTTTGCCAGTATTGTCAAAAATCATTTAGTCGGAGTTACAACAGAGACCGCCACGAGAGGCAAAGTTGCTTGAAACGCTCACAGGGAGAACAAGAGGAAAATTTAACAAATGAATGCCGCCTTTCCGGAAGTCGAAACAGACGAACAATGTGAAAAAAGGGAAGAGGAAGGTTAAGAAAATGGAGATGACGAAGACGAGGATGAAAGCATGGATAGTGATGACGAAGATGATGAAGAAACGTGGAGAATGATTCCGACTCTAACACTAGTGATCTTTGGGAAAACCTGCGAGGAGAAGTGAGAGATGCTCTAAATCCCAGTTATGTCGAAGAAGTGGAACGGTTTCTGGAAGAGGTGGAACCTAGAGAGGTTGCTTAGGCCAAAGCGTTGAATTTTCTATTACCGGCCCACAGGCGAAAGTTGCGAAGGCTGTATTTGCACTATCTAAAAAAGTTTCGTCGTCTTAGGGGGGTTCCTGTACATCAAAAAATTACTGCCACCCTACGTCGCTTCATGGACGAGAACTCTTTGGATTACGAAGAAGCTGCGGAAGCAGCCGTGGACAAACAGAAATTTTTGTTAAACAGAGTCTTTGAGAGGCTTCAAGTCCCTGACGAAGAAGAAAAAGAAGACACCAGCCAAGAGGACGATTTAACTTAGAAATGAGGCCCGTTTGACGGAAAAGAACGTGAATAAACGCATTTGAAAATGAAAGAAGCTTCGACGTGAGCTTTCAGCGGATGAACACGAGGAATAAACGCTCTTCTGAACGTGGTGCACGCCCGAGTTACAGAAGGGTGTAAATAATTTCTTGGCCGCACCTGATAGGTTAAACTGCGGTATGGCTCTTAGAATTCAGGGACGCTCAACCACTAGGGTGTGAGCAACACGTTCCCGCTTGTAACCTAGGTATTTTATTTTGCATTAAACATTTTCCCTTTTATTTCAATGATTTATATTTCGTTTTGGGACTGGGTACAACCAAAGCCTCTAAAACTAGTCTTTTTCAGGTGAAGTTTATTTTATTTCTTTTTTGCTCCTTTGTGGTTAGGACACTGTGTTGTAGCCACAGTATCCCAGGTTCAAATTCTGGTCAGGGCAATATTTTCTCTCTCTTTTTTTATCTTTTAAGATGATCAAACCCATGATCCAAAGTGGTCCGCTGTTGTCATTTCCATGAAACCTGAGCCCGCGATACTTATCACCGTTATGTCGTATGCGTAGGCGGAAGCGAAACTTTTTTTAGAAGGCAAGATTAGCAAACAAATTAATTCGCATGGTAAACAGGATTAGAAAACTATATCGCGAATGAAAGATCGGTGAAACCAGCTGCAGGGATACCCTCCATCCCTTGTAACCAATGGTTTCATCCATCAATATTAATTTGTTACAGTAGGGGGTACCCTCCTTCCCCGAATTATGCAAACAAGTAGAAGCTTCTTTAGTGAAATTAGTTCTTGCTGGGGTGTACTGTTTTCTCTTGCACTGAGATATCAGATTTCAGCAATTATGGCGCACCCCACGCGCTTCAAGCGTAAATAATCAAGACGTCAATTTTGCATTATCGGAAAGAAAACACAGTCACCTTTTTGAAACAAAAGAAGAAAGAAGAACATCGTAGGAATATTCTACAGATTAAATAGCGGAAATCCAAGAATTAACGACAAGCAAGCGGAAATCTCAAATCCACATCACGGTAATGTTCGGTAACGTTCGAGTACTTCAAGAAATACGCTATAGAACGAATTACAGGTTTGATTGTGTATTTGTACTAAAATACTTTTCAAATTGACGGGTTTTTCGTTTTCTGAACAATTATTGCCAAATTTATTATGATTATGATTATGATTATGATTATGATTATGATTATGATTATGATTATGATTATGATTATGATTATGATTATGATTATGATTATGATTATGATTATGATTATGATTATGATTATGATTATGATTATGATTATGATTATGATTATGATTATAATTATGATTATGATTATTATTATTATTATTACGCTACAAGCAGGGGAGAAAGCACTGCGAGGAACCATTCATTTCTTTGATTCATCCACCGTCCAGCGCCGTGGGCGAATAAGTTTACTTTGAACTTGTAGTGAGACAAGACCAAGCCTATAGCCCCTGATGTGACCTGTGAAAATTAAAGCGTGTTTACGAGACAAAGGTGACCTACAGGTTATGTCATGTGTAATGTGCCAAACGCACGGGTCCACAGCACAGTTACTGATTAACTATTAAATACTCCTTATTATACTGGCATTCGACAAAATCAACTACCACACATTTTGGAAAGCCGTGGCCAGATGAAAAGAGTGATGGAAGAACTACAAGGATTATGGGTTTCAAAACTGTCGTCCATTTTAAATTGTTCGTTCGAGTTCAAAATGCTGGACAACTTGGAAGACAACGTTGTCACTGATATTCGTTTCTACGCCATACACCCACGGACACACGATGCGATCGACTGATAAGCATGACGTAATCAATTTGAGGACATGTTCACAAACAAGAAATCCTTGTCGTCTTCTTCTCCGTTCAACACTTGACGCAACACACCATGTCATAATCCATTCTCGAGCCTTTAAGCAATGTTAACCACTCCACTGGCTTGGTTGAGACACACGCGTCGTCAATGTACGTCGATGCACCTCAAAACGCCATGCTCGACGATCCGTATAAGGAAAAAAATTCAAGACCAGTGGCATGACTCGTTCCTCCACCCAACTGCTTTTCTCCTCGACCCAATGCCTCTTACAAAAGTTAATCGTCATCACTATCGTCTTCCTCTTCCCAGTGCATGTTGGATCACACTCAATTTTTTTTCGAAATGATGATGGCTTATATAAACGAATCTGACCAATCAGCAATAAGTGACCTTATTTGGTCATAAAATGTGACCATTGGTCAGAATCCGGTAGGACCTGTTTAAGCAGACAAAATTGGTCGGTCACGAATATTTTCGATGGGTCATCTTCTTTTATAAGGTTGAGAGGGACTTGGTTACATGACCTACATATGGAGGGGGTGCCCCCTCATACCCCCTCTTTTTTCTCACCCACAAATCAGTTCGAGGTGAGGAGTGAAAATCTTATTTAAGCAAGAGAGTGAGTCAGTCAGTCAGTTTGCAGTGAACATAGAGAAGTCAAGTCCGCCCAAAGGTTGTATATAGTTGTTGAAATTTACATTAAAAATTTGTTCTTGCTTTGACATGACGTGATTTTTGTCCTGGTTGACCTTTGACGCCGCTTTCTGATTGGCTACGGGCTAAAAAAAATTTATACACCTTATTTGCATACTAACACCATTACATCATCCTCAGGAATGCAATACTTCATTTTGACGTCATCATGCTTGCTCCTGATTGGTCCATTTCGATCATGTAACCAAATTCGGCTCTCTGATTGGCTTCTTCCTATACCGCAACCCTTATAGTACTAACGGGCGAATCCAAACGGAAGTTACGAACTAGGCGTGCGTTTCGTAAAAGTCCCAAAAGCATTTTGGGCCCGAAATCTATTGTACAGGTGCAATGTTTACTGTCAGAAATTCAATTTTGAAATCTAAAACGTTGAAAACTTTACAAGATGGAGAAACACATGAGGTTATGTTTGTAACGACGCGTTTGGGCCTGAATATTTTTCGGGAGTTTTGAAAAACAAACCGTGAGAGTTGATCGAAAGCGATCAAATCCTTTCAATAAAATAGCTTGTGAGCCAAAAATTAAAGGATTCTGTGGTCATGTTTACAATATTTGTTTCTAAGGTTTGAATTTTCTCCAGTGCGTCTGCGAAACCTGCTTCTTTTAAGGAGGCACATTTATTTTTTCTTGATTTTTGCCACTCACAAAATATTTTGAAGCACCTTTTTGTAGCATAATTTGGAGCTCGTAGAATTCAACTATAAAATAAGCTTTTTCATGTTGTATACTATACTGCTCGCGGAAGGTGCGTTTTGAATGCATTTTAGCTCAAAGTTATCTAAAACTCAACCCCAGCAAAATAACAACCATGTTTGTAAGCTGAATATAATATACTTTGATTACCGGACAGCTTTCATTTCCTGGAGAAGTAATTATTTCATTTAATGCATTCATGTCAGTTATCTAAATCCCTATCTAAATCCCTGCGGTATAACTTTTCTAAGTTATTCAATAAACTCGCAGTTTGTGCCTAAAACACTCGACTGCGCTTCTTGTTTTAAACTTGAAAAAGTACTCCTGCCCCTTTGCTAAACTCTTTATAAAGCATGTCGAAAGATAGTCGCTATTGTCTGAAGTATACACCTAACACTGAAAGCGGCTGTAAGAAAAAAGACCGTTCACATAGCGTTTTTAAAAATATCGAAGATGAACCTTCGCCATTCTCTTTACATTAATTCTATAATAACTGTTTTCAAACAAGTAAAAAGAGAAGAAAGCCTCGTCTTCCGCCTCCCACAAGAAATTATCTGCGACCATTTAACCGCGAAATAATTGGTCCATACTACAAACTTTTCCATCAAAATGGTCCACTCTTCTTCAATCAAAAAAAAAAAAAAAATTACCGACACGTTGGAGGATAAAAAGCCAAGGGTGCGTTTTTTTTTTGGAGAATCCAAAAATGGACTTCTGATCTCTGATCATTCGGATCATGGTGCATCAAAGGAACCCACGAATCCACTCTGGACAAGGAATCGTCGGTTCTTTTGAAGCACAATGATCCATCCAAGTGATCTCAGATCACAAATCCGTTTTTGGATTCTCTCAAAAAACGCACTCCAAGAAAACGCCTTGAAACGTGGAGCTAGTGTATTTGTGAGACAATTATAACTTCTAAAAAATTGCGATCATATTACTTTTTCGTTATTGTTATTGTTCCTTTTTTCTTTTTTTTTCTTTTTTTTTTCAATTACTGGGTCTACCAGTAATTGCACAAGCCAATAACGTAAGGTCCTTCCTCCCTTCCCTCCCTCCCTCCCCCCTCCCTCGTTCCTTCCTTCCTTGTAGAGGTCTAGATCTCACTCGACTTCCTGTCGCATAGATATGAAATTTCACTTTATAAATGATTATTTTATCAGACCTACCACTCATTTCGCAGACGTAATGTAAATGATCAGTACACTTCATGTCGTTCCACCTTCCAGAAGCCGGAAGCATTTCAGCACAGTGTTCCTCACCTTGAGAGTTATCAGGTTGTCCATCAATCCAGTTAGTATAAAAAACCTTTGAGCCATCGATCCATTGCCAACGTGACGTGTCACTGGGGTGCCGATGAAAACCAATCCACGTCCTTTTCTCTACATTTGGAGCAAGAGCTTCATTTTCCTTACGTGAACTCACCACAGCAAGCTTTGATTCCATTGCTTCGCAGACAGATTTGGCTGCAGTCCAAGTCAGGGTGTTAGATGGAAATTTGTAGCAAGAATCTCGTAGCTGAAACCATGTTTTTGGACATGTTGCTAAGGGATAAAATACGCGAAGCAAGAAATTTAAAAGACAGAACTTGCAATTAAAACACTCATTTATTTAAGGAGATAACACTATTGTGCGATTTTTAAAAAGGTCCATTGGATTATACCATTCGTTGCTAAGTAACTCAACTACGTCAGCACAATTTGATTTCTCGTTCCGACAATTGCGGGACAATAGATTCCGGGCCCTTTTTCTCTCAAGAAAGTTTGAAGTTCAAGAAGCATATTTCGCCAATGTACTCAAACAATTACAGTAGTTATACATTTTTTAAGCTTAACCAACACAAATTGGAGCACAAAACGCTAAAATGGACTCAATTGTGTTAATGTCCATCACATTCTCAAGCTGAAAACGCTAGTGCTTTCGACGAGAGCCACGAAAAAATCCAAACTGAAAATTTAAAGAACCTCGTGATCAGTGGCCTTAAATAAGGATGGGGACTCTAAATAGCAAAAACAACAACAACAACAACGACAACAAAAGAAGACATTATGTAAGTAACATGTAAAATTGCTGCTTCAATTTTTCATGAAGATGTATTGTTAAGCCGAGGTTAAGATGGTCCTTAATCATATTTTATCTGTAAAGGTTGTGATATATAACAGTTTTTAATTTTAAAAAGCAAGAAAATTAAAATAAAGTTTTTGTTATCTTGATCGTCCATCTTTTTGTCCATCTTACTTGTGGCGGGAAGGGGGGGTAGGTAGGGGTTCGACTCCTTCCATAATTTCGCAAGTATGAAAGCTATGACAATAGCACCAAAAAAGTTTTACAGCGGATAAAATCAGCTGTTAAATGAAAGTTGTACGAGCAACAGTACAAACTACTCTATCGTCACGCAACTGGACAAACAGGACAAAGAATATATGGTCACACTATTTCTATATAGTATAGGAGCGGACGCGGTGAACAAATACAACAAGTTTGTCCTAAGTGAACAAAATCGCCACAATCTCAGAGGAATCATTAAAGCATTTGATAACTATGCGATTGGGGAAGCTAACGAAACATATAAACGCTACATTCAACAGCGACGATCAAACTGAAGGAGAAACGATCGATAAACACGTAGCAGAACTGAGAACACTTGTACGATTGTGGAATTTTTCCGTGTCTACATGACACCCTGATAAGGGATGGCATCGTTCTTAGCATACGTGATGAGATTGCTCATGAACGATGATTGCGCCAAAGCAAACTGACTCTGGCCAAATGTATTAAAATTGAGAAAACACTCAACTCAAAACAATGGACCAAACCGTTAAGCAAGAAGATGTTCACAAAGTCAAAGCAACAAGTCACAAAACACGACAGAAACCAAAACAAACGGTAATAAGACCTGCAACACCTTCCGAATGTTCCGGCTCAATTGACAAGCCATGTGAGTACTAGGAACGCGGGTTACATCAAAAGATAAAACACATTAAGTCGAATATGTAACACATGAGAAATAAAGAGAAGAAGAAGCCTGTACTTCGTCAAAGCGAAACCGGAAATGACAGAAATTGTCAACAGCGTAACGGAACGAGAAAATTATGTAAATATGCTGATTAACTTGTCAAATTCCACATCGACTGTGGTGCCAATATGTAAACGTATTGCCCATCAAACAAGTTAACACTGTAGACAAGAAAACGGCAAAAGAGTGTTTTAAGAGTGTGAACAAAACAGAATTAACACCGGAAATGGAGCTGTCGCGTGACAGCACGAAATACCCGAAATCACCGGAGGTACTCAAGAGAATTTATCGCTGTAAACGAAAACTTGGCACCATTGTTGGGCGCTAGAGTTATGCAACAAATCGGTCTAATCTAAGTACACAAGGAAACCTTTGAGAATGAAGCCGCAGGGAAAGTGACCAATGACACTACACACAGAGCCCAAGAGATCATTGAAGAATATAAAGACGTGTTTGAATGTGATCTGGTAACCGACTAGAAGAACAACACCATCCTAACGTAGACACTTAAGAGCCACCCAATCGTAGCTCCGTCTGACCTATTCCACTTGCAATTAAACCCGAGGTTAAAACTGAACTTGGAAGACTGACAGGTATCTTCTTATTGATGCCTGTTAATGAGCAAACCGACCTGGTTGTTGCGACAAAAGCATAAGGAGATGTAAGGGTCTGGCATGGAGTAAAATAAATGGAATAAAAAAAAAAGCGATAAAAATGTTGACTGACGTTTCGATGACTCCATGTCACCATTTTCAAAGTTATCTAAGTCCGATTATGCGGGAAGTTGTATAGAGAATACCGCGCGAAAATTTAGTTGCATGTGATTAAAAACACAATTTGACACATGTAATTAAGCTTTCGCACGCTTTTCTCTATTATAACTACCCGCATTATCCGACTTACACAATTTTGAAAATGGTGACATGGAGTTATCGAAACGTCAATCAACATTATTATTGCTTGTTTTTATTTTAAAATGTAAGGAGACTATGTGGGTTTATCAACTATCTCGCTGAGGTCCTGCCTCATCTTGGAGAGGTTCTAGAACCCATACAGCAATTGACGCACAGAAACGAAACTGGCAATGGTAACATGAACACCATGCAGCGTTTGATAAGGTCAGACAGCTAGTGACAACGGCACCCCTACTAAAGTTCTAGACTCCACAAGACGAGCTTACTGCCCAACGTGATGCAAAAGACAAGGCATTCGCGTAGCCCGTCCCTAATGCAAAATGGGTAGCCAATTACATTTGCAAGTCGTGCTCTGACAGATCTTGAAGCCAGGTAAGCGCAGATTGAGAAAGAAATACTTGTGGGGGCTTACGTACTAAACAAGTTTGATCAATATGTATACACTTGCCCTGTGGCTCTCCAGAATGATCACAAGTCTCTGGCAGCAATAGCAACAATGCTGTTGCGAAGTGTACCAAAGAAGCTTCAAGAAATGCTCTAGAAAGTGCGGAAGTCTGACGTCTCCATAACCTACAAAATAATACCCTCAGTAGGTCATTTCTAGCAGCTACTGAGAACACCCAGAGATAATTTGTACTCTTTAATGCTCTCAAGCTGCTGCCGATGGCTGACCAGAGGCTTGAGGAAATAAAGAGCAGAACTCGCGACGACGAGGTCTTACAGCAGTCGAAAGGCATATAATTTAGAGAGGCTGGCCTGAGGAGAAGTAACAGCTTCCGTGGTAGTAGCACCCTACTTCAGCTACTGAAACGATCTCAGCTAGTGGGACAGATTTGTCTTCAAGGGTGAACGCCTTCTTATTCCGAAGCAGATGCGACAGAAGATTGAAGAACGCCTGCATTTCTCCCATATTAGCATGAAAGTCGCCTGAAAGGGCTAGAGAGTGCATGGTTTGACCTGGTATAACAGGAGAAGTGAGACAGTTCATCTTACAGTGCGAGACATCTGGTAAATGTGAGATGAAGCAAAAGAAGGAGACACAAATAAAGCACGAGATCGCCGAGTGCCAGTGGGGAAATATCGGTGCTGAGGAAAGGATTATCTTATCATTGTTCACTATTTCTTTAGCTTCTGGGAAATAGACCATCTCCCGGCACAAAGTCGAGTACAGTTGTACAAATGCTCAAGTGCCACCGGTATGCGCTGCAAGGAATCCCGGATGTCAAAATCTGCAACAACGGTCCGCAAGTTCGCGTGTGAGCAGTTCTCTAACTTTACTAATGAGTGAGGTTTTGAGCGTCGAATGGGAAGCCCTAAGAATGGGCTAGCACGATAGAAAAGCGCCCTTTACGGAAAGCCAAAAGAACTAGAAGGAACCTCTAACTGGCAGTACAGGAACTGCGCAATACTCCCACCACTCCATGGCTTGGTTCCAGTCCAGACCAAGGGCTTGTAGGTCGACGTTGCAAAACACAACTGCGAGCAAAAAAAGAAAAAAGCTTCTAAGAGCAGAATCTGTTCTAGCTAAAGCGCATCTTCGGAGACCCAGGGGCAGTCAGTCGGGGTTGGGCGAAATAGCACGAAGAAAGTTTTCAAGAACGGGCGAAAGAGCCCATGGGTGCCGAGTATCACCGGACTATTTCCAAACGGCTTCGTGAATCCCGGCTCCCGATTGGGGAGAAAAAAAAAACATTGTATTATTCTGCTAATCGGCGAGCAGGAACTCCTGAGTTACCTTCGTGTGTTCTTACACGCAGTTTGTTGTCTTCTCATTTTTCTCCGGTGTCCGTGCGAGGGAAATTTTCATTAAACCCGGTCGCGAAAGTACGAAAATAACGACTCGGGAAATCGTTTCGGATGCTAGCAGTAGGACCATCCCAATTCCTACATGGAAAGGTCTGTCACTGACCGATCGCAAAGTACGAATGCGTAAAGTGATCGATGTAAAGCGTGTCAAACTGAACCTTTTCCTTGTTTCGTGCACCAGCCAGATAAATATGCCGGGCGGTTAATTTGGGCGCGTCCATTCGCACAGGTAAGGTTTAAAATCCCTTTACTTCCCCGCGTTAATTCTGTTAAGTAGTAAGGTAGTTACTAAAGAGGGCTGCCATTATTCCAACTAACAGAAAAATGAGAGAAGCTATTGTTGAAAGTCTGAAGGCTCTTCCTGTCGTTGAGGATCTAAAGCCTAACCGGAAGTTAATTCTTGAGCATGTCGCTCGTAGAAAGGATATATTTGCAGCACTACCTATTGAATTCGGTCAAAGCCTGGCATTTCAGATCTTGCCAAGCATTTAAAAGTTTTGTATAGCCTGAGTTTCGATACACTGTATGCCTCCATCTCCAGTGGTAATTGTTTACAGCTTGGCTTTGAAGCTGCCTTCGTTGGGGAAAGTAAGAAACAAGATAAATTATTATAGTGGTTACACACAGGACTGTCTGAATATAATTAAAAATAATAATCGCATATATAATAATCAATTAATATTAAGTTATTAAAGGAGTGTGATTCTAAAGACAATGCATTTGATTTTGAGTTTATACGTAGTGTAACACCATGAAGATGATTAAGGCAGGGTGATAATACAGCGTGTGCGTGCTTTGTTGACTATCTGTGGCACCGTAATATCTTTCATGCAAAATGTCTATTCTTTTACTTTACCATATTTCAGTGGAGACTGGTAATTTATACCCAAGCATTTCCTGACCACCTGACAGAATTTAATAAGTACACGCAATATCTGCAAGCACAGAAAACCTTACTTTCTCTACTTGGCAGGAGTAACACTTACGTTTGTGTCATGTAACATACACCTGACATATCATTGATGAGAGGACAACGGTACAATGTATGTGTCCTCTTTACAGTTTTTTTATTAACAGCAAGCTTAGACATTATACAGTTAAACACAAATTTTCGAAGGGGATGTAATTCAGTCCTTAATGTCTTAAGCTATCTTTATTGTTGTACGGTTGTTACAAAAATACACACTTTAAGCTTTGTTTTCGCCAGTTAACAACAGTGTAAAGTTTATCTCAGACCACAGTCGCAACATTTTGCCTCTAATGCAGCTGTGAAAATATTTATCTGCAATAAAATATGTCCCCAACAAATAATTCTGGAATTCTTAATTAAAACTGAGATTTAACCTTTTCCCCAATACTGTTTTCTCCCCTTTATCTTGGGAGTACTGTTGAGGAATTCCATGCCAATATACTTCAGTGTTGAAAGAGGCTTCACGTCCATGACATGATTTGTTCGCTTTGAATTAAAACCACATACATCTTTTCTATTTCTCCTTGTTTTTAGCTAATACAAGGTTGCCAAGTCTCCCACTTTAAGGATAATCAAACAGCATCTGCAAATTTATGTTTTATGTAAAATATACTTCAGCTGTAGGATTAGGCCAAGTTAGAAATACATACATTATTACCTATAGTGTCTCATGAAAGTGATCATGCTTAACAGAGCTGCATTTGCTTGGTACATGTAAGCTAACCATGTAAAAGGAGCAGTAAAGAGAATCCAATGATAGCAGGTATTATTATATCTATTTATGTAAACTCTGTTGTTAAAGAAGCACAGCAATAAAAACTTGCTGCATCAGCAAAAACATTATTCATTTTAACAGAAAGGGTGTTTCCAAAAGTAGTACACACAGTGGAACAGTTGGTGTCAGCCTCCAGGATGAAAAGTGATTTCAAGAGCAAAGTTTTAAATTAAATGTAACGGTATTATCACCTGTAAAAAATTCATTTTGCGTTGGAAATTTTCATGATTTAATTTGCGATATAGGCCTTGGAATCAGCGACTTTCAAAGCCTGAAATACCTGCATCTGCAACCGCAGTTACAACACAGATTGCATGCTCAACAGTTCAATGCATGGTCACCACCCAGATGTGTGGTCTGAAGAATTTTTGACTTAAGAATCTTGTCATTTCTTTTCTAGGAGACTAGAAATTTACCTATGATTTCATTAAAGGGAATAAGTAACATTATAATAAATTTGTCAGATCTTTTAGTACCCTCTAATAATCTATGTTCATTTGATAATCCCAAAATTTTATATAATTTTTGATTTTTAATTTTCAGGTAAAATTAAGAAGTTGAGCGAGTCAGGCTTCTAGTGAAAAAATAAAGTTCTGAACAGCGAAAAAGCAATATCTTGCAGCAACATATTCAAACCCTCCTAAACATGACTTTGTACATAATACTGGCAGGCTGGAGAACTTGCTCCCTTTTGGGTTATGTTATCTTAAGCCTTTCAGATAGTATTTTCCAAATTAGCATGATACCACTATGGTGACTTATCATTTTGAACGACTTTTACGCAATCATAGGTATACTGTTACTACAGCAGGGAATACTTCCAAAAAAAAATAAAATAAAAACAACAACAACAACAACAACAAAGTAAGATGGGACAAGAATTAAAATGTTTATTAATCACTTAATAAAAGTGGTATGTAATTGGACTCCCTTATTTTATCCTTCGATCAATTTTGCACAAAAGTAACAGGAAACCTAGAGGACGTACAGTAAAAGTGGAACCAATTGTGATCATACCGGTATTAAACCACACTGCCGGTTGTCATTTTCATACAATATGATGTTGATGAACTCACAAGATTTTATAACAGAGATCACTTGCAGAAACAGAAGAATACAATTACAATAACTTTGAAACTTACAAACCAAGACTGCTGGCTCATTTCCCTGCTTTACAGGTGAATATTGTGCAGTTTCAGAAAATATCCATACTCCCCCCATGGAAAGTTTTGTTTTTGCTCTGCCCTCCTCCAAGGAAATTCCATTTTAGCTTAATAGTTTGCTTTTAAAGTTTTGACTTTTGGCTTGTTTTGTAAAAGATTTTGGTAGGTGGCCAGGGCTTGGTTGCTTATTGCAAGGTTAGGTTAACCCAGTGCTAATGCTAAAGTGAAAGCAAATTAGGATCCTTTTTTTGAGTATACAATAATCCCCTTTTTAGGTTGCTCTAAAATGACAAGTAAAAACCGGATTGAAATTTATTCAAGGTAGAGTTAAGCAGGGCCCATCACTATAGGCCTTCTATTTGATATTCAATTCCTGAAATTGAAGCAGTAAATGCTTGAAATTACGTGATAGGATTAATTTCAAATAAGCTCTTGCTGACACTGTCTTCATATAATTGGAACATTTTTCATGTTGGATGCTCACCTTCACAAATACACTTTTTTTGTATTTGCTTGGCACTGAGAGAGGTAAAGTTGAAAGCACTCCACTGACACATACAAAAAAATTCCGTAAAGCTCCGATAATAACGACCCTTCGAAAGTAACGACCCCCCGAAAGTAATGTCAAAACTTTGTGGCTACTAATAAATCCCGAAAATAGCGAGCCCCCGAAAGTAACGATCCCTCTGAAAGTAACGAGTCCCTGAAAAAGTAGCGAGACCAAGCAATTTTTTTAAATTACTTTATACAAATACCGAACGCCTTTATTGTTTTTCAATCCATAGTCAAATTTTTATTGTACAGTACTATTATCTTCGTGCATGGACAAATTGATCACGATAAGGCACTTTAAAACAATGGAAAGCCTTAAGCCATCATTCCTCCTTGACATCAGTTCAGTGACGGCATTATATGAAGACTAAACTGGTAGAATTTCGTATTAAATAACAAAAGGAACGTTTTTTCAAATAAAAATTGAAAAATCTATATATACTGGTGTATAAAACGCATTGGTGCGTCATGGACTAAAAGCACTGAGTTTATCTTTCCTCCCCTGAGTCAGTGAAGAAATCGATTCTACATCGGCTGACTCATTCATGCGGTAGTCCAGTAGACCATCGATGTTTATTTCACCGTCCCTGCTACCAGAAATGGGTAGTGCAAATGGTCTTCATTCTGTCCGTTGTTTGAGCTCTGCACGAATCATATAACTTTTCATTTCGGAAAAAAAGATTAAGGGCTAGCTTGTTTCATGGTTTTTGTTCCCCGAAAATAACGACCCCCCGAAAGTAACAAGCCCCAAGTGTAATATTTTACACCTGTAAACACAGGAACACCTTCTTTGGTTGTACATGTACCTGTTGTTACCAACAGTTCTTTTGCAATCCTCCTTCTTACGTTGTAAGTAAGTTATTGTTTGGTCATTGGGTGTTTTGTTTTTCAAATTCATTTGACAAGTTCTGAACTGACAGGTGATCAACTTGCTTAGACTGTCACCCTACCTTTTTAATTTGCATTGGTATTTGCAGCTAACACAAATTGCACGAGGACGGGATCATTTTCACTCACATTTTCTGATTTTCATTGAATACAACCTTAAAAAAATCTATTTTTATTCAAAAACTCAGAAATTTCCAAAGGTGTTCATTTAATATGAGTTCAAGGCTCATTTATACATGCATATTTTTCCATAAACCACATCATTGCTACTTAACGCGGCATACTTATCTGCCTTGTGCACCAAAATAAACCAAGAAACGAGGAAAAGGTTCACATTAAAAACCCGTCCTTTTAAAATACTATTTACCCAGAAAACTAAAAAAGTGAAACGTCCGTCAGGCCAAAAAAATGCAAGCTCAAACACGAGCGTATTCAAGCTTTACACCGATCACTTTACGCATTCGTACCTTGCGATCAGTCAGTGACAGAAGTTGTCCGGTAGAAATTGGGATGGTCCTGGTGCTAGCATCCGAAACGATTTCCCAAGTCGTTGTTTTAATTCTTCGTCTCTGGTTTAATGAAAATTTCCCTCGCACGGACACCGGAGAAGAATGACGAGACAACAAACTGCGTGTAAGAATACACGAAGGTGACTCGAGAGTTGTTGCTCGCCGATTGGGCAGAATAATATAATTTTTTTTTTTTCTGCCCAATCGGGAGCCGGGATTCACGAAGCTTGGTACATACATACTTTATTGTTACCTCCCCAATGGGGCTTTTCAGGAACAATTATTTAAATACTAAAGTTACTAATAACTACACAATTAGGTGCTCTTTCGCCCGTTCTTGTAAACTTTCTTCGTGCTATTTCGTCCGCCCCCGACTGACTGCGCCTGGGTCTCCGAGGATGGCTAAAGGGTAAAGGAAGAGACTCAGGCTAAATAAACCAGGCAGGTTAGATACTACAAAAATTAAGCCACAGATCTCCGGAAGAAGATGTGGTCAGAGTGAGGCCGTTCAGACACGGGCAAAAAGCCTACGATAAAGCAGTGTCTAACGAAGTGGAGCCACCGGAACCTACCGCCGGAATAGAGGTGACCTAAAAGAGTAACTTACCCACTAAATCTACAACCAGCAGAATCAATCCAGACCAATAAACCGACAAATGACCAGCAACTGGCTCAGACCGAGACAGAGAGGCACGGTAAGACATGTACAGACATAGAGCTAGAAGCACCGGTTGATGACACGCAACCCCAGGTATAGCCGACAGGCACACCTACTTCTACCTCAAGGCATTGTAAGCGAAACACGAGGCAGCCTACCTACCTGAAGGACTTTGTCTTAAAGGAACTTTGTGCTTACCCGTCATCTTATCAGTGACAAGTAACCGGATACAATTATTGATTTAAATGACCTTGATTGATCACGAGACTGATCACAAAACGTTGATATTTTGATTATAGACATTAAGATTTGGTTTTCAGTTTCTTGCTATTTTTGTTGTTTATGCATTTTTCTTTTACATCTTTAAAGAAAGGGGGTATTACGTAATTAGCATTTAACAAATCGACGGCAATTTTCTATGGTCTATATTCTTATAGACCATAAAATGACGTCAAAAAATGCTCAAACAGACTCGAGTGGAACCACGAGCCGCAGGCGAGTGGTTTCACTGCCAAGTTTTGGACATTTTATGGTCTATAAGAGTAAAGACCATAGAAAACTGCCGTCGATTTGTTTTTTACAATAACATGGAAAAGGTACGAACGGAATTGGCAAATTTTTCGTTGAGAAACCGCGCGCGTTACATCTGACGTCATTTTTATTGTCTGTACTCTTATAGACAATAGCTACGAGCCAATCAGAGCACAGGAGTTTGGACAGCTATTTAGATCCATCATGTATCAATTGAGTGTTGTTATTATCACGTGACTAGCATGCGTACGTTGCACAATGTATATTTTAAACTAGTCACTATTACAATCACTTGAGAAAAAGCTGTTCGTAGAGTAAACATCTTATGTGGTACAAAAGAACGTTACAATCTAGAAGAGTGGCAAAAGACAATTACCAAAAGAAAAGTTATTAGAAGGACTGGCCGAAAAAGACCGTTATTTCAGCACCAAAACAATTGCTTGCCGGCTGTTAAAGATAGCGATAAGTTTAAGAACTTTCCACCGACATCCCCAAAAAATCTGGGACTTTTACAACCATCCGGACGTACTTACTAGCAGGGAAGCCTATTACTCGAGAAAAAATAAAATGCTTTAGCAGTTTTTGAACTTTTAGTTCGGTGCGTTCTTCGTGTTATCAGTACATTGATTTAACGTTGTCCTTCATTAATGACTGAAACAAAAGGGACAAACTTGTTCTCCTGTAATTTCAACGAGCGCCATAAAATATTGTTTGCTACCAATTCTCCAAAACAAATTTAAGAAGACAGGCGCCAAGCCAATTCATAAAATGTTTCTTGTTACTTGGGCGGAGAGCCCAAGTTATAAAATAGAATTTCTTCGCATACGTCAAATGGCAAGGGCTCTACTGCGCCTGCGCTACATGTTGGCCGAGTCTGGATGTATTTATCATAAGCCGCCATTACGGGACAAAAAACAAGGACGTAAAATCAACACAACGAATATCGTATTCTTAAAAGAAAACAGCTAGTGTGTGTGTTGTCTGCTAACTCCTTCCATTGAACGAAACTAAGGGGCAACTTTCCTTTCAGGACGGATATTTTCCAAAAGTTCGACTTCAATTAACCTCAGACGCTCTTTTGGCTCTTCTCGATAAATCCCCATTCGGTGTCAAACGTAATCGATAAGATCAGGCCGTAAACACTGAATTTACATACAGCCGAGCAAAACATTTCATTTCTCTGGCCAGTCTGACGCGGCGTTTCGTCTCGGCCAAGAGACTCTTCAGAGACCTTCAGAATTTGTAGGCAAACTCGTTGAGCATCGCGCTCAAAGTCCCGTTCGCAAATTCAAGATGTTAGCAGTCTGGCCCTCTATCGTAGAAGGATTCCCAACCGCACATACACAATTCACAAGTATTTGACAATTTTTCAATTCTTTATTGTATAAATTTCAACTCGTGTCATGCGGTTGGGAATCCTTCTGCGATAGAGGGCCAGACTGCTAACATCTTGAATTTGCGAACGGGACTTTCAGCGCGATGCTCAACGAGTTTGCCTACAAATTCTGAAGGTCTCTGAAGAGTCTCTTGGCCGAGACGAAACGCCGCGTCAGACTAGCCACGAACAATTCACAAGTATTTGACAATTTCTCTGGCCGCAATATAAAAAAGAAAACGTTCAATTAACTTTAAAGATTCAAGACCATTCCGTGGGTAAAAGGCTTAGGGTAAAGTAGGAAACTAAGACTAAAGCTTCGAAAATAAATTTCATTCGGGGTCCAGTGTGAGCGATGAGATCTATTCACCAGAACAAATGTAAACTCTGAAAGTTTGCTAATGCACAGCGACAATCAACGCTTGACAAATTAATTTCTTTATTTACGTTCACTTGGATAAAACCGAAATGTGATCCTCCACGGAAAAACAGGGAAAAAGGTGAACGCACGGGCACGCCAAATTGACACGCTAAACGTAGACCCCTTCGGGGTCGAGTGTTAGCGATAAGATCGATTCATTGGAACAAACGTAAACGCCGAAAATTTGCATATTCATACCAACAACAACTGAGTACCGCAACGCTAAACGCATTTTTATTTTTACGTTGGATAAAGCCGAAATAGCAACTTTAGCACCCGGGCTTTGGCAAAACTGAAAGCCCCTTCCGATGTTACAAAACGTTGAAAGAAGCCGTCGTTTGGATGCAGAAAGGAATTGCCATGCTGAAAACACCGGGAAGAAATCGGTCACGTGCTAGGCAACCAAAATCGTTCACGTGTATCAAGTTTCATCCGGCGACGCGGCATTCAGAAAGAAACTATTTTCGGCGGTTCTTGGAACGAAAACTGGACGGTTTCTGCTTGTTATTCAATCGCCATGGAAGCTGCAGTGTCTTTCCACTTTATAAAACCAGCTTCTTTCATTTAAAGCCCTTTTAAATCCTGGAAACACTCTCTTTTGTGTCATGATATTTTGTCCATTGGCAATCACGCAAAACCACTAAAAGAATGAACCTACACTTCGACCTTTGCGTTGCCTTCCAGTGCGAGTGAAGTCTATTTTCTTTTTAGCGTGTTTAATAAACAAATAACTGTAGACATAAATTGAAATAGTTCATTCTTTGGTCACTCACAGAGCGCTTTGATTTTGTCATTAAAGTTCTGTCCTATTCCAGTGATCATGAAATAGATTCGTTGAGTTAACTTTCTGTAAATCGGATGTTCTGTGAGGTTTGTCTTATCCGCACGCGTCCCATACAGAACGCATGTCTTTTCGCACGCGTGTCATATTACACGTTCTACCTGACATTTTGCGATCGTGCGCTGTTACCAGTGAAAAAGCTGGAACATCTCTCACAGAAAGCCCAGAAAAAAAGGGTATTAGGGTGGAAAGGTATTCGCACAAATACCCCTCTGTCGCCAAAATTCATCATTACCACTGGAACCGCAAATACTCCTTTGTCGCCAAAATCCATCATTATCTTAGATGCACCTCATGGTTACAAAATCCGACGTGTTTAGTATTAAAGAGAGTAATGTTTTATTTTGTTTGCGTGACATTTTCGGTCGAACTACATCACGTTAATCGCAAATATGATGCCTTAGACTCTCAGCGAATCTTTTATCGTTCACCTGTCACCAAAGACTGAACTAACGTGCATGCTCAGATACTCCTTATACAACGACGCCCAAGTAAACGCTCCCACAGCGTCTTGTTTGATAAATTCGGCAGTAAAAATGTGATAGAAGACTGCAAGTGGTAATCAGTTGTACTTCCTGTACACTATTCATTGCAACGTTAACTGTGCCTAACAAGTCAAGTGGTTGGAAATTAGCTTTCTCCAGTATCAATAATTGCTAGTCCTTTTCATATTTTCTTCTCTTTTTTTTTTTTTTTTTTACTTAAAAGTGACACTAATTCATCTTTGAAGATGTCCGCAATGTTGCCTAGCAATAGTGAAAAACAAAGTATGAATGACGTCAGACAAAGAGAACGTTGATAGGCAGCAATAGGCTGGCAGACACACTGGCGTCAACAGTTTGCTGAAGCAAAATTTGCATACATTGGGAAAGTTTGCTTTTATTGCCGAATCAAATTTCAACTGCAATGTTCATCAATATTCACTGGATAGAAATATCTCAGCACAATCTTTCCCCTTTCTTCCAGAAAACGTTTTTGGGAAAGATTGCATTGAAGAAATTACACGTTTTTGGCCGCTGAAAAATAATTTTCCGTGGGAAATAAATTCATTGAACACGACAGCGCTGTACCCCCGTTGTACATTTCGTCATGTCGAAAATAGATTTCAACCCAAGGTAGCCTGTGGAACTACGAAAAGATCATGCACATCAAAATAGTTGCTTTGTTTAGTAACCTTTTAATCTCCTCATGATGCTACAATACGAGTAAAGAGGGCTTTCCAATCAGCCCCAGCCTCGCGAAGTTTTGCAAGTCACGTATTTCTAGTATTACCTTAATTAACTTGATAATAATAATAATAATAATAATAATAATAATAATAATAATAATAATAATAATAATAATGATGATGACGATGATGGTTTATTAACAGATCCACTGAGTGGCTCTTCCCTGTTAAATTACAATAATTACAATTACAAAATAAATCAAATTAAATTAAATTAAGTTATTTACAAATTATACAGCAGAAACAGGATTAACGGAAACCAATTACAGTAAAACTAACGAATGGCTTTGTACTCTGTTTCGTAAAAAATTCCCTGGGAGTCTTAAAAAGGTTCTGTAATCTTTACAGTTTCTAATAGTGAAACGAGGCATATGACAGCCAGTAGAATATTCCTAGACTTATGACAATGTAGCATGATGGGAGAAATACATGGGTGGAATTTTACAACCCACTAAATAGAACACACCAATCTTGTGGATTGACTTAGTGATTTAATGAGCGGTCTCTGCACCAGTAGCATCACATTTTATGTTTGTCATTGTTATTGGTTTCTTAAGGATGAAGGTGGTGGAGTTCTGGGAGAAATATTAGACCTGAAAAGAAGCAAAGCGTAACAATGGAAGGAAAACGTGAGTTTTATATCAGAAAAAATGAAATGTATAAGAATAAGTTGAAAGGGAAAAGTCTTGTGTCAAGGCAGAGTAAAGTCTTTGATCGAGGGCCTGCAAGGGGAAGCTGGATTCTCAGTTATCCCCAGAAAGCATTTTCTCTTTAGTCGAAATCAGGGATAAATGCTTCCCGATTAGGGCTACCGAATGCAGTCCCAAGCTTCAGCCCAGTAGCTCGACTAGCTCGATAAGCCCGATTAGGCTTAGAAACGAGGTTCGAGAGCACTAACTTTAGCTCCCTCGTTTTTCATGTCGTGGCAATCTATATTCACGACAAAACCTTGGGCATAAAATTGCCATTTTTTTCCGTCTCCATTGATCACATGATTCATTAATATATCAGATCTCGCACACCTTCTGAAGCTGTGAATGTATTTGTGAGAATTTATAACAATATTTTTTATTCAATACGTTCTCTTTCTGCGTGATTGCGATCTTAATTGTTTTCTAAATGTTGAGGTAAAAAACCTCAACGTCAGTTCCATTGCTACTTCTTGAAACAGTGTACTTAATTGCGGTGGGACGGAAGTGGGATTGTAAAAACATCTTCGAATGCTTCCAAGTCCAATCGTGATATTTTTGCTCTTGTAGAAGATAATAACTTTACAGAGGCACCCAACGGATCGTTTCGGTAAGTTATCTGTTTGGAAGGCCCTTAATCCCCTACAATTTTCTAAAGGGAATTTTCACCACGAACTTTCGTGATATGGGGAATTTAAAGCCAATAGTGTTTTTGGATTGATAAAAGGTCAGCTAAGATTTTCGGAAAGGAAATAAGACTTGAGGTTTTCAGGAACTGGACAAAAATGCCCTAGTAATTTTGAAAAGATTCAAGTTCCCCTAGAATGACCGAACAGATAAAAATATTATAGCGCTGCCTAAAATGAACCTATCATGAGAGCTTTTAAGCCACTCCAGATCTCCTAAAATAACGTTTCAAAGGATCTGAGAGAAAATTATCGTTGGGTGCTCTTGACTTTAAACGAGTCTTGCAAATTAACATCACAAAAGATCCGAAACAAGAGAAGTTATGATTTAATATCAGATAATGAAATCATTTAACTTAAATTGCTTCACTAGCTGGAAACGTAAAGAGAAAAAGCTGCTTTTCGGTCATTCCAACTTGAGAAGCTTAGAACATTACGGTAATGCGTGATCCGACAGCAAAAGGACAACGTGATCTCTGTGATTTTTCAACCCAATGGACTTCAGAAACTCAGAGTTGTGAAGATTTAGGAGTAAACGCCTACATGTACCACAGAAGTAAACTAAAAGACTTGAACTGCAGTTCTTCCGTAACTTTCTAGTTTGCTCTTCTAGATGACCTTTTATCTCGATACATTTAATTTTTTTTGGCTTCACACTGACATCTCCATCACCATGACTGTGCTGGTGACGGACTCCGGACTAGCAAGAGCCATATCAAAGAAATGTGTTAAGATAATCTATTGTCAGTTATATTAATTACAACTTACGATTGATTTCGCAAAAGTATGGACGAGTTATGCTACAGGGCAGGTCGTTCAACTTTCCACTAGGACGGATTTCTACGCAATCTTCCGAGCCTCCGTTGTTGTTAGGTTCTCCACTGTCCCAGTTAGGGTAAATAGCGCGCGATCCATCAATCCACAGCCATCGTGAGCTGCTCTTTGGATCCCTGTGCAAACCAATCCATGAACTGATCTTTGCTTCTTTTAAGCCTTGTAAATTTAATACTGCAAGCCTTGTTCCTATTCCCGAGCAGGCAGACTTTGCTGCGTTCCATACCAGACGGCTGGAAAACGACTTAAAGCAAGATCCATAAAGACCACGAATCCAGCTCTTTGGGCATAAAGCTACAATGAAACATAAGACCATTTATAATTAATTAAATGCGATACAATATACGTCTAACATTCTGCATACTGCTAGATTTGAATATCGATAAGTGTTATTTGTGAAATAATTTTGATGTTATGCCTTAGGCCTCTTCAATAAATCCATGCAGTTTGCAAGATGTTTGTCAAATAGACGTAATTTTATGGCCTAGTTCCCACGAGTCTCCTGGCCTGTACCTCCATTGTAGAGTATCGAACTTGTAATTGGACGGTCATGGTTTCAACTCCTGTTGAAAAAAAACCCAGATTTTTGCGTTTATGTAGGGCGCATTTTATTTGTATAGACTTAAACTATGTCTGAATTGTACACGTCGAGCGACATTGTTAGCTTTAGGCCACAGGTAGATTTTTTTTTCAATTGTAAGGGCATTGAGACTCGCAAAATGCCCATCGAGGAACTATAAATTAAATTAAAGAAAATGAAATTGAAATGGCTGTCACAACGCATACCGCTAGGATGTGAATGTCGATGAGTGGTTTGTGTGGAAGAAATGTGATGTTTTTATGCCCTAGGGCTATTGAAGAAATCTTTGCGCTTCCATTTCACAACGTCTGGAAGCCGAAAGTCACGGAAAGGAATCTATTTGTTCAAAAACGAGAACAGCACGTAAAGGCCCGTTCAAACCGTTTCAACATTCGGTTCAACATGCGTTCAAAACTTTGTTGCAACAAATGTTTGGGGCCTTTGAAAGCGCGTTGACTCGAAATTAAATCGTTTAAACTTTCATTCAACATCCATACAACATTTCCTCTGTTCTCGAAAATGTTGAATGGTGTTGAAGCCGTTTGAACACTCCGTTCAACATTTGTCCAAAATTTGCCCAAAATCCGTTAAACATTTGCTGAACGAATGTTGATCAAATGTTGAAACCGTTTAAACGTGCCTTAAAGGTGTAAGAGGCTGGATTAAAGGGATCTTATTATCCTCAGGAAGCTTCATCGAAAACGTTAGACTTGGGTGACGCCATTCCGAGTAGTAGGAAACACAACAGCAGCATCAGTTTTAAGTATTCTTGCCCGGGTAACACAGTCCAGACTTAGTCTCCCATTTACAGAACAAGTCGCCGCTAATGCGGCTCGGAAGCAGTTACGTGGTCTTAGTCATTAGGATTGGCCCTACTTTGCAGCCTGTTTTCGTGAGCAAGAAATTCGAACAAAATCTTACAGCTAAAGAAATCAAGCCGACAATTGTCAATAGGCAGTTGTTTACCTTTTCAGTTCATGTGATCTGTGCAATGCAGATTATGTCAGGTACACATGGCCAACACCTTCATCAACGCATTGCTGAGCAAAAAAAATTCGGCAATCGCTAGGCATTTTTTAAAAGCTCACGGTAGCACCCATCTTTTGAAAGAAAGCCAATTTAGAACTTTGAGAAAGTGCCAGGGCAAATTTAATTGCTTAAGCCTGGTTTACACGTTCGACGCATGCATAAGAATAAACACAAGCACAAGCACAACGATGTTTACACGCGCGATAAGCATAAGCATAACGTGACATACGCAAGCGCAGAAGCAGCCGAGATTTGATTCCAACATGGCGGGAAATGGCAACGCATGAGTAACTAGATTGTACGCTGACAACTTGTCACTGTTTTTCGGTTTCCTTTCCTTGCGCTTATGCTTACGCTTGCGTCGTCCCGGTTTACACGTACGACGCAACGACGCATTCATAAGCACAAGCACAAGAGAATGGAAATCGTTCCATTCTCTTGTGCTTGTGCTTATGCTTGCGTCGTTGCGTCGTACGTTTAAAGCCGGACGACGCAAGCATAAGCACAAGCGCAAGCACAAGGCGCTTATGCTTGCGTCGGACCGGTTTACACGTAGGTTTCTTGTGCTTATGCTTGTGCTTGCGTCGTACGTGTAAACCAGGCTTTAGTCTTTGAAATGCTGTTCATCAAGAACACGCGTCACGCATTTAACACATATTAACCAGGAATGCGTGACGCGTGACTCGATTTACCGAAGTCATAGCGAATGATAAGGGGATTACTTTACCCAATATTTTGGTGTAGGATTTAGTCCAGCTTTTAACTGTACTTCTTTTATCTCACAATGATCGAAACTTCATCGAGGGAATCTTAGACACACTTTAAAATTGAGAAAAGGGAATTTTCTGAGTTTTTAAATACAAAGTTGAATTTTTGGGCAACTTACTCGATTGTTTTTACTTCAATTGAAAAGTGCCCACAACTTTTAATTACTATATTTGCTTTTTAGTCTTAGTACCAGCTGACGTACCACCTTTGAGAAAAATCGATTTATTTAAAGGCCCTGTTGGCAAAAACCAAGAGAAGGCGATTGTTAGAGGATGAGACAAAAAATGAAAACTTTGCTTCCCTTTAATAAAGACAGACAGTTTTTAATCATTTGGATAGAAGAAACAATGATCTAGGAATTCTGAAAGAATTAAATTGTTTCACTGAATGTGTAATTTTCAAGCAACTTTGGAGGGGCTCCAAAATCTTGTGTCTTAATTTTCGATTTTATGTCAGTGCTTTTTGAAGTGGATAAAAAAAGAACCCCATTGAAAAAAAATAAAAAAATAATAAATAAATAAATAAATAAATAAAACAAAACCAGTGAATCAACCAAAATAAACACCATTTTTGTTCATTGTCTTGTGCAGAATATATAATAGAAATCTATTTACCACCGAAATGTGAGTGAGTGGTTCTTACGCGGCACGTTCTTAAGGAGTAAAAGAAAGCTTTTGTAAAGCTTTTTGTACTTTGATTAATTTTCGGTCAATTTTGGTGTTTTTGTGAGGTGTTTTGAAAATCAAGAAATCGAAGATGTCCGCCATTTTGAAATTGTGACGTATTTCTGTCCTCATTTTGCGTCATCACGGTTCGTTGTGAACCTCAATGGAAGCATCTTTGAACTACCATAGTCATATAGCCTTTATACTTCGGAAGTTATGGAGAGGGAAGAGGGGATTCCCCCTCCACCAGCATCACAGACTAAAAGATCAGTTGCCACTGGCCTAGGATGATCTTAACACTGAGAGGTCGTAGACTCGCCCGCATTCCTGTTTTTATGTATCTACCGCAAATAAAAAGATATAGGACTGTTTAATTTTATCCACCTTTGTAATTTGTTAATCTGTTTCATTACACTTACTAAGGAAGTGAATAGAAGTGAAGACTATTCTAAATCCACTACTTGAAATAGAACCGTCACGGTAAACGAAACCGTATTAGATTGTTTTTGTTTTAGTCATCACTGAGGTTTTTACAGAAGCTGTGCCACTGTACTTACTATGTTCGATATGAGAGAAGGATATCTTAAATCCTTTCCTTTGAATATCAGCATCCGTGTGGAACGTTAACACCGTGTATTTTCCAAATAAGAAGACTTCTTTCCCAGACTCTACACCACAGTATTTACCAACTTCCCTGCTGTTTTCATCTGCTATCTTCAAATAATCATAACTGCAAGAAAATTGAATATTCCTTTTGTGAACCTCTCACTAACACTTCAACGTCATTCATAATGCCCCTGCTCTTTTTGTACTATACAAATCATCGACTTCTGTTGCACTAAAGTTCAATTCGGTGGAGCCTGGAAAGAAACAAATGATTTTATTATGCTTTTTATTCTTTCTTCGCGACTTTTTACACGACAATTGCAAGTTTCGTCTTCCCAGACGTCCTGGGCCGAGTGAACGAAAGCGAAGCTAATGCGGGTGAGAATCTAAACAAAATATGGCGGAGAGTCGCGGAGAATTACAGAAAGATACGTTCGATGACTTTCCTTTAAAGTGCTACTATGATCAAATTTTTACCTCTTGAATTGTAAGGTTTATCACATAGAATTCTAGGAAAGATTAAAAACGCCGTTTACCGTTTCTAAATATCTGCATTGGTTCCTGAGATATTTAAGTTTGAAAAATGTGTAAAATATGTAAATGAGAGGACTTATGACGTCATATTCTCAACTCAATATAACATCAAGTATATAAATAGAGCTATCTCAGTCATTTTAAAGCAGAGACCCTTGAAACCTGGCAGGCTAATACTTCTAAATGCAATACACCTATGGCTATAAAAAATTTGGTTCCCATGGCAACTCACTCTTTTCCAGTCCCCTCCAACCTGATTTCAATATTTTAGTGATTTTCACCTTGAAAAACATTTAACAAGGCCACGAACTCGACCTAACATATTTATACACTTGCTGGATCATGCAGATGAGGCACCATTGGCAAATATCAAAATAGAATGCCAAAGGTGGCCAGCAAAGCCTTAAGTATCAGGGAGGACTGGAACCCAGTATGTTGCTATGGTAACAAAACTGATAAGCTCATATTGTGGATCGCTCCTAGAACAATGTCACTGCAAAGAATGAAGCATTTCTGATAGAAATTGGCTGAGATATCTTTTTTCATAATATTTGATCAAAATTCGGTTGAGTTGATGACATCATCACTTGGCTAATTTGCATATTTTAAACAAAAAGAGATATTTGCAAATAGTAAACAGCATTCTTGTTCTCGTACAGACTACTTGTTTGTGTTTTAAAATGGCTTAGATTAGAAAGACGCGAATTTCGTCATAGTAGCACTTTAACCACGGAGCCAAAATTTTGATCGTATGAAGGTTCTGGAGTTAAATAAGTATTTGCACGTTCGAGGAATAAGTGTTACGGCGAAAAGACGAGAGGAACTCTTGGATTTGTCTCGCAAAGCTTATGATCTTGGCACCGATATTGAGGACGATAACCAAGACCCACATGCCGATGAGCTTACGAACTTAGTAGTAGAGGAAGGGAGTCTTCCAGATCCATTTTCACCCAAGTAAGACTGGAGAACTGATTTCTCTTCATTATCAGATTACATGTGGGGTGATATGTAACTCACTACCTTCCACGATTAAGTAATGCTACTTGTGGGACGTTAAAGAACCCACACACTGTTCGCAAGAGTAGGGGACGTGTTTCCCGGCGTTGTGGTCTGGCCTTCTATCTTTCACACTCATGCTTGGGTTGAGTTGGTGGGTGGATGGGTGGGTGGGTGAGATCCAATATGGACGAATGCTGACGTCCGATCTCACCCCATAGAATTGTAAACCGCCATGAGACTTGATGATATGTGCGGTTTATAAGAATTTCATTCATTCATTCATTCATTCATTCATTCATTCATTCATTCATTCATTCATTCATTCATTCATTCATTCATTCATTTCATTCATTCATTCATTCATTCATTCATTCATTCATTCATTCATTCATTCATTCATTCATTCATTCATTCTTGAAATTGTGCTTACTAGAGTTAAACGCTGTTCGCTTCGAACTAAACTTTAATGCTGTCTTAAGTTTTGCTGTTCCTAAATCACTCCTGAATTTTGAAATGAATCAATCAAAACAATGGTGAATCACACGGCCAATAGGTGTTGCACTGTTCTTCTCAAGCAATATAATGAATTATCATGATATTAAACACCTGAAAAACTTATGCAAGTAAGGCAGTACTAGGTTTGTAAGGATTGCATAACTTTACCAAAAGCTTCATTAAATTGCAATGGGTGGCACAAACAAAGGAAGTTTGGTCAGCAACTGGGACCAGTGGTATTGAAAAAAAAATACCCTGTAGAATTTTGTAGCCTTTCAGCCTTTGAATTGCCCTCTCAACATGAATTCTTACAACAGCAATCCTTTTTGTTTGGGTACAGGCCTTGGTAGAAAGTTGCTGCCATGCAGTAATCATTGGGTTCCAGTTTATCAATAAGACCGGATTTCATACTAATGTGCCTGCCAGGTGCTCTCCCTGACCAAAGCATCGCGCAGAATGCCTATTGTTCTTGGGACATTTACTTACTGCACGGCAAAAAATATAGATCTGTAATATTAGCGGTGAAGCGTAAACTGAATCACTGTCATTGGTCCAAATTTACGCGCGCACTGCTCCGCAGGGAATACCGTTTAGCTCATCAACTTGTAGGAGCGGAGCTAAAAGACAAAGGCCTGATGAACTTATGCTCTTTCTATTGTTTTCTAATATTGCACCTTCTCACTGTGGCTGAATAAGTGCTTTAAACTAGTGTTAGGACTTTCAGTAGCCTGACAGATCGAGTGGGTTTTCCAAGACCGATTGATCAGCTTCACACTATTTTTGCATAGGGCAACCCTTACCTTCCGCTAAACCACGGCAAAAAAATAATCATTCGAACCTACGATAACTTGAATGCTGTCTGGACGTGCGAAAATCTTGAGTTACTTATTATTGAAAAAAGTTAGCGCGCGCGCGCCTTCGTTGTTAAAAAAAGAGAAGCTTTAACTAGAACATTCTGCTAAGAAACGTTAAAACGGCTACAAGCTATTGATGGTACCAGTGTTACAGAACAACGCACTTCCAACACGCTCCCGAGCAAATTGCGCTAATCGGTAGCCGAGAGACAGAATACTTGATTGTAGAATTGCAAGCACTTTGCTGGGTTGCCCACAAACTTCTCTCCATCTCCAAACTGCTTCGCCGTTTAGTTCGAAGTAAAACATAGGGCTGTTCTCGTTTACAAAAGGAGATACAATATTGATTAACAGCGGGTAGATCGGGTTTTCGAAGTAGCTCTGAAAAGAGCTCCGGATCGCTTACGTTTTCGCTTTCCTGGTTCATTGCACGACAGGTTTTCGAATGAACCAGCTGTTCCAACAAGAACACTTTTAAAGTTTGCGGTAATTGGAAAATTTTACAGTCAAGTGGTTTTCTTGAATAGGCTATTGTTAGTTTTGACAACCATTGTTATGCAGACCTGTGTTTATTACAATAGCTCTTCGACCCAAGACGCGCCATTTTCAAACGCAACTCCAACAGCTAGTTTTCAAACTCAAAAGGCGAATGGTTCCTGTTAACCTATTTTCAAAGTTGAAACGGGTTTTGTTTCAGAAAAGACCCATCTTTCATTTGCCGTGCGTGAAAATTTGAAAGGTCGTTTGGATTGTCAGAAAATCACTTCTGAAAACGGCCCCCATACAGAAAATGGCCTATTTTTGTCCATTTTTAAACGTAAAAAGCGAATCCTTACACCTTCTATATCCACTTACTTTTCGGCTTAAATTGAAGATACAACCTTCTTCTTCAAAAAGCCGCGCGTGAAAGTTAAAGCTCTAACTCCAGGAAATCCGAAAAGTAAGTTTTATCAACCCTAGTGGGCTAATTTGGGCCCTTTCTTCTCTTATTCAGGCCATTTCACGGCACGCACGCATTCGAATTTGCCGCTTAACCGGTTATGAATAATTAATGATGTCCAGGCATTCTGCGCGATGAGAAACAAACGTAAAGGCGCCAGAAGGAGATTTTCTAACCAACAGTTTAAAAGTGTTGGAGCTTTTGTAGTTGCTCTAGGTAACCTCAGTTTGAGCTGATGGACCTGTTGATTTTTGGATTTTCAGTTCAGTGCAATCAGTGCCGATGATGACACGTGTTCGACGAAACTTTTACAAAGCTCTTGGACAAATGTTTTTGAACTTGCTTTCTGGAAGGCCATGCTATCAGGCAGTCTTTCAGTACATGGTAGAGCAGGTTTAACCAAGTTGTGTAGATTTAAGACACAGACAAGGGTGATGGAAAAGATATCACCAAGGTACCCTATAAGTATATCATGTCCTTAGCTGAACAAGAACTAAAATGAACTCGGCAAACAATGGCACCAATCTCTTAGGAGCTGGTTTGTCACGGTGTTCTTACTCCTGTTAAATTAAAATAGCCTAGTATTGTTTCAATGGAAAGCTTGTTCCTCGAGCCCCCAATTAACAGTGACAATTAACAGTGACATGAACAACATGTTATCGAGTAAGTTTCCTTTTGACTTTTTTTTTTTGCCACCTCAGTACTTCATTTTCGCAGCCATCGGCTTCAGAAAGTTAAAAAAACATGAAAAGGCAGGCCAACAAGGGGATCCCGGTGTAAAATTCGACATACCGATCATTCTTACATGCATCTTTATCTTTGTTTGAGCTTCAACATCGACAGTACGACATTTAGGGGATTTTGGTTGTAGATGTTGTCGGCACAGGATTTGCTTTGGTTGGGCCAAAACCTACTTCAAAATGAGCAGCACAAATTCTTGTGTGTCTCGTTACTTTTTTCGCCGCTCGCGGTCTGTCATTGCCGGTGCATAACCCTTGTTTGGATTGTCAGGAAGGAATGGAAAAAAGTTAACTTTTGCAAGTTCTGGGTATTTTTCAGTCTGTCTGTTCTTTCTATTCACTATTAAAGAATTTGTAAGCACAACGTTTGTGTTTGGGAATTTTGAAAACGCTAATGGCTCTAGCATCTCTGTCTACTTTGCTATTTTCCCCAGCATTAGCCTCGCTTTCGTTCGCTCGACCCAGGACGTCTGGGAATACGAAACTTGCCTATTCCTGTCGACTTGTGCCTCAAGTATCCCAAGCTTTATGAACGTTTATAAGAGCCTAGCGAGAGGAAAGCAGCGAACCTAAAACCCACTGGAATCGCGCTAACATGGCCAAAATACGCCACACAAACACTGACAAGGTATCAAGGAGACATGGCAAGGCATTTTTTTCAATTTATGCTCTTAATTTTGGACTCCTAACCACGTTTGTAAATTTGTAAACCCTTACAATTTACGCCGTTGCGTAACACTCTTCGTGACACTCAAATTACAACGTGAGGTTTCAAAGGTCACACAAAGGTCTTATAAACGCTCATAAAACACAACCCATGAAAATGGCTTTGCCATGTTAAAAAGATAGAAAAAATATTGTACGGTAACTTTTTTAGATGGATGAACCATCAAATAAAAGCTACACTCCATCCCACTGGAAGCTTTGTTACAAGGAACGATGCTTGGATTGCTTACTATCCATTAGAGCGTTCCTAAGTGGTATCCAAGCACGTAATCAACTTATGCGAAGGTCCTATTATGATTCGCAAATGTTGGTCATTAAGGGCAGGAAAAAACTGGAGTATCTTGTAAATATTAGTTTTGCACTTTAATGTTTTTTTTAGGATACATTGTCAGATTTGGGGGTTTTGTTTGTAGGCAAGTTATGATTTAGAGCACAACTGTTCGTTAATTTCCACTGAAACGAGTCACAATCTGTTGGCCAAATGCGCATGCGCGGCTTTTGATAGGCTTTTTGACAGCAAAGATGAAAAGCATGCAAAAAGGCTCAGCTCTTCATGAACTCACTTTCTTTGTTCGGCGATAAAAACAAAACTCAACCTCGTAATCCATTTCATATAAAATTGAGAGATCGCTTTACCGACGCCCCAGTTGCTAACCACAACAGTAGCGCGCGCTTAATAGCGTCATTAACTGAATCTGTAAAGCGCGCGCAAATTGTGCTCGGAAGATTTTCGTTTTTCCCAGGAAAGAAATGTTGGTGTAACATCGGACTAGATCGCAGACAGTTGGCAACGACTGATTTTTATGGATTACTGTAACACGTTTTTCAATGCTATAAAGTTTGAAATGTGATGCGTTTCCGAGACGTAATCGCATCATCAGCGCACCATTGTTTAAGTGTCTGCAGGGTGTCTTCTTTCTCCTCCGCAGCGGCTCCTTCACGCAAAAAAGGTAGCGAAAGTCGGAAATGGGACGAAAAACGAAAATGGAGAAAAAGGGGCGCGGGCTGCAACTTCAAAGTTTCAGCATACGGCAACGCGTTGTAAATCCTGCGTTCTGCTGATGTCATTTTACCATTTTACCTGTTTTTCTTCTCGATCTCCTCTTCCTTTTTTTTCCTTTCTGCAGCAGTAGCTGTGACTACACAATATGTTTTATTTGCTTACTCAGATAAAGCAGTGCAAAGAGCTGACTTGGTTGTCAGTGTTCAAGTTCTCAAGTTCTCTCTTGGAAAAAGCTCTCATATAATAGCTTCTACAAGCAGTACAAATTGTGCCTTTTAAATACCCAATGAATATTGGGTATTTAAAAGGTACTGTCCTCACTATTAATTACTATTTCTATTGTTTGTTTATGTAAAAATTGCAAGATGTTTCTATTATTGTACTTTTATTATTCTTTACTCTTTTTTGCTCTAGTTAGTTGCACGTTATACGCCAGTTAGTTGCACGTGGCAGTGACCAACTCGAAAGCCTAAGCTCCTTTGGTAACTGCGCACATTTTACTTTTCACATTTATGTAATTTAATGCTGTCTTTATGTTACTTCTCTTATATATTGTAATTTCCTTTTGTTATAAACCATTGAAATAGTGCATAATAATAAAAACCTTGTAACCTTGGAAGAAAGGGTTTTTATTCCTGGAGTCAAAATGGCCAGCATGGGACGACGGATGGTGAAAATACCCTGCTTTAAAATATTTCTGATGCAGAAGCTTGTCATTGCTGGTTGCTATTGAGGGTGTGGGTAGGAAGAGGGTACCTCTTAAATTTAGTGCCGTTTATTGGTAAGGCTTTGGAAATTTACATTAATGTAAGCGTGAAAGGGGCCAGTTGGAATTTTTCAGGTCGATAACGAAATGTATCTTCATAGCTCCACTCTTCCATTGACAGTTTCATCACATTACCTACTTTGCACGGAACAACAATTTTCTGCAATTTCTGAAGTTTCCTTACGCGAATTCTCGCCTTTATAGGACTGGCCTGTAGGAAACCAATCTCAGCGTAAAATTCCTGACATTTGCTAGTCGCAGAAAGACTTGTAGAATAACTAGATTAGTTACATAACAGAGAAAACACGGTCTACAGATGACACCTGGTGCTTGTCTTTTGGAGATTACAATAGACTTGACTTTGAAAATCAGACGCGCTGCCAACTTTCTTAAGGGAAAAAAAATGATAGTAAACAGAAACAACTCTAGTGAAAAACAAACAATGGGATAACAACGTATGTTATTTGTGAAACTATGGAAACAAAAGTCATGCAGCTAGCGCTATCCATGTTAAGCCACGGGGGAGGAGGGACCCGACTAAAGCTAAGGCAAGGTATTTGACCATATCCGAGGTTTTTTGTTTTATTCAAATACCCTACCCAGACCAGTCAAAAGAATCAAACTTCGACTTCAGCTTTAACATTATTTATTAAACATTGTTAGCTACTTTTAAAATCTTTTGCGGCTTATCATTGTTAGATGCATCGGATATGTACTTATGCGTGATAATGTTGTTCAATTATTTAAAAACGGAAAAAAAGGGGAAAAGAAAGAATTAACTTTCAAACATTATCTTCATTGTAAACAAAATATGATGATTCTGTGATACGAAATTTTCGCAACGACGCTGATGAGAAACGTTTAACCTTCAATTGTCATTTATTTATCGATAACATCTCAGTTTATCGTGTATATTTTTTTTCTTCTATTGACGTTAAAGTGCCCCTGGGACGAAAATTTCATTTTCCATCTTTTTGCATTTTCGTGTAGAATATGACCCTCTTACTCATGTTACCAAATTTCAATCCTTTACGGCGATTGGAAGTATTTTTTTTAGCCTTTTATTCGAGATTTCACGGCCCCCATTACTTGGCCTTGTTCCGGAAGTTAAGAAGGCCGCTTGGCTCAAATTACAGAAAGTGACGTCATTGGCTCAACACGAAAAATTCCCCATGGCTAATTTTCATATGGATTCTATTTCATAAACTGTATTCTGCTGTTATTTAGTTCGTAACAGCAGAATACAGTTTATGAAGTAGAATCCATATGAAAATTAGCCATGGGGAATTTTTCGTGTTGAGCCAATGACGTCACTTCCTGTAATTTGAGCCAAGCGGCCTTGTTAACTTCCGGAACAAGCCCAAGTAATGGCGGCCGTGAAATTTCGAATAAAAGGCTAAAAAGTAAATAAATAAATAAATAAATAAATAAAACTAAACTTGATAAATGCTTGTCTTTGTTTTGCTTACCCACAAGAACTGTGCATCTCCAAGTCAAACATTTCAAAGTAAATTTTCAGCGCCTTGCCATGTGGAATAGAAACATTGTAAACACAGTCCATTCCGGGTGGATAAATGATAGGATATCTGGGGCTCACCAAAGTATTGTTTACCACTGAACCACATCCTGTCAAAACAAATGTAAAGTTTTTTTTGACCACAAATGAACAACGCGACAAACATATGCGCCAAATATCATCACAATTGAGCCAGATTTAAATTAACGTTTTTAAATTATAGATTATAAGCATTTGTTGTTATTTTTTTTTTTGTTTTAATTTAACTCATCCTTATGCAAGGAAATATTACGAGTTTAGCTCACCATCTCCTTGACAACTTCCGCCACATATCAAGAGAGAGACCAGAAATACCAACATCATGGTCCTGTTCAGACGATTAAAAATATCATGTGAAAATATTATTCTTAACGACACAATTTGGGATGGTCGCCTATTTCCAACCGTATTTCAGAGAATCAAACCGTGCACTTTATGAGCCTGTGTAGCGCTGAAGTCATAATAGGCCTTATCACGGTTTTCGACGCCATTTTGACGAGTAAAGGCAAACACGTTTTTAAAAAACAATGTTTGTATGTCAAATAATTTTCATAAAACATCGCTTCTGAAAAATTCATGAATTGGAAACTTTAGGCACTATTCAAAGGATTTTAAAGAAAATAACTGTGGAATGTAGCTGTGCTAAAAAGCATCTAGTGTGTTTTGACATTTTCATACATTTGTCTGTATAGCGAACCAGCCGTGAATTGGTACTAAAAGTAGTTCGCGGGAAAAAAATACAGGGAAATGTATGGAAAGTTCAAAACACGACTGGATGCTTTCTGGCACAGCTACACCCCTCCAGTTTTTATCTTAAAATTCCTTTCCTAGTGCCAAAAGTTTCCAATTCATGCATTTTTCAGAAGGGATGTTTTATAAAAAAATGTTTGACATCGGATTTCCATACAAACACTGTTATTTCAAGACGTGTTTGCCTAATCCCGTGGGAGATCTGGGTACGAGATTAGTGTTTGCCTACTCGTCAAAACGGCGATAAGGCCTATTGATTTTACTGAATCGTATTACGTTATTTTGCATCGCACTGCTGCTGGGTGTGATGTTCACATATTGGTTTGTAAAGTATCCTTAAGTTCTGCATAATTGTATACAGTTAAGGGTATTAAAAATGTTACGTCACGCATTTTTTGTCGTTCATCTCCCTTTTCGGCCTTTCATTAAAAAACTCCCACTCCTCAGTGCAAAAAATCGCAATAATTTCGAGACAAGAAAATTTCCATACTATACATCATATAGTATACATGTAATAGATGTAATAAACCTCAAAATGGCAGATGCCAAAGAAAACAATTTGCCTTCCGGGGAGAAAGGCACAGGAAGACAAACGAGCTCGCGCTACCAGATACTGATAACACGACATAACAGATTCTTGTGCGTTCTCCTGACCTGAAAGCAATACTTTTTCACATTGTTGATCAGCTTACTTACCCCACGAAAAAAGCTTGCCAACAATTCTTGACTAGCGGCGACAAAGCGACACCTTATGTACACGAAGCCAGAAAAACGTCTTATGTAGAGTACGGGACGTGCTGACAAACGACGGCTAATAACAAAAACAGGTAGCTAATTAAGAGCCGTCCTCTGTAAATATCGACTATCGTCGTTTGGACGAGAAAAAAATGAAATCCCTCAAACTTTCTCAGAAGAATGGTCTATATAATTGATTCACATAAATATAACTTTCAGCTCAGTTCGATTCGTATTTTAGCTGTAGTGCGACCATCTCGGTTTTACCGCTCTGAGAGGGCTTTCAGCGGCCATTTTAGGCCACACTTTTAAGAATTTGCCTTACAAAGAAAGCGTTACAAATCCGAACAAAATCTCAGTATTCGAGACAAGTAAATGTTTGTTGTTGTGTTGAGAAGCTTTTTTGGGAATTTGATCGAAATCTGATTTTTTTACAAAATTTTTAATTTCTTCCCTATTGAACTACTCTTCAAGTGCCAAACAAATGGCCGAGTTTAAAGGAAAATATCGCTAAAGATACATTAGTTGGCTCCTAAAACAGCATCCCGGTTAAAGAGCAATGTCTTATCTGTAAGAATATGCAATAAAATTTTTGGGCAGTTAAAAAGAGAAAATTATAGAGGAAGAAGTTTTAACTGTGCTTTTGTCGACAAACACGGCCTTCGTAATTAGCATAACAACATGAAAATAACGATTTACTAAGAGAATAATGATAAATTCCACTTACCTCGTGAAATATCGAGAACTGGATATTTCAAAATATATCAAATTATAGTTTCAGTCGGATACAGCCGCATTTTCGATGATTTGTTGTGCGAAATCACTGTAATACACCGCCGCCCGTAAACGCGGCACTGAGTTGAATTCTTCAAAATCCGTCAGGACAACCATCAGCCGAAAAAATTGCCTTTCGCCCCATAAGCTGCCGTGTGCAAGGTGTCAAATATTTCTTTGTTATCCTTAATGACCAAAAATTCTTTCAGCAACCATTTAAATCCTGCTTTGAACTGGAGATTCTCGTCAAGAAATCGTTTATGTTCCGTTGACCTTCCGCCGTGATCACAATGAGATTGCGTTATAGAAACGCGCGTACATCCAGACGGGCTGGGGTGGGGGTAGGGAGGAAATAAAAATGGAACAGCTCCTAAATTAAAAAAAAAGGGCCATTCAAGACTACTGTCAAAGCTATTTTATGCATTTCGGGTACTAAACAGGAAACTGCTGTTCCAAAATAATGTGGAATATGATAAGCCCTTGTGCTCTATTTCTTTGGTTGGGGCGTGCGAGGGGGGGGGGGGGGGGGTTGGGAAGTAAAACACTAATTTACAGCATCAGTTGATCGTTGCTCTTCTGTTTAGGTTTCATACATGATGTTGGTCAATGATTCTCGTCAAGAAATTTTTATTTTCTGTTAACCTTTCGCCATGATTAAACAATGAGATTACGTTACAGAAACGCGCGCACATCCGGGTTGGGGTGGAGGTGGAGAGGAAATAAAAATGTCACGGACCTTAGCTTGTAAGATGCTGCGAATGCGTTAGCCATTATATTCTTCGCCTTTTCGGGGCTATAAATTAAACACCTGTCTCGGAATAATGGAACATGACTAGTGACTTTGGGGAACGTTGAGAAATTTGTGTAGGTTTTTTTCTGGTTTGTGGCGTAGTAGGAAGTACCCTCTGTAAAGTCATGGTCTCTTATTTAGATGGGTACCTTTTCCAGCGAGTTCAAATATTTTGTGGTAGATCTAGGGGCAAAAATGGACTTCTGGAAAGTTAGTCGAAAATTCCTTTCATGTTTTTTTTCTCTCCCTTACTGTGATCAAATTGCCCTGCGGTAACGCGAAGCCGATCGTTAAGTAGATTTAAATAATGACTACATCAAATTAAATTTCATAGGTGTTGGTACTTTTCATTTTATATCGTGTTTAATATTTTAGGTCGTTTGGGTCGCAAAAGAGAACCATAGAAATATAATGTGTCAATCAAAGTGTATTGTTTCCAGTTTTAATATGTACGAACTTTTCGTGACACGCGTAAAGCGAATGGCTTAATAGCCACACTTTTAATTGGTCCGTGAAGAATTCCTGGTCATGGCCACCTGTGGCTACTCGTCTATGTTGCGTTGGAGGTACCTGCGGACCCAGTACCCAAAACGATAAAAATGTGCAGTGTGTCCTACTGAGAGACTGCCAAGGGGACGTGAGCGTCCATTTAGAAGCACTGCACGTTTGGGACGTATCTTTAAAAACCGAGGCACAATTGCTCGTAGCAAGGGCAGGTATAGTATGAGTATTTTGATATTTATTTTAGCAGTTTTCTCTTAAGAAACAGCAAAGTACAAATCATAAGTATTCATTCCTTGAAGCGAATACATTTGTTTTGAACTCCCCCACGAAATTCGCAACCTGGTTTACATGCCATTTCAGACCACAAGTTATCACCTGCAATTACACTTCATTACACCTTTTCACACGAAGACGCTAACAATAGAAGCATTTGCGGAGTGAAAAGCGTGTAACACCTTGCACACGGCAGCTTATGGGGCGAAAGGCAATTTTTTCGGCTGATGGTTGTCCTGACGGATTTTGAAGAATTCAACTCAGTGCCGCGTTTACGGGCGGCGGTGTATTACAGTGATTTCGCACAACGAATCATCGAAAATGCGGCTGTATCCGACTGAAACTATAATTTGATATATTTTGAAATATCCAGTTCTCGATATTTCACGAGGTAAGTGGAATTTATCATTATTCTCTTAGTAAATCGTTATTTTCATGTTGTTATGCTAAATACGAAGGCCGTGTTTGTCGACAAAAGCACAGTTAAAACTTCTTCTTCTATAATTTTCTCTTTTTAACTGCCCAAAAATTTTATTGCATATTCTTACAGATAAGACATTGCTCTTTAACCGGGATGCTGTTTTAGGAGCCAACTAATGTATCTTTAGCGATATTTTCCTTTAAACTCGGCCATTTGTTTGGCACTTGAAGAGTAGTTCAATAGGGAAGAAATTAAAAATTTTGTAAAAAAATCAGATTTCGATCAAATTCCCAAAAAAGCTTCTCAACACAACAACAAACATTTACTTGTCTCGAATACTGAGATTTTGTTCGGATTTGTAACGCTTTCTTTGTAAGGCAAATTCTTAAAAGTGTGGCCTAAAATGGCCGCTGAAAGCCCTCTCAGAGCGGTAAAACCGAGATGGTCGCACTACAGCTAAAATACGAATCGAACTGAGCTGAAAGTTATATTTATGTGAATCAATTATATAGACCATTCTTCTGAGAAAGTTTGAGGGATTTCATTTTTTTCTCGTCCAAACGACGATAGTCGATATTTACAGAGGACGGCTCTTAAAATAATAACAGCGACATTAAAATGCTTTTGCAGACACAATTTTTAGATTAGATGACATCTATGAATATAAATTAAATAAGTTACGTCGTTCAACGTCAAAATGTGTCAAATACCAAGTTAGTAGTTAGATATTTGGGTGTATCAGCTCACTTTTCAAAAAATGATAAAAAATCCCATACGAAACCTTATAAATCCAATATTTTTCCTAACTCCTGCAACGGAGACGCCATTAACTCCACATTATCTCACCCCAATAACTACATAAAATACTATTTCAGCCTTTGAATTCAACCCTAAACTCAAAAACCTAAAAACCTAAATCCTCGGTTTTCAAAAAACCTAAATTTTTATCCTCGGTTTCTCAAAAACCTAAATTTACGTTTTTCATAAATGACACCAAACTGATCCCCAACTCACAAACAACCATCGATTAAATCCAACCAACTCATCAATCGCTGATTTGAATGATGAATACAATATTTTTGAACACCAATTTGGATATAATTAACCTGTAATGAAGAAAAAAATAATCATAAATAATTCAAATTTATGGATGTTGTGTGACTGGATGCCGTTACTGTCACGCGTGACGTTGTGTGACTTGTCACGAAAATGGACAAAACCCTAGACGTGGGGTGCTCGGTTGGCTGTTTACTTGCCTGGCCCCAGCCAGGTCTTTTTCCCGCCGCTGGACAAATGCGGCTGTCCCTTCCCAGTTTACCTCTGGGACAGAGGTTGAGTCCTGGGACGAACTCTGAGCACCCCGCTGTAAACCAGTAGGGTCTGAGCGGGCTCACCCTGGAGGTACCGTCTACTGGAAGACATCCCACACTACTCAGTAATTCACCATCTGCACAAGCCGTCAAACAGGTTTCAGTCAGGGGCCAACTGACACCACCCTAAAGCTTCACCAGAGTTTGTGAACTAATATAACAATGGCCCGATTACCTATATATTACACTCAGTTCTGAAATTTTTACACTTGTGGTGCTATTTTTCTGTTTATTGCGTAATATTGCTTGATTTGGATTAACACGCATGCGCTTTCATGCAAGTACACGATGACACAACCCAAAGGGGACTGGACACTAGTTTGTTAATACACGTGTCGGCCATTTTGTCGCCATTTTGTGAAGAGCTTGTGTTTTGATGTTTTTCGTTCATGTTTTGGGATATATTGGACATTTATTTCTCCACTTTCATCGTTCTGATGTTTGTAGACGCTTTTTGAGGTAAGAATATCATTTATCTTGCACACAACAATATATTTTTTTATTGGATCGACTCGCTATCGAATATTCGTGAGGCCGTGAAATGAGCTTATTTATTTTTGCACATCGACTAAATCCTTGATTGGGATCCAAGAATTAAAGGCATCATTGTATCCTTTCCACTTTACCAAAGCTTGTTTCTTCTTGTAATCTCTCCTGATGACTTTATCGATTCTGAATATCTCCTGATTAGCTTTCAATAATTCTGGTTCATAAAAGCTCCCTTTAATATGTTCATCGTTTAGATCTTTCAGTTTATAAGTGATTGGTGTAGTGTATTGAATTTTATCGATAATGAAGACCTCTTCTGTCCAGTTTTCTGTATAACCTCGATCAAACAGCTTTCTTTTATACTTTGATATTCTAACCTTTTCACCAACTTGGAATTTTGCTTGGGATGACAATTGCTTCAAATTGCCATAAAGATTGAAGTAAACAGTTCATTCATTCTTTTTCTTAGATGCTTCTGTCGGTGTCATTTTTATTGAACTGTGTTTAGTGTTATTATACTGCTTCAATATTTCAGGCAAAATATCCAGATACATTGTATTGCCTTGAGCAGTGAATCGTTTCCACATTTTATTTTTAATCGTTCGATTCCAGCGCTCAACAACTGATGACTTCTCTTCATTTTCAGTCGAATACAGTGTAATGTTATGTTTATTGAGCAAGTCTTTGAAATGTTTGTTGTAGAACTCTGAGCCTTTATCAGTCCACAGATACTTTGGTTTTCGACCCTCTTTGAATATGCTTTGAAATGCTTTAGTTATGGTCTCACCTTTTTTATCTTTTAATGGGACAATCCAACCGTATTTACTGAAAACATCTATAGTCATGAGAAGATACCTATTACCTTTATTCCATTTACTGAATTGTTGCATTTCAACAAGGTCAGCAGCCCATATTTCATCAATATTATTTACAATAACACGCCGCCGAGTAAAGTTACGCCTTATGGGTTTATGCAGCTCATTAGCTAATTTTTCTTGCCAGTTTTCCTCTTTACCCGACGGCTTTTGACGTTTTTTGGAACCCCAAGACCCAGTTTCTGTTTTGTATTTATTGCATTTCTTGCCAACCAATGTCCCCATTGTCGTTCGGAATATGGAACAGCATCCAATGATTTAACCATCTTTTTATCAGCTTTGTTTTTACATTTTTTGTCATCTTTGCAGACTAAATAATCAACATCATGTTGCATGGCTATTGCATCTGTTTTGCCTGTTGGTTTATCATATATTTCCAATATTTGCCCTGTTTTGGGGTTATATTTGACTTGATTTTCCAAATCATTGTACGGACCAGTGTATTTATGCCCAGGCAATACCCAACCAGCTTTTGGTCGAGGTAATTTACCAATCATTTTGTGTATATCAATTGAACCACCGCTTTTGGGTCGTCCTTTGATTCCCTTTTCATACTCATCCCAATTTGGTGGGTGCCAACCAATTGCATCATAACTTGAGCATTTCGGTGTGTAGTGATATTTGCTTCCAATCTTGACCATGCTTTCACAAGGATAATCTTTGTATTTTTCTAATGTCTTTTTCCCAGCCTTGCCAGACCAAAATTGACTCGACAATATGCCAGTATCTGTGCTAAATGCACTTTTGGCAATGTCTCCAGATTTGTATCTATCAAAGACTTCCTTTGTTGATGGAATTAATGCTCCAACAACATCCATTGACTTCGATGCAACCTTACCTGGTGTACCGAGTTGTTCCAAAATTGTATTCAAATTACCACCATCAAGTTCTTTTCGGTCAGTTTTGTACCTTTTTTTTGGTCTTACTTTGGTTGATAATTTATCAAACATCTCTGATCCAGTCTTTTGAACAAAAGGAGTTGCTTTAGAGATAGCATAATCAATAGCTTTTTTCTGCAATTTAGGGTTTCTAAGTGCTTCAGACCCATAATATCGACCCATTTCAACTGCTTTCTTTCCCATCCATGGTAATGCATGTTGAATTAACATATCAGCACCAGTTGATGCTAAAGTATCCATTATGCCCGCCCCTTCGAACGGGCTATTTAGTTTCCCTGTTTTTTAACAAATTTGGTTTTAGTTATACCACATTCAGCACATGTACAGAAGAACATGAGCCGACCATTTTTGGCCTGCTTGTAACCTGAAGGCTGAACACATTCAGTTTGTTTCTTTTGTTTAACACAATATGATTTGACCATTTTATATCACTATATTAGATTAATTATCATCAGAGTCAGACTCATAATCCGTCTCATAATCCTCTGACTCAGAATCTGTTACCAATGTACACCATAAACATAATTTTCCTGAAAATTCTGTGTATTCATCACACTCTTCACAATATCTTATATCAACCATTATACAAATTAATTAGATAATTTTTTAAAATATTGGATTATAAAATTATGATTGACACTTTGATTGTTCATGTCAAAATGTGCATTGTGGATGGTTTTCAATATACTTGTACCCTTTTGTCTCTCAAATAAATAATACAAACACCAATAGCCACACAATACTGAATCTCTTTCCTGGATTTCATCACCTGAATACATTAATCGTTTGCCACTTGTTGACATGAATTGCATAATTTCTTTTGGCATAATTAACCTAAAACTATCAAAATATTCTACATATTTGTCTCCGTTTCGATACGCAACCCAATGTGTACCTGGTCCAATCTGTGAATCCAGGTTAATGATACCAACTTCATCTTTTTTCATCTTTTGTGGTAGATTATCTCTGCTGTAAATGCCTCTGAAGTGTTTTATTTTGAGTTTTCTGACCCAATCAATGAGTTCAAAGTTACTGAGTGGTTTATTTATGAATTTCACAGAATGTCTCCGATTAATGGAATCCCCTCGAATGGACTGTTTTTGCCTAATAACAGACCTTTTCCTTTTTTGGTTTTTTTTTCCCTTTACCATATTGATCCCATGTACCGAAAAATGGAGGCGGCCTATAATTAACTGGTAGGACCAAACCACCATCTTTTTTGGTTGTGTTTGGAACAAAAACTGGGACCGATCTTCTGGATCTACTTCTATCCACCTGTAACCCTTTACCCATTAATGCATTCAAAACCATTGGAATGCCAATTGAAGCCAATAATGACCCCAAAAAACCTCCTGATTGTTCCTTAGTTGGTTTAATTACAATCTGTCCACCAGTATGTATTGCATTGACAATTTGCTTCTTTTGTGCTTCAGTGAGCCAATCTTTGTATTTTATTAATTGATCAATTTTGTTTTGAGGAACGAGGAAACCACCAGCTTGTCCTCTACCAAATATTTTATTGACTCCCACATTTGCAAGCCCAGAAAGTGCTCCAGTAGCTAATGGTCCAACTGCTTTTGCTGCCATTGGTAGTAATTTTGTGCCAATTTTGAATAATGATGACCAAAGACTGCCTCCTTGTTGTACAGCTTTTCGTATCTGTGTTTTGCTTATTTTAATATCTGCTCCAGTTTTGTTTTGCATTGCCTTTTTCAACCTATTTATTTGCGTATTGGTTAACATCAGCTGATCCGGACCAGTTAATTCAGAATTTGATAATCTTATTGTTATTGCTGAATTGTTTTTTAATGCTTTTGCTAGTTTATCTTTTTGCCCAATTGATAGTGTTACTCCATGTGAATGATAAGTTGTCATATCTTTTATATAACTAACGTTACATTAAAAATTTATTCCATTTATCGAAACAATATTTTACCATCTTTTTGGATGAGTTCAGCGTCTTGTTCATATAATGTCAATGCATAAACTGAATATGCAGCGTTTGTTGTACCAGATAATTCATAATGAAATGTCAACTTTGTGGTACCATCTTTGATATCCATTTTTTGTTTTGTTAAATCGAAATATAAGAATGGAAATATTGTTTTGAAATTGTTGACATTCAATAAAGTTCCTTGACTGTACTCATTGTTTGCATGCACATATTTGAGAATATCTCTGTAAACTCTGGTTGGTTCAGCTTCCGGTGTATAATGAACATCAGGATATTCATTGCCATTTCCAACTGTCAGATGACAATTTGACATTTTCATATCATTTGCTACATTGAATGTATTGTACAAAAATGGATTTGCTGTTTGTACTCCAATATTTGCATCATTGATAATGAAAACAAACACATGTCTTGGCTTTGAAATCCCACTTGTTATCTGAAAATGGCCACTTCTTTGTGTTGAAGAATTACTTCTCTCAATATTTTCTCGCAAATAAACCCATTTATGTGGCTTCAAAAACTGACTCATATACAGTGATTGCCCCTCTGAATTGAAAGTTATTCTTGGTACAATCAACTCCATTCTGGTAATAATTACACGACAATCAGCCCCAGCTTGCCATATTAGAATAGTATCAGATTCAATCTGCAAATTTAATTCCAATCTTGTTGATGGTAATAACTCATCCATCAATGCTTCAAAGAATGAGTATCGATTCAATGGTATTTCTGTATTGACAACCACTGATAGACCCAAAAGTGCTTTTCTTGCAGCAAATCCTTTGTTGAACAAAGCTTGTGCAGGTCTCTCTTCAGCACTTCGGTTTGTATCCAGATAGAAAAACTCATTTGTTGCTGTCGATTGAGCATATCCTGGACTATATTCCAATAGATTCTTAATATTTACACAATGATTTGCATCATTACAATCATATACCATTTTACCATTCAATCTTACATCGAAATCATGTATAAGACTGTGTGAACCATTAACAATACCATTATGGTCTTCATCTGCTATATTTCCATTTTGCATTGTTTGGACTTTAAAACCAACTGATATTCTTGCATTATACCAATCAAATGGTGTTACTTCTCCTGTGTTGTCAACAACAAAACGATAACCATCTTTCTTTTGTGACCTATTATTTCCTGGATTACCAGTATTCAATGGTGTCTCCAATTGAAAGAAGACATCTTCGTATCTCTCAATGTATTTTGGATTTCTGAATGATTTCATTTATACAGATATGTTACATTATTTTCATTTTCTCCTTCTTTTGAGTTTTCCACCGGATATCATCTGATTGACTCTCTCAGCTATTTGAAAATCAGTCAGTGGCTGCTCCATTTTTGGTTGGCTCATTGTCACTGATTTTGTTTTGGAAGGTTGTTTTTTGCTCAATAATTGAATTATTTCATCACCTGCTTTATTACCAGCAAACTCACCAGTTTTGGTGACTGCTTTTTCAGCTGCAGTTTTGGCTCCTTTCTTAGCTAATTCTTTTGCTGTTTTTCCGAAAAGTTTTGATCCAACTGATCTGAAAACATCCATAATTCCTTCACCATGGATATGTTTCATCGCATAACGACCCAATTCTGGGTCAAAACGTGGCTTAAATTCACTTTGTCGTACCATATATTGATATATTATATTAAACTAGACCTGAGAATCAAGCTCATGAACCAGTCAATGCCATTCAAGTCAATTGGCCGACCCAAAGCGTCAGTCACTGTTATCCCCATTTCTGAAATAATTGACTTGGAAACTGGGCTGAATAATGCTCTTTTTGGCTCAAAAGTAAAGGGATAACTCCTTGTTAAATTGTCAGTGGGTATCATTATCAGTGTATTTGTGAATCGTCCATCACTGAGGCTATCAGTTATTATATCACAATTAATGTTCAAAACGTCAATATCATTGGTAATATTTGGCAATTTTGTCCCATGTTCAGTTTGGTTAATTAACTTTGGTTCAAATCCAATAAGCGCTCCAAAATTAGAGTTTCTAATATCAAGCTTCCATTGGTTGTCTAGCTCAATGACAACTCTATATGATGAAAGCACAAAATATAGATTGATGCCCTTGCTGGAAGATGGTTTATCTCCATTTTGAATTATTGATTGAGTGATATAATCATCAAGATCATCATATGAATACATTCCATCAACAAATGTGATTGTTTTCCATTTTGTACCATTATCTGGGCTGTATTTTATTGTATTATTGTTGTATCCTGCATTGACATTATGCCATGAATATGTCATTGACACTCGATCAACAGCTAGCTCATGTCTCATTGTTGTGTCAAGCTTCAATGGTGGATCAAATTTGATAATAAAGTATTCAGGCCGACTTCGACCTATTTTTTGTCGGTTAACAGATGAAATATGTATCGCCCTTTCTTGCATATATTATTTGATTATATATTTTTGCAATAAATCAATGAGTTGTTTGTTGTTTATTAAGCCAAGTTGATTCAATTTATGGGCTATTTGTGAAAATTCCTCTGTGACTCCATTATTGCCAGCCAAAATGGATCCTCCAAGCAATTCCATTCTGTCAATCAAATCATTAGCATCATTGAAATAAACAACACCAGAGCCCAATTTCTTGAATTTTTTGCTGGATTTATGGATTGGAATCTCACTGAGTTGGTTCAATTCATCAAATACCATTTTGGCAATATCACTGTATTTCTTCTTTGAATTAAATCTCTTGGTCAATAAATCGATTGTATCGAAATCAACCTTTTTGTCCATTACTTTGCGTTTATCTTTTGTTGCCACAAGTCTGAGTTGTCCCATTAATTTTGGAATATCGATCATGAGTCCACCATATTTCCCAGAAGATGATATTTTGTATGCATTTCTCTTTGGTTGCGTATAACCATAACCTTTTTTGATGGTTTTCATTCCTTCTGGGATTATTTTAATGCGCCCTCTGTATTTTTGTAATAATTTTATATCTTCATCTATTTTATCAATTTTGTCTTTATTCTTGGTCTTTCCTTGGCCCTTGGCCCTGGTTGATAATCTATTGGTAGCTTTGCTTCTGGTGATTGTGGTTGTGGTTTTGTTTCAGGTTGATAAGTTAACATAACATTGTCTTCCAAATCTGAAGTCAACGCTTTTTGGTTTTTCTCCAATTGTTCAATCAGTTTGTCTTGTTTTTCATCAATTGTTTGTTTTGTTTCCTCTTGAGCTTTAATAATTGGTTTGAAAGTTTCTGATAAACCTTGTTGTAAATCTTGTTTATCATGCTTGTACTCCTTCAATGTATCTCTAACTTGTTTGGTTATTCCAGCCTTAATCTTGGCTTCAGATAGTTGTTTTAATCTTTGTAGATTCATTATATTATTAACTTATATTAGCTTATCTAATGTATTGATATACATGGAAATCCCAAATTATGACAGACATGATAAAAACACTAATTTCAAAAGATTGTATGGTTACATGCCAAGTGACACGTTTCGGATGTTAATATGTGGTAATTCAGGATCTGGAAAGACAAATTTATTGTACCATATGCTGATGAAACCACTTTTGTATTATGATAGAATACATTTATATGCCAAAAATTTGGAGCAACAAAAATACAAGGATATGCTACAAACATTGACTGATATATCAAATAGTGTCGGGTATAATGTCCTTGTTTGTAGCAATGATGATATAATTCCAGTAGAGGAATTGAAGGATGAAGATGCCCAGAAGATAGTCATATTTGATGACTTTATTTGTGAAAAAAACCAGAAACCATTGATTGATTATTTCATTCGTGGCAGACACAAAAACTGCTCTGTTATTTATCTGAGCCAATCGTTCTACAAAACACCAAAAGATATTCGACTCAATTGCTCTCATTTCTGTGTCTATGACTTTCCTAGCAGCAATGAAAGAGGTCTGATATCCCGTGAGTTGGGTATCGAAAAGGATAAATACATTAAAGCAACCAAAGAGCCATTTTCATTTCTATATGTTGATAAGCCCCTGAAGAGAATTAACAGGAATTTTTATGGAACAATATAACCAAATGATATAAATGGGAATATTCAACGAACATAGTTCATCGTCTTCTTTCACAACGGTTCCTCTTCAAGGAGCCGCTGGGCCTCAAGGAATAGGGTTTAAATTAACCCAAAATGGCAATTATGATATACAAAACAAAAAACTTGTTAATGTTAAACAAGGAGCTGATCCCAATGATGTTGTCACAAAGAGCCAAATACAATTGCTGGATAATTCTCCTGGTAATGTACAAGCTGATAAAGCAGTAATTTACAGCAATACTGGTAGTGTTCATACCAATAGTAGTTATCTACAAGGCACGCCAGACGGTGCTGGCAGCTCCAATGATGTTCGATTATTGACTGAGCATCAGTCTTATGAAAACATTCATCTTAATATACCAGATTTGAAAAACTTTGATGGCCATGGTGGACGAGCTAAAAGTGAAGTAATGGTTACATCAACAGAACAACATATTACTGGACGGAAAACATTTTTTGATATTAGTGTTTTAAAACCTGATAATAACGATCAAGCGGCGAATAAAAAATAGGTCGATGATGAGATTAAAAAAATACCATCACCTGATTTATCTACATATTTGAAAAAAGATGGCACTGTTGAAATGACTGGAAATCTGGATATGGGTAATCAACAAATTACCAATCTTGGAGCCAATATACAAAATACATATGATGTCGTTAATTTAGGTTTCTGTGATACTAAATATTTGCAAAAAGTCTCCAATAGTGACCTCGATATGGACAATCATAAAATCAAAGATATGGCTCAACCAACTGATGATAACGATGCTGTTAATAAACACTACGTTGATCATAACTTTCTCAACAGGTTAACACCCAATGCTCTTGGTGGTGAATTAGATATGAGAGGTCATAAAATAATCGTTCTTGGAAATCCTTCCAATCCCAATGATGCTTCCACTAAAGCATATGTTGATACAGAAATAGCTAAAATACCATCTGTTGGAAGTGATTTGAGTGTATATTTGAAAAAAGATGGAAGTGTTGCAATGACTGGAAACCTTGATATGTATAATAAACAAATCAAAGATATGGCTCAACCAACTGATGATAATGATGCTACTACCAAAAAATATTTTGATGACAAATTGGAGCAAAGTCATCTTGTCAGCAGCCATAAAACAAATGAATTCAAATATCTTACAGATACCGATGAAAGCAGTTCAGAATATAATATCACAGTGAATGAAATAGCTGCTTTCAATCAATCCCCACATCAGAATAAAAAAGCTTATGATATCACATTGATTAACGACAGTGGAAGTAATGATTACAGATCAAGGATAGGTTTCAATATTTATACTCTTGCTATTGGAACATACACAATTGTGTTTGAATTCTACCCACCAGAAATGACTAATATTCAATTATCATGTGATGCTTCTGAAGCATACATTCACAAAGCTGTACAGCGTGATTTCACTGCTTATAGCAAGCTATTGGTTCAATTCAATAACAACAGCAAACAAACTCCAAATTACATCTATTTGACGATGCATGGAACAGCTACAGCGACTCCAGTACAATGTCATCTGGTTGTTTATGGGGTGAAAGATTGGTCAGATAGTGTGTACCCAGGAGTTTATGACGGCTTGGACAATGTAATGTTTGAATATAAAAATGGAGATATGGAGATGAAAGTCAATTTGGATATGAATAATAAGATTATTTCTGGTTTAATAAATCCGATATATGATTCTGAAGCAATGAATTTGGGTTATTTTACCAACTTATTCAAAACAAAATACACTGGAACTATTGCCAGTGGTGTTTTTCACAATTTCAGTATTCCTGTCTCAGGAAATATTTATTTCAATGTGTATTCAGTTGTTTTGGTAAGCAATATTCAAGTTTCAAATGCACAAATATTGATTAGGGGGAAACTGCAAGGACAAACATTAAACACTGACACATATGACAGAATAGGAAACATAATCAATGGAAGTAATGCGTTTAATATGCCCAAATCAAGGAAATTTGTCAGTATTGATTCTATGTCAATATTGGATAGCATTGGAGCAGGAACTGCTGTCACTGGAACTTTTGAATTGAAAGTATTATACTCTGATTTTTTTGAAAGATATCATGCTGACAATAAAAGTTGGTTGTCAAATATTGAAACTTCAAGTGTTGTTAACGGCAACATAAAAAATGGAGTTTTTGAAAATGTACATGGTTACAATTTTGGAACATTAGGCCCGGTTAAAATAAAAAATATTGTAATTAATGCAAAAAATCATTACCAAGTTTCTTTTTTCGCCATTGCTAACAGTAAAACTTTATTTTCCCATTTAATACAATTTAATATGAAAATTGGGAGAAATTTTGTAACTACAAATACAACAATCAAACCCATGATAATTCAAATGGGGATTTTTAAAAGACTTCCAGGGTTTAATTCTCCAATTATAAACAAAGAAGTCACAGGAACTTTTGAAATTTATTTATCAACACTATTAATATAATGCCATACGTTGAAGATGAAAATGGAAACCATATTCTTGATGAAAATGGAGATAAAATTGAATTTACAATCACTTATGACAACTTACCAGATGGATTCAAATACAGAGAACCAATACATCTGAATGATGATGGTCATTTGGATACAGAAAACAGACATTTGGTGATAAAAGATGGAGTTAATTCAAATCATGCAATTTCACTCCAACAATTAATAAACAACAATGAAGACATCATCAAACCATATATTGGAACCAAAATCCAACAATCAATGGTGCATTTGGATAATGATGTCAAAGGGTTGTTGGATTCATCAATAAAGAAAACAATAATGCCAAAAGTGGATGAAAAAATAAACACAGCAATCACACTCTTTGCAAATAAATTGAAACAAGATGCTGCTCAAGATGACCCAATGGATGCAATAATGGCAGCAGTTGATAAAAGAATAAATACTTGGTTAACTAATTTCAAAGCTGAGTTGGTTCAAGGTGTTGATAAATATTTGAACAACCAAGTTGCAATGAGAATAGGAAGAAAAAGTGGTACAATACCAAAAACAAATTACACATGGATAAAATTATTGAGTAAAGATGACATTAAAGGAATCAATACATTGCAAGAGATTATTGTGATAAACACATATATCAGGAGAAATGACAGATATCATCATTCCAAATCCGATTTGGTGTCATCATCATTTGATCAATTGGAATTCTTCTTTGATGTGTCATTTGAAAACTATTATTGCTATTTCAACAATCATCCATCTGATTGGACAATGAAGTATTTTGTTGAATATATTAGGATACAATTACCTGACAATAATGACCACTAGGTCGTGGACTCCGTTACTTTATTTTATAAAATAACTAAATAAAAATATTGTAATCAAATTGTATAATGAAAGAATTGTCAGAATTGCAAGAACACATTCGAACATCGATGATAGATTTTCACCGTAAATTGAGTCTTCCAATATTGCCCAGACAGGAATGCAAGATAAAAAGTATCGTAATATTCACATATTTGCATGAAAACATTACAACACAGGTTTACCTGATGAAGTTTACAAAGAGTTAATTCATGATGGAATCGGATTAATTGGACCTGGAGATGGATGGTTAACAGCTATTCTCCATAAATTATTTGGTTGGCAACCATATATCAGGTCTCATGGAATACTACATGATGCTTATGGCCAATTTTACAACAAATATCATCGTGACAAAGGATACATGTACACCATTAATGAGAAAAAACATTCAATTGGATGAAAAAATGCATGTTTTTGGGTCAAATAACTGGTCTCTATTATTGCATCAAAAATAAGATAACCATATAATATATGCAAAACAATTCAAAACAAAAGAAGAAATTAATAATTGATTTCAATCATATTTCAAATCGATTATCACAAGAAGAAATTGATGAATTGAAAGCTTATTACATGTCATATCACATAAAGATGTGGATGTACAAAAGTGCATACAAAAGATTAAAAAAAATGGGAATTCGCTGGGAATATTTCATCCATTGTGTTTGCAACTGGTGGTATTGCATCATCAATTGCAACCAGTGGAGCTTCATTATTGGCAATATCATCAGTTTCTGTCGTAATTCAAGCTTATATGAAACATAAAAATATTGAAATAAGGTTGTATCAATGTCAATATGCTTTTCAGACTTACGGACATTTATTAAATGAAATAAAAGAAATAATGAGAATGGACATTTTGATAGAGATGATTTGACAAACAAGCTTACTCAAAATGATGATTTCATTTTGGATAATTCGCCGATTGTCGATAAGTGGGGTGACAAATATGATAAAAAATATCAGATATTCACTTATGTTTGATTAATAATGTGCATGATTTTGGGGCCAATAATATTCATAATTTTATCCCAATAAACATTGTATAATTTCATTGTTTTTTTGGATTTTGTCAACTCAATTTGGGAAGAGTCAATTTTCATAAATTGCAATATTCTATGCAAAAGATATTTCAAACTGATTATTCTCTTTCGTTTGCCATTGATTTGTGGCAGTATTTTGTTTATTTCAACGAATATTTTATGAATTTTGAAATTGGTTGAACAACTGATTTCAACTTTGTTTTTTTCAAAATAATTTGATGTAATGTATGCGACAAATGATATTTTCTATTATACACTGTTTTCTTGTATATTTTGAACAAATTGGCATGAAAATTGATGTATTCTGTTTTGAAATCTTCACCAACAACTTGTCCACAATTCACGCAAGTCAATTGACCATAGATATCTCGAATGTTTTGATTTTCACAGCAATAAGGCATATTTGATGTTTTATTGGATGATTCTTTGTGATAGTTGCAAAAGAAGCAATAATCATAGCAATGCAGGGATTGACAGACAGATGAATCCACCTGCATGGAATCATCTTTGATGGGGATTGGCATGTGTCTGGCACCCATCGTACCATTCTTGTTATTTGTTTTATGGGGCATACACCCAACAAAACATTCGAAAATTGATGAAAAAATAGTCGAAAATTGATGAAAAATGAAAATTGAAAACCAAGTTTTAAACACAAAGTTTGAGGCACAAGTTTTGTCACAAATTTTGTTTACAAACGAAAATGTCCATAAGCATATGAATCAAGACCATTCGGATGTAGATATCGTTTATCATCAAAACATGACAATGATGTTTTGTTGATGGTGTAACTACCAAGTTCATGATGGTTACTCCTGATTGTTTTCATTTGGTGATGTAATTGTTTTTCATTAAACAACACATCTTTGTAATCAGCATGATTGATTTCTTGTTTTATTACATTCTTTTTGATTCCTTTAGCCGTTTTGCCACCATTATTATTGTCTTTGATGTATGAATACATTTTGGATCTCAATCCCACAAATTCAGTAATGGGTACACCAGCGGCTTCATCTTTGAATTTTCCAATAACTTTTTTATTTGTTGCATCAAAATATTGGTTATCAGATGAGTAATCACTGTTGTCAAACATTTCTTTTTTATTCCAAAAATCTTGATACACATCTTCGGCTTCAATTTCGTACGTCAAACTATCAGTATCAGTAAATAGTAATTTGGCTTTGTTACCATATTTTCTTTTGATAAAGTTGTAATGAAAGTCATACATGAGAGTCTTACTCAAATCAAGGATACACATACCAACGTATGCTGGTCGATTGAGAGTCAATGGTTCCTTGATTTTGTGGACTGCAACCAAGTTTTCATTAAAGATTTTGCTATTGATGAATGATGGTTTGGAAGTCAGTTTCGATAATTGTTTCTCATTGGTAATTAATTTGATATCTTCCCGTTTTCTGATATTCTCCATGGTTTTACCAAACACTGAGTTATTCATCAGTTTGAAGAAATCTTTCTCAAAAGCATTCTTTGCATTAGTTCTTTGGCGTGTATTGAAATCAATATATGTCTTCAACCAGGGTGATTGGTCAAATGACAGAACACGGTGAATTTTAGTTAATTTGAGTCCCAATTCACGGTATAATTGTAAGTTTCTATAATGCAACACATATTTTGTTTTGTTTCCCAATGTTGGAATCAGCTTGCTGACTTGTCCACTTTTGATTCCAAATTTTTCTGCAATTCTTTGACAATAATCTGACAGCATATCTTGTGTCACTTTGATTTGTTCAGCGCCACATGGATAATCATTATGCAGGTCATGTAATTCATGAGGATATTCCAAATCAACTTCCAATAAATATCCAGTTTTGTTTTCTGCGTCAACTGTTTTCCAATTAATATTTTTTATTTGTTGTTTATTCAACCATTTGAAATTTCCAGTTGGAAGATATTGACTCATAGCCCAACCATAGAGATTATTTGCATCCAAATACATGAGATATTTGCTTTCTTCATTGGGATTCCAATTTTGCATGTATTTGTTGTTGGCTTTACAGTATCTATTGGCTATGTAACTGATTCCTCCACGAAGGCCCTTTTCAACAAATTGATACATATCAATATCCGTAATGAGTTCCAAATTGACTTCAGTCATTTTCAACATTGCATCCCAAGATAATCCCGGAGATGTAAAATAATGACATGGATCCAATCTATAATATTCCAAACATGTTTTCCTGAAATTTTCAAATACATCAGCCAGCAATAAAACATCAGATTTGAGATATAAATGATGGTATTCGCCCATATTTTTCAAATTAAAAGTATTCCAAACATTTTGTGCATGACTGTATTCTTCATCAGAAATATGTGTATTATTCATTTGACTGTAAAATTCATCTTTGGTTGGTAATTGAGTATCATTGAATTTATCAAAATTACTCATATAATCGTACGGATAAACTCCTTTTTGTTTCATTAATTGCAGTTTTTCACCTTTGAAGACTTCATTGGTATATTTGTATGCATCTTCTGGTAGATTCTTTACAAGATTAGCCAATGATTGATTCATAAACTGAAGACTGTCGATAAATACTAAATTATAACCCAACATGAAGGCCATGTATTTCTCCATATTATTTGGGATTACATTAATTTTGTGTTGTCTGGTTTCACCTTTTCTATCCACATAAGTATTGGTCTCAATAATTTTACCAATTTCTTGCATTATAAAATGACTATCATATCCTTTCAAATTATGAAATATTACAGGGATTTTGTCAGTTATTGTAAAATCCCTGTTACATTGATTATGGGCTGAGCCACGGAATTCGCCATTAATATGACAATGATCTCTGACACGTTTATCTGTTTTCTTGTATTTTTTACCACAAATATGACAAGATGTTGCTTTTTGGAATTTGTCTTCATCTTCTGGAGACATAACTAATGGTTTATTGAATTTGTATTTAATAGTTTGTCTGCAGTATTTGACTTCAGCAAGCATTGCCTCCATGAATTTGTAAACAGCTTTTTCTCCACGATAATATTTTATTGGTTTGGAATATTTGTCATCATAGCAGCAAACAACTTTGTAACCATAACCGCAATCAGTGTGTTTTTGATAAGCTTCAGTAAAAGATTGTTGGTTAGATTGATTACAACCATGAATTGGTTCAGTGATTGCTTCAAAATCTGCATAAATCACGAATGGGGCTTTCATTTGTTTATTATAATTTGTAAATTTTATTTTTGAGCCAACTTCAGGCATTTTGATAGCTTGTTCACCATTGATTTCAATACATACTTCCTTATGCTTGGTTAAAACTCGTTCTGATGAAAAACATTGCAAACAATGCATACAAAAATGTTTTCTTTGATGTGATTTGGTTTTGTGGTGCATAAATCGATTAAAATCCTTGATAAGACAGTAATGTTTATTTTCATTTTCTGAGATTAACAGCAAATTCAATACATCATCAAACTTTTCTTTGGATACATAAATTGGATAAGCTTGTTTGTTCTCATATCCGAATACATTGATGTTGATATTGTTTTGTGTTTCAACTTTGTTATATTGTTTGACTGAAACAGGGAATTCAATGTTATCATAATTCAATTGTTTGAAAAATGCTTTATCAGTTTTCTTAATTCTTTGTGGATCTTTAATTTGTGGATTTAAATGTCTGACATGACACCAACGAAAGCATTCATTGTCTTTATTCTGTAGATTGATTAATCCATGTTTGTTATGTTGTAGTTCAGTTGGAAGTTTAATGTAAGAACTTCCAGTAAGAGGCTCATATTTGATAATATTGATGTAATGTCCATTGATTGATTTAATTATCCAAGCTGAACCTTCACTAATCCATTTGTGAATATCATTCATAATTTGTTCAACATTAACATCCAAAGATTCTTGAAAATCATTAGCATTAGTTATTGTTTTTGGTTTACTATTAAAATATCCAATTCTGGAGACAGTTTGGTTTCCTTTTTGTTGTTCAAAATAAATTGTCAAAGTTTCAATAAATTTAATTCCTTTCATTTGAGTTAATAATTGTTTCATAAAATGAGCAATAGCTAATCTGGTTGAACTCATTTGAATCAAAGGATCTGTTTCATTTTTAATTCCAACTTCATAAGATTTTGTATATCCCTTGAATGCTCTTGCAACTTCTGTGATTTGAGTTCTTTGTGTTGGAACTGGAGTCACTTTCTTTTTTCGAGGTAATGGAATTGGACGTCTGGGTATTAATTGATTATCAAATGATACTTTTTTCACTCTGGGTGCAGCTTTGAATTCATCAGCAAATTGAATCGGAGGTGGAATTATGTTGTTTCTCGGCAAAGGTTGAGGTCCATCTCTAAATTGCCTCGGAGGCTTGATGATTGTATTCTCATAATTTTTTACCATTTGTTTGACAGATTGTCTAGGCTTTGGAATTGGAACTGTTGTCTTTTTACTAGGTTTTTGTTACGCGAGTAATAATTCAATTAACTGTTCTTTCGTTAATTTGGATAGATTAGATTTGTTCATATTATACTTATATGTCATATTATTTTTAAAAGGTGCGTTCAAATTTTGTGGCAGATTAGCTAATGAATGTTGACTGCCAACAACATTCATGTCAGATATCCGTTGTACATCTGACGGGTACATTCTCTTATTTATTTTTTGTGGCAACATGGCCTCAAATTCCATTTTTATTCATGAAATCTAAGGTCAAATTACTGTCACAATATTTTATTAATTATTTACCAAAAATTCATGCCTTGTAAATGTTCCTGTAATTGCCTTTTATACGGAAAGATACCATTATTGATTTTATTAATCAATGTATTGTATTTTTTATCAATTTTTTGTTTCTCATCTTCTATAAATTCATCGTCTGATTCCCCCATTTCAATGTCCATTTTGATTGATTTAATTGGTTTTTCAGTCTTAATTTCAATCTTTGTTTTGTATTTCCTGGCTTCAAGAGCATGTTTCATATTTTCTAAATGTGTAACTAATTCAAGGTTATTGATGCAATTGTTTTGTTTATTTGAGTCAATGTGATTGATTTGCATTTTATCAGGAATATTACCATTAAAACATTCGTAGACAAATCGATGAACATAAACGTTTTTTATTCCATTTTGGTTGCGAACAGTTGTTTGTAAATACCCAGTTAAATGTAATCTTCCTTTTCGTGGGATCAATCTATTACGATTAATAATGTGCCCATCAGTTGAACATCCATAATTTGTATAAATTGGATGACAATAGTATGTTTTTCCATCATGAAAAACAGTATTTGTTGTTGGAATTTGCTTTGATGAATTTTCACCAACAGGAAAATTCACATATGCGTTGTCTAATTTTTTTGTTCCACTCCTAAAGGTACGCGTTTTGTCTTTAAGTGACTTTGGTTTTCAAATTCATGTCAAAACTGTCTTCCAAAACCACATCATTCATAGTCAAATCAAAATGTTGATTAAATTAGCCCTGTATTCAACATCATTAATCCCTGTAAAGTGGAAAATTAATGTCATCCAAATCGTTACACATTCTGTAAAACATCTTATTGATTAACCTGTTTTCTGTGCGTGTAAACTCACAATCATTGTCTTCCATTGGTGGAAATTCCATTAATCTATTGACTGTTTGCAATTCTTCTTCAGAGTATGAGCTGTTCAAAAAGGCTTTTCTGGCTTTGTGCATGTGTTTCATATTTTCAGAGGCTGTCACCAATTGCAAATTTTCAATTGAATTGTTCTGGCGATTGGAATCAATGTGATTTACCTGTATTTTAGACGGAATATGTGTCTGATTTACGGCCTCATAGACGAATCGATGAGCGGGGCATGTATTGTTACGTCCCGGAGAAATTATATAATAGCCGTTCTCAGACAAATATCCTTTTCTAGGTTCTAATCTTTTTCGATTGATTATATAACCATCATCTGAGGCTCCGTAATTCTCAAATGTTGGATGAATAAAATATGTTTTATCATTATGATCAAATTGGTTGTTCATATAAATTAGATTACATAATTTTTCGAAACCGGTTATAACCGGTTTTTTTCTCCATCATTCAAATCAGCGATTGATGAGTTGGTTGGATTTAATCGATGATTGTTTGTGAGTTGGGGATCAGTTTGGTGTCACTTATGAAAAACGTAAATTTAGGTTTTTGAGAAACCGAGGATAAAAATTTAGGTTTTTTGAAAACCGAGGATTTAGGTTTTTAGGTTTTTGAGTTTAGGGTTGAATTCAAAGGCTGAAATAGTATTTTATGTAGTTATTGGGGTGAGATAATGTGGAGTTAATGGCGTCTCCGTTGCAGGAGTTAGGAAAAATATTGGATTTATAAGGTTTCGTATGGGATTTTTTATCATTTTTTGAAAAGTGAGCTGATACACCCAAATATCTAACTACTCAAGTTAATTTACATCCAGCTTTCATAGTTGGCAACAGCTTGGTACTATATCGTATTATGCGGAGGTTATTTAGTACTAGAATCGAGTTTGAGTTTATTGCCTTTTTTTTTTCTATTACAATTTCCAGAAGTCTGCGGGCTTGATCCCTGAGGAAATTTTTCCTTTGTTTGTTAATGTGAGATGTAGAACTGAAGCTAACAGCTTAAAGCTGTAATCTACATAATGAATCAGACTTGCACGTACACGCGCACGCATTTTGCATGATATTATTTTAATATTTTTCTTCCTTCTTTCTTCCTTTCTTTCTTTCTTTCTTTCTTTCTTTCTTTCTTTCTTTCTTTCTTTCTTTCTTTCTTTCTTTCTTTCTTTCTTTCTTTCTTTATTTGTTTGTTTATTTGTTTTCAGTACATAATATACTGAATTCCTGGACAAAAGTACCCAATCAGAAAAAATTTTGTTACCAAAAGCATAGTCTCGTTGACGAACAAGTACATCTTTTATATTTAGGGGGACTAATTAATGCCTAAACTTAAGTTGCCCTCAACTAATTGACCCGTTCTTTAATAAATACCTCTTACTAACCGATTTCGAGGTCCGTACTGTAAGTTATGGACCGAGTCTTTTCCCGTTGCCATAAATCGACGGAAATAAACGAAGATCTGTAACTTACAGTACCGACCGAGGAAGGGGGGCTAGGGAGGGTTCATAATTTATGCAGATGGGGGGGGGGGGGGGGGTTATGACGGCTTTTAAATTTTTCCCTTCATGTTTTAAAAGTCCCCCACTTCTCCCCTTGATGTTCTTAATACATTTTTTCTGCCCTCCCCCCCTCCCTCATAAGCTATCCTGCAAACCGTGGCAAAATACCATGACTCCCCCCCCCCCCCTCCCCCTCCCACTATCACCCTTTTTAACCTGAAAACCTCCTCTATAATAGCTGATACAAGCATTTCTGGATTCTTAACATTTTATAACATTTGCATAAAGTGTGAGAGTGATGATAGTGAGTGTGAACTTGTACAATCGCCAACGAAGAAAACGTGCAGCACAAGAAGTGGAAGGAGTGGCACAGACTTTGCGTTCAATTGGTGAATCGCAAATTTGTACAGCTGCCGCTACCTGATGCTAGCTACCTCACTACTTAACTTGTGTAACACAGAACACGAAATTAAGAAAACATAGGTGCCCATGGAAAACACAGTTCTAAGAAATCGAGCGCATATCAGTGCGAGTTTACCATTTATTGAAATAGAGTTTTCATCCTCGTTAAAATGAAAGAAACTTTGTTGACAGAATAGTCAAGGGGCGCATATACGGATGATGAAAACAAAACATTTTTAACAGAAACTTCTCCCTTATGCCTTGTTGTACTTTAGAGGAAATTTTCCATAGTCCCCCCCCCCCCCCTTCCAACCTACCGCTGAAAAATCGTGCCCCCCCCCCCCCCACAAAGAAAAATAATCATAGCCACACCCTCCCCCTCTGCATAAATAATGAAACCTCCCTCAGTAAGATATTTATTATATCTGCGAGGTTAATCTGGCGCCAGGGAAAGGAACAAATTTCAAATTTAGCGGGCCGTACGATGAAATACAGCCCGCAACATTGACCGATTACACCGCGCGTACTAACCGAGAGATACAGACAAGAAACGTTGTCGCACGCAACATAATGATGAAACTAAAATTGACAAATTTCGATCCTACTGTACACAGAGGAATAATTGTTATTAAGATGAAATGTTTACTGGCTGTATTCTACTTTTAATCGTTTTTGTTATATGAATAAATTACGTATACGTTGGACAAACGTTTAAGCTCTCTTTGAAAGCGAGGACTGGTGCATGGTCTTTTACACTGAAATTATTAAGGCCACATCCGAACGAATCTATTTTCGTCATTTTTCATATGAAAGTTGCCATTATGATTTTAAAACCTAAAAGTTTTATCTTGTTAGGTCTTTTTGCTCCAAGAGTATGGTTTTTTCGAGTCCCTGTCTTTACGTGCATATTTCAAAAAGCTAAAAAAACCGTCTGATCCTGCCGCTAGAGGAAATCTAGATCTCATTACTGAGACCTTGACTTCAGGACATTCTTCTTTCTTCTTCTTTCGTGTGGTTTAGTTATTACAAAGAGAGATTTCTGAGAGAAGAACCTCGCTGTAACCTAAATTCAGTGTAAATACAATTTTTTTTGGTGGCGGTAACAGGTGCTTTTCCCAGCAGAAAATTAAAAAAAATTGACACGTTTTCGTGACAACATCTGACCATCTGTTTTCAAGAAATTTTACGTTTCATTGGAGAAAAGACGGCGGTTTTTACAAAAAAAACTAGTTTTATGTCGGCTCGAGGGGCTCTCGGCAACCACCTGAAGACACCGCCGGACAACTGTAGACTTATCCAGTGAAGGCAATGAAGCACTCAAATCCCACTTGTACTTATCTCCGTGGGTAATTTGTAAGGGAGAGTTTTATACCAAACAGCCCGGTTCATGTCCATCTATTTTGTAAAGATAGGTCGAATAAAGAAACCAACATACGGTCACTCACTGATGAAGAAGTCAATCTCACGTTGAGAATGACTTTCCACTAAAAGTCTGTGCAATAAGCGATTTTGACGATGACGTTATTTTGACTACAACTACCAGAATCCTCCTCGCTTTTCTTTGTTATATAAAATTTGTAAAAAAATAAATAAATAAATGAAGGATTGTGGTATAGTTGTCGTTAGTGACACCATCGTGAAAATCGCCTGTTTATCAATTGACAATGCGATCGACAGACTGCCTGCGCGCCTCTGCTCATTGACGCGTGGTAATTTGAAACTCGATTCCATCTCGGGGAATTCTCACCAATATTTACTTCGCCTTTGGTGTGCATTCGTCAACTAGTTGCGAATACCGACGAATAGCTCGAATAAGTTGCGAATAGTGATGAATTGTCACGATTAGTGATTAATAGTGTCGGTTAAGGTTGCTCGTTCTGGTTAAAATATATCAGAAATAATAAAACTTACGTGACAAAACGTCCTGGACAAAGATTCCGAGACAGAATCGAAAGCTCGTATTTAAATATAAATTTTCGATCCTGAAAACAAAACTTTTTTGTTTGAAATACGATATGACAGGTCAAGAGACAACTTTTTCTCTAACAATAAAACTACGTATTGCAATTATTTTTGTGGTGCTTTATAAATAATTATGTGTACTCTATGGTGCATGAATTATTTTTTCGTTTGCATCAATCAATTTTTTCCTTGCATATCTTAATTTTCCTCTTTAGGCCAGCATAATTTTTTTCTTTGGACGAATTTTTGTTTTGACCAATTTTATTTCCCATTGCCTGCCATTGAAAAATCCCATTGGGGGTTACGCACCTATATGCCACGACATTTTGGTGGTATGCCACAAGGTGCCGTTTATTTTAAAATAATTTATTTCTTTGACATCCTCACCTCAATTGATTGTTCACCAGCGAAAGGTTGTTTTACTTGCTCGGTTCAGGAAGAGAATAGCCTATATCAGAAAACAAACAATGCCAGATACATCTCTCGATCAAGACATCTGGCAGAAGCCAGTTAAAAGAAGTAGTGGAAACGGAAATTGGCAATTTTTAGTAAACTTTGTATCTAAAGGTAGCTGAGAGCAAGGAAAAATAGACTAAAATTAAACACTCCCGTATCTGCCTGTGAAACAAATTATTCAATGTGTGGAACCCAATTTTCCCCAACGATAGTGAAATATCGTGGCATGAATGTGACGAGCAGCAAAAGACCCCGAACTTAAATTTTCAAGTTACAGCCTGGCGAAATAATATATATTCTCCTAGTTTTTCGACCAGAAAAGTAGAATATTTGATCTTATATATACAAAAGGGATCACCTGTCAATGAGTAAAATAGGAATGAATGCGAAGGTCTTTCGCTGTTTTTAAAAACGATATCTGCCTTTAAACTCTTCCTTTCGCTATAAATGTCACTAAAATCAAACCAAAACTAGGTGAACTAAAAACATGCAAATAAAAATGAATTTTAAACGGTTAATATGGCGGCTGTATAGCGACTAAAGGGTAAGCTTTGAACGGCTCAATCGCGGAGGCGGAAAACAATTGAGTCACTTTTTCGCCTCCTGTAGTTCCTGCTTCTTTAGTGACTTTAACCGTAATAAAGGTGGTAATAAATAAAAAGGAAATGAACACAAATACTCTTTGTAGTGTTTTTTTTTTCAACGATAAGTGAAAACAGTCACAAAAATAGCGATATACAGGGGAGTGTGCATGTAACAAATTTTAAACTAGCAGAGACAAAAGGTGCCAAACAAAGCAATTTGCCTTCTGCGAAAGCAAGACACAGGAAGGCAAGCGAGCCCGCGCTACCACTTACTGAGCAGACTCTTGTGCGTTCTACTGTATTAAAGGCAGTACTTTTTCAAGTTATTGATCAGCTAACTTACCGTAGAAGAAAGGCTCCTCAAAAATTCTGAAGTCACTAACGGTTATGAGACGAAACCTGACAAATAAACGATACACTATGAGTGACGTGCTAACAAAAGTGAGCTGGCGGTAAATAACAAGGATGGTGGGAGCTTATTAAAATAATAACAGTGATATTAAAATGAGTATGACGGTAAAATGTTTATATCGGATGGCTTCTATGAATATGAATTAAAACGGTAACCTCGTTCTACGTGTAAATGTTTCATTCACTTGAGCTTGTTGTTGTTGTTTTTTTCTATTCCAGTTTCCATCAGTTTACATGTTTGATGTCTGGGAAAATTTGTTTTTTGTTTTTGAGTTGTGAGAAAAGTAAAGGACAGAAGTCAGCAGCTTGAAGTCTGCAGTCTAAATAATGAATCAAACTTGGACATACAAGCGTACGCATTTTTTATTTTATTGTTTTTCTTACTTATTTAATTACAGTATATATTCTTTTTAAGAAACACGATCTTCTGAATTCCTGGACGATACATAACCTTAGAATTAGTTAAAATTTTTGTAGCAAGTGCACAGTCTCGTTGACGAACATTAGTACATCTTTTATATTTCTTAAGCTAATAAAAGCCTAACATTTAGCTCGCTTCAACTAATTGTCCCGCAGGCAATGGTGATACGAAACTAAAACTGACAAATTTCGATCCTAATGTAAACAGAGCAATGCCTATTTTTTAGATGAAATGTCTACTGGCTGGATTCTACTTTTAATCGTTTTGCTTGTATGAATAAATTACATAAATAAAGGAAAGACGCAGTTATTTATGCAAATTCTGAGGGCGAGTTACCAAAAAAAAAAAAAAACTGAAGAAAAATTCGGGCTTGAACGAGATTCGAACTAATTACATACAACGGGTAACGCGTTTCAGTCACAAAATTCCACCACCAGTAAACAATGGTGTGCATACGTATGACTTGTTTTTCTCCGCTAAAAAGCCGTGCGGAGCTCCTAAACAGGAATCGACTCGCGTTTGTAACTGCTTCACCTGTCAAACAGACTCTCTCTTGTCAAGGCCTTTAAAGTCGTCAATTTGTCACTTTATACATGTTTTGAGGGTCCATTTACCTTTCTGGTTGCTAAGTTACACCGTTGCTATACAAATACAAATTGACTTCCGCTTTCTAGGAAAAGTTTGAATTTCTATTCGCCTATCTGCTGATCTACTCCACCTTATTAATTGATACTCTTAATTTAATTTTATTTTTTAGCGAAAATCATTGATTTGGTGTGGATGTGTCTTATAAATTTCAAGCTGAAGGAAGAAAGAGGACTAGAAAACAACAAAATCGGGTAACATGTATGAAGCAGCGACAAGCATTTTGTGAAATGTTCGTCCCGTTCTCAAGTAAATTCAAGGTGAAAACGTTGGTGTTCCAAGCCAATTCTAGCCCGAGGCAGCGTTTACACGAACGCCGTTTCAAATCGTCACGGTTTCATACCCTTGAAACCGCATCGAAAACGATACAGTTTCAAAGTGGTTACGCAGTGCCAATCACACCGTTTGCAAGTGCTTACGTTATGCTAATCTCTTTCCCAGGCACTCATTATTGAGGAAGGGGATCTGGGTTCGATTATTACGCCGCCATTTTGTTTTTCTCAACATGGCGAAAAATAGAGCAAAGTTCACATGGACTGACGACGAAGTACAACTCCTGTTGAAAGTTTAAAAGGAACTATCGAGTACAAAGTCAGTAAAACGGCCAAGGTTCACCATTTTCAATCTTTGCGCCTAAGTGAAATTTCGCGCCAAGATAGTAACCGTATTCAAATCGATGCGGTTTCGCCGTTTACACGACAGATGAAACCGTATCGTTTTGAAAACGCTCCACTTTTGTCAGCGTTTTCAAATCGACCCGGTTCTCGGCCGGCGTCGTGTAAACAGAAGGAGTAACCGCATTGAAAGCGATGCGGTTACAAATAAAACCGCGTTCGTGTAAACGCTGCCTGAGTATCAGGCTTTTCGGGGCGCTTGGCGTTCAAGTTGCTAATTAAAATATACAAGCTGCAGTCAGGCTACAGCCTTTTTACCTAGTGAAACGCAACTTGTTAGCAGTTTACCTGGGGTTATATGACCGATTTATGATCGATTTTTCCCCAGGTAATTTACCTCGGCGATGGTTTATCGTCTGGAGCTATACTGAAATAGCGTACTGATCACTGCCTCTAGAGTAAAAATAATTTAGATAATCCGACCAAACGTGATAAAGCGCATTTATATTTTACCGGTCAACTCGCCAAAAGACCTAAATAAAAATGTGACTCTGCTTATTAAAAAAATTTCCAGTGGTAAAGTACATTTTAAGTCGCCCTGGGCCCGGTTGTTCGAAAACAAATAAATTATTATAAGTAAATTATTATAAACCGATTAACGCTAATCCCCGATTAAAAATTAATCGAGGTTTTCATCTCGCTCATTAAAAATTTTTTTGAAAGCTTATTTTAGGCTAGTGGTAAGGAAAAATCTAAGTCAAAACTGAGGAACAAAAATCCTTTTGAAGAGTCTTTATTGATTAGTAATTAAACTCAAAGCAAAGTTCACGTTAACCCAGGATTAGCTTAATCGGACTCTGAACAACTGGACTCAGGTTAATTTGCCACAGAACAAAGCCGTCAACCACACTAAAGCGATAGCGTATGTATTCTGTTACAAAAGATCCAATCGGGAGGAACTGTTCATTCGGTAAAGGCGCGCATTAAACTCTTTTAAAACGCCGATTAATTGTGATCAGATTATCTGCAAACAAAAGTTCGGTCACATGTCTTCGCTCTGTAGTTAATATAAAGCTGTATAAAGGATTTTCCCCAGTTTACATATACAGCATATTATCAATGAAGACCGTTGAAGTTATCCAGGGGCGTCGTCCGAAACGGCTTCCACGCCACAGTTCTCGGTCGGCATTGTAGTGAACCCGACGAACGGGCATGAAGATCCGATCTCTTGGTATGCTTCTTTTAATTACATACAGTTTTATCTAAATCCAAAGTATAGTAACTTACAAGACTTCAAACCCAGTTCGCAGTTGGGAGTAGCCATCTCCAACGATGTTAGATAGAAGGTCTTGTTTCATCCGATCAGCGTAAACGTCAGAAATCCGGACGTTCAACACAAGCCGGTCAATGCTTTTGTGTCAGGCCCTCCTTCTCTTTCTGTCTCCTTCCCCCTCCCCTTAGGAAGGCCTGATATTCAGGTTAAGCAAATTCCAGTTTAACTCTCAAAATATGCTAGACTGACGATGTAGAGTTTCTTTGACTCCAGACTCCAGGGACGAACGTTATTGTTTTTTCTTTTTTGAAAAGTAGCTGATTTTCAACCGCTTTTGTAGCTATATATTTTCTCGTGTTTGTGTAGCTAGCTAGCTAATTTCTACAGAATTCCGATTGCCTAATTTTCAAATTTCTGGAAAATGCCGAACTCCCTTGTAAGAAAATAAATAAAACAAACCTTTAACGATAAACTACAGCAGACTGAACTTTGTTCGGAAAGAAATTAAATAGAAAGAGCCTCTTGGTTAATACGCACAACGTCAAGTTTGACTCGCAAGTTTAGAACGTCAAAATTTGTACAGTTCCCTCATAAATGTGCGTTTACTCGCGATCTTCCAACAACTCTGTAATTACTAGCTAATGGTGAAGCATAACAAAGGTCAATACAAAGTAAATGAGAAAGCAATGTTTTTCACTGGATTAATAGAAAAGTACGTCAGATAGAAAAACGATCGAACAAATGTCGACAGAAACCGGAAAATCGAGAAACGCGGAGGAAAGCCTCTTGAGTAAAACAAACGGGTTTTGTCACAAGCAAGGGTTGTTTAGAATAAAATATCATACCAAATTTTGGCGCTTAGGAAAACAGATATGAACACTTTAGTTTGCCATAAAAATTGCTACTTAGCTAGAGGACAAGAGGGATTTCAAAAAGAACACTTTTGGGGGGAAAAAGTAAGAAAGTGGATTTAACAAGTTAAGGCTATATGTTTTGAAAAGGATAAGAAGGAAATAGACCATTTCCGAGTTACTTTGAACCTCACTATGAAAGCGAGGCTAAGTGCAAAGTTTTTGTTATGAAAATTAGTTTTCATTCATATGCAAACAAAACTAATTTTCATATGACAATTTTTGCACTTGGCCTCACTTTCATAGTGAGGTTTACAGCAACTGGGAAATGGCCTATTCACATATCTTAGAGTCGGTTTTTACGAAGAGCTTTACAGGAAACTTTATTTGTTGTGTTATATCTAGTAATTAAACAAGTGAACGCTGGGTCAGTGGCTACGAGGCGTTGTAATCATAGAAGAATGCCAGTGGAAAGTCCCCAATTATATAAGCCAGGTGGTGGTGGTGGTGGTGGCGGCGGCGGCGGCGGCGGCGGCGGCGGCGGCAGTAGTAGTAGTAGTAGTAGTAGTAGTAGTAGTAGTAGTAGTAGTAGTAGTAGTAGTAGTAGTAGTAGTAGTAGTATAGCAAAGAAATTGAATTACAAATCGGAAAGGTTTTTCGAGAAGTTTCTCCAGTGAAAAATTACATACTGCTCTTGCAACTCAAGTAGAAACCGACCCGCGCAATAGATACAATTCTAATGTTCCGGAAGCCGATCTAGCCATTTAACATCCGGTGTATTTTTGGCGCTGCCCTCCTCTATCAGACGAGAACCTGTTTTTCTTGAAATGTAAACCCCCCTTTTTTGCGACAATGCAAAAAATCAATCAATAATGATAACAATAATAGTAATAATAATATTAATAATAGTAATTAAATTAAAACATTTTCTTATTTTTAGTTAATTTTCGTCCATATTCAAAACACATGTTCACGTGTTATTTGTTTTGTTTTTCGAAAATCCTAACGAAACAGTATGATACAAGAAATTCCTGAAAGATGACAAACTACCAAACGTTATTCTAACGAATATTGACCAAATTTGGTTTTGACCCTGAACTTTCTTCAATTAATCAATAATTAGTCTGATTGAAAAAAGCAACTCCTTGTCACTTGACGCTTGGCGGCTGGATTCTTGAAAATCCAGCTGCAACGTGTCTTTAATGTTCGCGGGTTGTAAGCTGTTGTACTGTACAATGGCCACTTTAAAGTCATACTATTGATTTATGAGCACCATTGGTGTCGTGGTCAGCTTACAGTAATACGATCTCGGATGCAAATATTTCACCACCGGGAACGAAATTGACACGTTTTTTCTGTATTCTTCCGATTAAGCAACAGGTGGTCCAACAGTATCTCTGAATTAATGACATTCACGGTGGAACTGCGAACTGTACTTGGACATATCAACTTCTACCCGACCGAAGGAAACACAGAATTGCAGTCGGAGTCTGATGCAATGCAATGTTTGTTCCCAGTCCTTTTTTGCTACCTAGTTTCCAGTGTTCCTTGAGTGTAATCTATGCACATGCTATTTCTTATAATGACCGTAATTACAAACGGTTAATCACACGGTTATCGGTTAAAAGCCGAGACCTGGCTAAGAAGAGGAGAGGCAACCATCAAAACTCAGTTGAAACTATAGTCTCCATTAGATTTCTTGGAACAGGTCTCCATCGTTACACTGCCCGGTTCCGCAAGATTTAACAGCAGGATGCTATTGTTTCGCACCCTACAGCGTAACCCGTTTAAGAGTGTTAATGAATCTCTAGTTACAAAATAGATGTTTAAAGGGTGAAACCCACACGGTTTACACGCAGTCTGCTTAACCAAGTAAGAAGTAAAGAAGTTCATAAGATCAGTCTTCGGAAAGAATACAGAATATTAAGTTAGATTTTCATCGAGGACTTGTTACTTCACTGAGTAACGGACGATCGCAATAATTGTTGTATTTCCTTTTTCTCAGTTTGACTATTGTAGAACTTTTACTGAAAAAGTTGGGCACAAGAATTAAATCCTCTTATTTCCGATGAGTTGAGTGCTCTGTGGGGAACCTTATACAAGTCCAAAATAACTATTACATTGTTTTTGAACGTGAACGAGGGATCAGACGAGTTCATCCTTGGCTGAATAAATTCCAGGATATGTCATATTATTCACGCAGGACGATAAAGTGAATGAATCAGAAAAATCCTCAGTAATTGCTCTTGGTACGTGGAGGTCGTTAAATAATTCGAGACGGATATATAAACAGAATGATTTGAGCCCGACAATCTCCACGGTCAAATGAAATAAATAAATAAATAAATAAATAAATAAAATAGAACAGTCCGCTAAAGATTTCTTGTTTTTTTTTTTACTTTGAGAGCTCTAAGATTATAAGTTTTTCGTGAGTCCTTGAGGTTACTTAATCATTATATAATTTACTAAAAATGTTTCAAGACTTCTTTAAAGTGAAGTAAGTTTATGTGGAGACTGATCAGCGTCTTTGTTTTCTGTTTGAATGTGTGGCATCCGAATAACCAATTCACCTCGTGGTTCCTGAAAGCTCTTCAATTAAAAAATAAACTTATCTTTAACGGAGTTTTCTTACTTTTCGACGTCATTTTGACGAGTAGGCAAACAGGCTTGAAATAACAGTGTTGGTATGGGAATCCGATGTCAAATAATTTTCATTAAACATCGCTTCTAAAAAAAATCATGAATTGGAAACGTTTGGCACAAGGAAAAGGATTTTAAGAAAAAAATTGGAAAGATTTGCGAGAAAGCGACCAGTCGTGTTTTGAACTTTCCATACATTTGTCTGTACAGCGAATCAGCCGTAAACTGCTACTAAAAATAAATCACGGAAAAAAAAATACAGGGAAATGTATGGAATGTTCAAAACATGATTAAAACAAAACGAGATAGCTCTTTCGCCGTCACGGTGACCTGTTTTTTCTATTGCATTTTGAAATACTTAACAATCACAGGAAGTTTGAGAATAGTTTTGCAATTTTCTTTTTGTAACTGATGCTTTAATTGAGACAATTCTTTATACATTCAATACGATGCATTTATACATTGTAATTAATACTTACCTCCAAAATAGAAGGGGATTTTGTATTGTGATGACTTTTTTTCTCCCCTTTCCTTCTCCATTCTCCCGTTTCTCTGCCCGAGACTTCTAACTTTTTCTTTTTAGCCTACCTGCCTTGACCTGACGCCTCCTTGTCAACAATGGATTCCCAGTCCACTCTAAGGTGAATTGCTGAAAATTATCCCTCAATAAACTGGTTATATTTTTAGTTAGCAATCACAAATCACCATAGCAATACCTAGAAAGATATCTAGACGTGCGTTGACCTATTACCGTGTAGGGCACCAATGACAATATCAAAGAGAAAAAATAAATAGACAGACACTATCTCATTTTCTTTGGGCTAGAAGGGTGACAACATCAACTTTTAGAGCGGTGCCCAAAGTGCAGGGTTATCAGGAATCACATTGTGCGGGACAAAACATCAAAATCGTAGATGCGCAAACTGGTTTTGGGTAAAACGACTGTCGAAGTCGTCGTGTTGAAGAACTTCCGTTGCGTTGTTCCCTTTGTTTTGACTTCAATATTCTCGAGCTCTGGAAGTTGTTCATATTTGAATTGTACTCGTCCAAGCATCTCTGGATACTTCTTGAGAACGATGGAAAGCGTGTCTGATTCGTTTTCTATTTTGTCTTTTTGATGGACATTTATGTAAAAATTGTTCACCAATTTGTCCAGCTCACTGCAAAAGGCATGTTTGTGACTCGTCTCATTTCTCCAAGTTCTCCAAGAAGCTTCAAAAACTAAATGTAAGTGGTTTCTTACTACGCCTTTCAATAAGGGATAAAGTATGTTATAAGATCTCGCCCTGTACATCAATCCGCGGTAACTACAATGTCGTCACCTGCTATGCATCCAGGATTGTTATGCACTGTTGGCGCAAAAACTCAATCAGGATACTGAATGGTCAGAAAATGACCAACATAGTAGTTGTTTAGGCGAGTTAGGAGCCAAGCACTCTTTCCTCGCAATTTACCGTACGGCTGTTGAAGAGCGAGATCTCGATGAAAAGAGTAAGATCATCTGAGTGCCTTCCCTCAAGTGAAACCAGTAGTTTTTGAGGTTTTTGCAAAGTTTGTCCATTTCAGAGTTGTCTCTGCATAGTGTCTGGTTGGCAGAATATCCCTACGTGGAATTTGTTTTCTTTATTTTGTAGGAATTTTGATATACCATTTACCTTTCACAGATGACACATCAATGACAAGAATCTGAGATTTTCCTATCGATTGAACTAGTCTCACATTTCTCTTGTACGTTGTCATTTTCCGAGTTACGTTTTGTAAGGAAGGAAACAGTAGAGAAGGGTTGAACATAGACACGAATTCAGCATCATAAGGTAAACTTTCCACTTAACATGCAACGTTAACATTTAGTAACAATGGATTCATTCTGTTTTTAGATTCTGTCATCACATTCTTTTCTACTGCAACGCTAATTCTAAATTCGTCAGACAAAAAAAAAAAAAAAAACAGCAAAAATATTTTTGTCTTCATAATTCGCCGGATTAAAGAACTTGCATCAGGTCAGTGATCGTTTTAAACTGCTTTATTTTAATGCCTCAGCTATAAACTATTTTAGCAATGACATGGTGAATAACGTTACAGCTAGAAACTGGACCTTCATTAATGAAATTTAATCAAGCTCCCTACAACTTTACCTTTAAAAAAAACATGCCTTTCAAAAAATGGTACGTATTACAAATTATAAATAGCCAATGGATCCTTCACTGGTCTTCGAGTATGATGGTGAAGATCCTTTCGTATGCAAATGTAATGATTAATATAGATACTAAACCTGACATTTTCTGTACGGTGATCTTTATAAATAGTTTTTCTGTTCATTCTTTTGACTTGCGTCTTACAAAATTATATTAGAATTAAATTAACAATTCCTCATTTATCAAGATGCACTGTCCAAACCGAGGTGTACAAAAGGTAAAATCTTCAACTCATGAGGCATTGTTCCAATAATTCCCTTCCAACAAAGTTCCCCGCCTTTACGCGTATGAACAGAATATCTGCAAGAACCTCTCACCTATTTCTTTCCCTAGATGTTGATTTCTTTTGAAGAAGACGGAGATTTGCTGTTCAATTTACGTGGTGCAGAAGGTTTCCCTGTCTTGAAGTTCAGCTAATTTGGTAATAACCAGTTCCAAAGCTAACATTCTATTTACTACATAATTAACTTAGCTGGATAGACCTGGCCAAAGGTGTGCTACTACGATTCAAAAGCATTTGACAATGAGCTACTACAATTTGACAACAAATTATCTACACCTGTAATCAGCATATCAAATGGAAATGACTTTCTTTTCGCTGATACTGAAATAACTACAAATGTGTATCCACTTCCAAGATGATGCTGCTCCTAGGTAGTTCCCCAGTTTTGCTGACGTTAGCCAGTTCTGCGGTGCTGCTGGTGCTGGGCAGGTCTCTGGTGTTGCTGGCGTTAGCCAGTTCTGTGGTGTTGCTGATGCTGGTCATTTCTATGGAGTCGCTGATGCTGGCCAGTTCTCCGGCCTTGTTTGTGCTAGCCAGTTCTCTGGCCTTGGTGGTGCTAGCCAGTTCTCCGGCCTTGTTGGTGCTAGCCAGTTCTCCAGCCTTGGTGGTGATAGCAAGTTCTCCGGTAATGGTGGTGCTGCCCGGTTCTGCTGTTTTACTGGTGCTAGCAGCTACCTCACCGTAACATGGCTCAGACTCGTCTGTTTTGCTGGGTTCAAAATATGGCGTGTCTGTTGTCATCATTTCTTCCATTATAGATATCAGCTGTGTGAAAGTCGGACGTTCATCTGGATCGTCTTTCCAACAGTCCATCATCAACTGGTAACTGGTAAGGTCAAATATAGCAAATTAGACAACAAAGGATTTTTTTTTTTTATCCATGTTAACGTGAAGTTTGTCAGGTGGGGACGGTAAGGAGGGAGTTCCCCTTGATTTGCACTTTACTAAGCTAAGAATGGTTCTCTCCTCCGTGGTCTCAAACGATCCAGGCTATTATTCAAAGGTCTTATACCGCGGTACCACCGGATGTAGCTTTCCTAGCATCCTCAACCAAAACCCCTTCACTGCCAAATAAAATTTTTCCCACCAAAAGAATGTTGTGCTAATTGCGTAACAATACGTTTCGAGATTACTACGACATAATTCAGCCTCACTGAAGAGGTTTCGTCCCGCCTAAAGGTAAACTTTTCTTGAATATTTGCTTCTTTTTAGCAAGGAAATAAACTTTGGACATTTAAAAAAAAATATTCGCTTTTTACTTAAGCAGTTCGTTGAATAGCCTGGCTGAATAATTTTTATAAGGTAAGGTCAAACCAGTGCTTAGTTACTCACATTTCGTAACCACACGTTTTGGGCTTCTCCATGCGATATCCTGTCTTGAGAATATTGTACAAATGTCTGTTGCTTATATCAGGATACGGGATGCCTCCTAAAGGGTCAGGTCAGAGAAAAATGGTTAGAGATTAGAAATACACGCTTAATTTATTTGAAAACTGCACAGCTTTAAATTGTACTCAAATTTTAAGGTTCATTTTCAATACAGGTACCGACCATGTGGGACAAATATCCTTATTACATGCATGCTAAGGACAAAACAAAAATAAATGTAATCACAATATAAGTATCAAAAACTGAATCTCAGCTTAACCCTATCTATCTTTTCTTTTGTTTGTTTCTTCTTCTTTTTTTTTTGGCTTTTGGGACCGGGAGGAAAGCAGATTCTGCCCCCCTTCATTTCTTCCTTACTGTTATAGATATTACAATGAGGCTAACGGGATGGATAGTACGTCCAAATATGTTTCTTTTAAGGTCCACAAAGGAACACGATGACGCAAAATGACGCAAAAATTAGGTAAGGATTGGCATGTGGCAGCCATCTTGAAGCCGCCATCTTGGATTTTTTGGATTTCCCCAAAACTTCAGGAAATCGCCGAAATTAAAGAGCACTAAGATGGCCTGTAGACATAAAAGTTACAGTAAAAGGGTAACTCTCTTTGTTTTTAACATGAATTTCCACTCTCTAATAAAACTGCCTCTCAAAAATTGGTTACCATGGTAACATTGAAGTCAATGAACACCAACCGACCAGATTAAATTTTTCCAGATAAATCTTCCAAACAGTCCTGAAGTTTCGCAGTGCTTACAATAATAATAATAATAATTATAATAATAATAATAATAATAATAATAATAATAATAATAATGATGATAATAATAATAATAATAATAATAATAGTAGTAATAATAATAATAATAATAATAATAATAATAATAATAATAATAATAATAAAGTTATTCATGTTCAAAGTTGACGCAGTCTTGAAGTTCAAGATAGAAAAAAAACCTGGCCTGTTTTGCAGTCTCTGTGCTTTGTGAAGGCCTGAGTGCCGAGTTCATGGCGAGGAACGAGAACATTAATGTTAAAAATAGGAACTTCGATGGCTTTTTAAGAAAACATCATTACGAGCCCAGAAAAGTAGAGATTTTGATTTTTGATTTGTTTGCCATTATACTATTTTGATAGAAATTAGGTAAATACGTTATGTTCTTACCCATGGTGGCCACTTCCCACAGCACTACACCAAAAGACCATCTAAAACAGAATTATATGGTATTGAAAAAAATTGTTGCGTTTGGGTAAGAAGGAAAGTCCAATTTATATGTCCATTTCTATTTTCTATTTGAAATTTTAAAGTGCTACTGTGATCAAAATTATACCTTTCCTTTTATCTTCAGCATTGGAAAGAAGAGAGGAGAATACAACCCATGCCAAATTTTTTAAATTGTAATTCCAACGGAGAGCTCGACTGTTTCTAGCGTAATTTTCACATTCGGGTTGCCGCCATTACTCAATTCAAAAATGTCCGCGAACCACACGGAGAGTTAAGCCGACGTCATGTTATTCCTTCCCATTGTCTTCAAAACTACCACTCGCGTTGGAACTGAAATCAGAGCCACGTTCGCTAGAAGCAGGGGTAGAACTTGACCATTTCGACTGCTTTTTCTCGCTTATCCATTTCGCCAAGATAACAAGATGACGTCACGAGAGACCTAGCGAAGCCGCTGCAAAACATTGTCGGCTCAAGTAGTTGCTGTTTGAGTAATGGCAAACGCATTTTGCGTACTATCGAGCACCGGGCAGGTTGTTCTGAATTATTATATTTTTCTTGTAGTGTAAGGTCTAGCTATAACCTTAAAGCCCAAAAATTTCGTGAAAAATAATTCGATTTCCTTCACAGCAGCACTTTCAACTTCATAGGGAAGATTAGAATTTGCTCTTTCGTAGAGCTATATCCTTGGGAACTAGAATTCGTTTTTTTCATAAATAATTGCTTTTTATTGACCAGAATTTCATTTCAATCAAATTAAATTAGGAAATACATTTTCTGATAAAAATAAGCGATTAAACTGAATGAACTTTTGATGACATAATCAAGCGTTGCGGGAATAGTTGGGGGCCAATTTTTTATTACTTTATTGTGTTTTATGGTAACTCAGTAACAAAATGGTAAATGGTAGAATAAACCGAGGATTAACATGGAGAGCAATTCTGTCCGTGCTATACTATGATTTTTTTTTTAAAGTGCAGTTTTGCTGTTACCTTTAAAATACTTTACATAGTAATGAACATTTTAATGAACAATTATTGTCACTTAACCTTAAATTCATGAACGCATTTTGTCACCTTTGTTATACGTTAGTTCTTTTATTCGTTATTCTCAGCTTGATAATCATGCCAAGAGGCATATGGGAACAAATTTTACCGCTTTTTGTCATCTTAGAGTATACTTAATGGCTAGTCTTCCATTGTATTATGCAATACACAGAAAATTGCTCGAATTTCCCTAGAAAACAAAGGTTCGCTTCAATTAACCAAACCTTTACCTAACTACGCCATTGCTCTGGACTCCATTTATTATTGCCGTTTCTTCGCAATTTGTCACAGCCGGGCAAAATTTTGTTGCTGACCCAAAGGCAGTAGCACTGACTTAGTGATACGATATCATAGTTTGAGTAGTATGTATATAAGGAAAAAGATTACATACTTACACGTCACTCTTTAAAGTGTATATGCCGCTCTTAAGAGCCTCGGGTGCCGTCCATTTGATGGGCAACTTTTTCGTGTTTTTCACCTCGTATACACCATCACTTATGTGGCGTAGCAAACCGAAATCTGCAACCTTCACCTTTCTGTCCTCACCAACAAGAATGTTACGGGCTGCTAAGTCACGATGAATGAATCCCTTGCTAGCCAAATATTCCTGCCGAAAGGATGAAATGGATTTAAAATTAAAATTAAAGTGATAGATTTTTCTGTTGAGACAAATCTCGAAAGTATAGCCTCAGCATTTTTTTTCTATAAAAAAGCTTACGGTTACGGCTGTAACAAACCAAACTTAAAAAAAGAAAACAAGTAAATCATTCCTTCTTCGCTGGTGTTCATTCTTAAACGTCAGTTTGGCTGGTGTGCATCCCCAATAATTTGATTAATTCACGAGTTCAAGTGTGAGTTGAGTGGGAGTCAGGTGGAGTTGATTTCAAGCTATTTTATATTCTAGCATGATCGGATATTGAAGTCTTTAGCTTCAAAGTGGAGGAATGGAAGGCTGTAAGGAATAATGGACATGAGAACTGGAGAGAGTAAACGAAATTTTCGGTTACTTTCATATAAGTGTTTACAGTCTGTGGCTTTCACCCCTGGGTTGTCTACGTACCATCCCCTGCGCTATCTGCCACGAAAAACATAGAAGATCTTCAGCAGAAATAATTTCATCATCACCGTCACCATCACCATCATCATCATCATGATCATCTCCTGGGTGCTCATCTTCAGGCTGGATAGTAATCTTAAATTCACCGGTGCTTTCCTTCTTCGCGGTAATCAAGCCTTTGTCCAGTGTCTCTTTCTTTCGTGTTTTCTTGCACTCTGGTTTAGCAGGAAGTTCTCTCCTTTTCGGAACGGGGCCAAACTGGATGGAAGGCACCGCCAAAGTCGACATGACTGGTTGCTTCTTGTCTTCTTTTTCTTGTTCAAAACTTGTGCTGTCTGGTTGACTTAAGATGGGCGGAGATTGAATGCTTACATCAAAGCTGTCATTGATGTTAGTTTTCTCTGTTTTCTCGTTACGTTTGTCCACTGTTAACATTTGCAACTCCTCCCCTTGCTTTCTGTTTTCATCGCCATCTTTAAGGTCGCTCCTGATAATGATACTTACTTCTGTGTTTTTGCCTGACTCCCCACGGCTGCTGGAGGGATGAGAGATGCATTCAGTTTCTTTGGCTACGTTCAAAGCAGAGTATTTTAGTCCATGGACACTCGGTTTCTCGTCTTTCATGATAGCGCACTGGGATTCGACGTCAAAGAACGGAGTACCATTAGGGCTGGTTATTGGTCCCTTATCTTTTTTGTCTTCTCCATTTCGTTGTTTTGGCTTGTATTCAATCTTTCCTTGAGCATCTTGACTTTCTGCTGAGGTATGGTCCACTTTATCATCACCTCCTTGAGCTCCTTCTCCTTCCTCTATATTTTCTTCTCTATCGTTCAACCTTCCTTCCTTGTCGATAACCTCAGGCTGCACTTTTGCGCTTCCTTCATCACTTATCTCGCCGTCAGTGGAAGGCAAGGGTAACTCTCCAAAGATGCCCACGTCAATCGAATTCTTTAATTTAAGCTGCAAATTGAAAAGAAAAAGTTGCATTATACTTGCAGTGTCAATTAACGGGTTGGTGTCTTTCTGAAGATGAACTTGATTTAAGGATTCTCAAGGTTTTCGAAACTTCAGGAAAACACCGAAATTAAGCAAAAAGTAACCAAAACCAATAAAAGTATTAACACTAATACGAGCTAAAAAAACCCCCAAAAGTAACAGTAAGAAAAGTAATTTTTCTTCATTGTAAAAAGAGATTTACCATGTTCTAAAGAAACTGCCTGTAAAAATTGGTTACCATGGTAACATCAAAGCCTATGAACACTAACCGACCGCAATTTTTACCAGATAAATTTTCTAAAAAGTCCTGAAGTTTCATGCAGTTTTTTGCGCAAGTATCAAAAACGTTTTAAATGTTCAAAGTTGCCGCGGGCAGAATACGCCCCCTCCCCGGTCTAGATTGGGTTTAAAGGAAGAAAAATTACTTTTCTTACCAATGTTTATGGTTTAGCTCATATTAGTGTTCCTTTTATTATTGGTTATGACTATCTCTTGTTCAATTTTAACACTGTACTTAAAATTTGTGAAAATTAAACGAAAAGTAATTAAAACCAGTAGAAGAACACTAAAATGAGATAAAAACATAACTATAAGTAATGAAACTATTTTTTCTACATTTAAAAACGGAAAAAGTTGAAATTCACGAAAACGTGAATGGTTGATTACCATGGTCACATCAAATTCAACCAAAAAAATCAATTTTTCCCATATATCTGGGGAATCACTTAGGGTTCTTCATAAGCAAGGATATTTGCTAGCTTGTTGGAATTTGTTCCAAATGTTAATTAGTTTGTTTCTTGTCGCAGTCGAATGAAAAACGTAGACAGTGGCGACAACAGATCCTTTGATTTTCGCTATGTATGATGGAATAAAACCTTCAAGCTCAACGGGTACAGAAAAAATATCAGGACTTTGAAAATCTTTAATTTAACTTTAAGACCATTCGCAGACCAGGGTAAATTTCAAAAATAGTAAGAAATTAAATCTGAGTAACCCAATACCTCTTCAGTAAAAAATTAAACTAGATTCTGACCTGGTGCCTCTTGTTTCTAAGCCATTGAAGAAGATCCCCATGTGGAACATACTCCAATATAAGCATGATGGGTTCTGTCCTAACCCAGTAGCCGAGCATGCTCATAATATTTCTGTGAGAACCTATTTCCTTCATAAGTTCTATTTCCTGCAGTAACTGTAGTCTGCCTTCTTCACCAGCCCTTTCTGAAACATCAATCAATCACTCCGTCAACCAATCAGTTATTCAGTCATTCAGTCATTCAGTCAGTCAGTCAGTCAGTCAGCCAGCCAGTCAATCAACAAGTAAGTTAAGAGTAAATGTCTGTAAAAACCAAAGAAACCCCGGACACAGCTCAAAATTCGAATTCGCTCATACTTTGTACATTGATAGGCCCTAGTACCACACTTTTGAAAAGGGCATCCATTTAACCAAATAACGACTCGTTTACGAGAAACGAATTTTAAATGATCGACAGCATTTTTGGTCAACAAAACCTCAAATAATGTCAACATTCATTACGCTACTACATCAGGCAATCGTAATCTTTGAATCGCTTACACGCAAATCCTATTCATTAAATGCTTTTTCAGTTCTTTGACTTGTAACATAGCTGGCCAACTCGTCTAATAAATATTTTACGATTTTTTTTTTAAAGGAACCAACGGCTTTTCTTAAAGGCTTCGTTAGGACCTCCAACAAACTAGCAATAAATACCTGTGGTACGCAAAGAATCTCACCAAAATACTTCCTGGTGGTACAACTTATGATAGTTTTCAGTTTCTACCGCTTCAATTTCTTGGGATCTTTCGCACTTTAAGAAAAAACATTTCTAAACTGAGCACATTTTCACTATCCGCCATTTTGAAATGAACAACAAGCATAATTGAATTCGGTCAGTATAAAATGCAGACTGCAGACTGCAGACTGGGTATAAAATGCAGACTGAGACCAAAACCGCCTCTTTGTCAAATACAGGATACATTTTTGAATTTTTCAACTTAACTTACGCTAATGTGATACAATCGTCTTTCAAGATCATTTCCCATGAAATTGACATTATTATATTCTTTTCGAAAAGCGTCAACCTTGAAGTAAACAACCCAAAGCATGACGTAAGCAATAACGCGGACACATGACCTTTACTTCGCACGTGGTTGACCTTTTCGCCGCTTTGCGTCAACATGACATCGGCGACATCCGTGAGTGGCAGTAAAGTAATGTATTTTGAATAAAATATGCGTTCATGTATTGCTAGAATACTGAAGGTATACAATGTGTCTTTGACAAACTTCGTTAATATCCCGGTTAATATTCAAAGAAACTAGTTAAAATCTGTCGATGTCAAATCGTTTGCCCCCTCGGAAATCAACATAACAGTTATGAAAACCGTCATGAGCTAATGCAAAGCGATTAAGCTCGAGTCTTCTTTGTGAAGAAAGGGCCTCAGGAAATGAAAGCTACCAAATCGAGATAAAGAAAACAAACTGTTGAGAAATGGGTAAAAAATAAGGTCAATTTCGTGGGAGATGATCTTGGAAATGTGATTGTGTGACACTAGGGTAAGTTGAAAATTGAAAATGTATCCTGTATTTGACGAAGAGACGGTTTTCATATCAGTCTGCATTTTATACCCAGTCTGCAGTCTGCAGTCTGCATTTTATACCTGGTCTGCATTTTATACCCAGTCTGCAGTCTGCAATCTGCAGTCTGCAGTCTGCATTTTATACTGACCGTAATTGAATTGTTTTAACTTCCATTGTTTTATTAAAATAAGCCGCTAGAAACGACTATTTGTACCAAGTATCAACTGTAAACCCCCTTTCTGTTCTTTTTGTGAATTGAAATCATAACCTAAGAGTAGCAAACAGCGTGCATAGTTTCTACATTTTTGCCGTGACTCACCTCATTCCTGTCACTGACCTCAAACAAGCTTGATTTCTTTGCCGTTGTTTTCCTAGTTCTCTGAGATAATCTTACGTTCCCCACTACGCAAGCCAAGTATGCACCACTGTGAATCTTTCACCGCGAGCTCAGCCGTTCCGACCAGAATTTTGTGCAGTATTTTCGTCTATTTCGAATAGTCCGAATACTGTTTTACAGCCGGAAATTCACGTGATCAACACGGAACGTCACTTTGCGTCACTCTCATGCAACTTCCAATACATCCCTTTTTTTTTTCTTTTTGTCAAAACTCGCGTACGTGAACCTTGAGATTGGAGAAGGTCAAAACTGGCAAACATATTTTAGAGCTTAAGCTACACTGTCTTTGCTTCGAATTTGATGTAATGACGCCATTTATCCTTTGATGATATTTGTTTTTATTCCACTTCGAGCTTCCTTTTCGACTGATTTGCTTACTTCACTTTGCAAGAGACTCTTTAACCGAGGCACGTATTCAAGCAATACTTAGCATTGCTATGGTTCCACCAATCTGGGTTTCACGATTCCCGCGGTTCACAGCACGCCGTTTTGGACTGAACAGGTACATAGTCATAGACATTATTGAGTTCAATACATTTTGGACTCATACTGCCGTCTTGAGGTAAACTGAAGAGGTAAAGTAATGACGGAAGGCCATGTGACATTTACTTTGAGAAACGGCCCTTCGACAACGGTAATTTGGTACAAACAGGCCACCTTATTCCAAACCATTTCTTTGTCGGATATGTGAATCTATAGCAGTCCCGAAACATTTCATTTTTAGATATTTGAGCCACCACCAACAACAACAACAACAACAACAACAAAGGAAATTTTGGGCTGACGCTTTCAAAATAAAAAAAAAAAAATAAATACATGCTCAATCAGTGTCTGGTTTTCCAGGAAACCCATTCCTAAAGGTGGCAGCAACAATGTTCATCAGTTACTAATATTGTGTATTTTAAAACATTAAAAACTGGCAAAAATCTAATTTTCCCTCTGACTGCTCTGAGTTTTACAGATGAGATAGAAGCACAGCTTTATCTCCATTCAACATCACTTCAGTTGTCGACAACAGATGAAACCTTGCTTAGTTTTAGGCAGCTCTGAAGGCTGGAATCCGGAATCCGAAATCCAGAATCCGGATCCAGAGGAATCCTCAAGACTCAACAATTAGATTGTACAAAAATTGTCAACAAAAAAACTCAACGCAAAAGTTATATTTTTCGATTCGTGACACCAAGGAAAAAAGCTAATTAAGTCATTATTTCCCGCAAGTAAAAAATGACTGTTTCTACGGTTAAAACATGTCAAAATAATCGCGCATGTAGTAAAAGAAAAGAAAATTTGATTGTCTCTATCTTGCTTTTGAAACTATATTAAGATTTCTAGAGACCACAAAATGGGTATAGACAAAACCTGGACCCCCCCTTCTGGACCCCCTTTCTGGACCCATTGCTGGACCCCCTTCTGGACCCCCTTCTGGACCCCCTTCTGGACCCCTCAAAATTTCGGAAAAAATAAAAAAATAAAAAATATATATTAAAATACACAAGAAAAAATAAGTAATAACATAGCACTTACTGCTTGGTATCCGAAGGTTTCTTCGATTCATCGTGCAGCTAAAAAATATGCTTCACTACCGTCTCTAAAGCTCGTAGTTTCACAGGTAATTCTCTAGTGAAGTTAAGAACACTTCTCTGTAAAAATCAAACAAAGTGGGAAATGAAAATTTGTGACCCCCACTCAAATTTGGCATGCAAATAGATACTCAGTGGGGATATTCCAAAACGCCCTCTATTAACGTCCTTACTTCATTGTTGCCATGGTAACGTCATGTGTTTGTTGGCACCACAAAACCCAATTTTGAATTTAAAAGCTGCTGTGAAAAGTGCCAAATGTAAGACACCATTTCTCAAGTCTTTTAATACACTACAAGTTAAGACTTATACCAAAGTTACAACATTTATTTGACTTTACAATAATGGCTGTGGCTTTTTATTTTATCATTTGAAAATAAACTAAACGGTTATTGAAGTAGACAGTGTTTCGGCCATTTTACTGGATGGGTGAAATAAGCAACATATTTTCTTGAATTTCTCTAAAAGTACGCGAGCTCTAGAAATGAAACGATATGGTTAGTTTATAGTAGACATTGTAATATCCAAATATGTAAAAATTTCTGCGGGGCGGGCTTATTCTAATCTTAGGGTAAATAAAGAAAAAGGCTAAAAAATGGATTCCCCGCAATTTGACATATTAACTGAACCCGTCGATTCGCCAGTAAAACGTTTAAAAAACTGAAACGGCCTTGAATTTGAAAAAATATTGTATACTGATTATGTTTCTGGTAAATCCACCCCTTAAAGACGGTTATTTTTTAAACAATTTCAAGCAAAATAAAGCTTACTTTACGGTTTTGTCCAATACTCCACATTTTGACATGTGCAAACCATCTGCTCAGTACACAGTTCCAACCCTCTGAGCCTTTTCTTGCAGCTCTCCTGGCTATTTATCGTCTTAAGTATTCCATGCTCTCGTTACATACCAATAACAAACTGTTTTGGTGGTACCAAAGCAAGACACTCGCGACGACAACACGGATCAAGGTTTACGCAGATTTCCATTTTGAATCCAAGCGGTTTTTCTCTATCGGCTGTCATCGTTCGTTCCAAAACACGGGAAAATCGCTAATGTTCACAGTTAAACCGAATTATTAAATCCAATGAAGGCAAAAGGTATTTTAGAGTTCGAACCAAACGTTGCAATCGTGGTAGTTGTTGTCATTGGGGAATTTTTCCGGTCAGCGGCGTTGACTAAAGTAACTTTCCCCTTCATATTGTGATGACCTAAGGTCAATTTCTTGATTACTGAAACGCTAAAAAGCCCCAGTAATTATATCTTTCGTCAGGAGATCACGCTAAACGTGAAATATATTTTCCAAACCCTTGCCACTGCTAAAAAGGTGACGACTTTCGTAAATCGCAAGAGCTCAGGTTTAATGTTGCGCGGTTATTTTCTGTTCCGCCGATTTATATTTTTTGTCTATTCAACTGGTTTGCCCCTCAGACTACCTATGTTTCAATAGAAGGCTGAAACTTGAATACTACAGACCTTGTTCTAGAAAGGCAAATTCAATACCTAGTTGAGTCATTGCAAAAATTTTGAAACGGCTTTAATGCACTTGTCATCGGCTTCCCCGAGGGGGGGGACCCCGGGCTGATGTGGGGAAATAAGGGGACTTTATGGGGACTTTGCAACAAATTTCTTCCCTTGTGGTGGGGGAAATGTGGGGACTTAGATTTTTGAATGCCCTACTCTCGGGGAAAATATGGGGACTTCGCTTATGTTCAACTGAGATGAGATTGGGGACGATTTTTGTTCACTCGATCGATGGCAAGATGGCAGAGGAGAACAAAAAGGTATGTTTTAAAATCCATTGTTTTTTGTCTATCAAACAGACCATCCGTCAAAAATTTGTACGTATTTGTAGGCATAGGCAACTTTAAAATTCCTCTCTGTATATATTATTGTTTATAGAGGTCACTGTTAAAGGTCAACAGGTCGTCTTTTGTTAGTGATATAATAGAAGCGGTCTGTTAAATTGTTAAGGATAGAAAAAGTTGATTTTTTTAAATATTCACAAGAATGTTAATTTCTGAAGCATCACAGCAATTGTTCAGAGTACTCAGGAAACTTAAGGACGTTGTGTTTAGAAGCAGCAATGAACCATCATGATAGTGTGTTTTCCCTTGTTCTTCATCAGTCCGGATAGATTGAAAACAGATTCTGGGGCCTGATTCAGGACTGAATGAAAAGTTGAAATTTTCACCATACTGCGCATGTACAGTAAGAGGAGTGATTTATAGCAACTTATGGAGTATTCGAGAAAAAATAATTAAAGTTCAGTTTTCATCAGAATGCAAAGTCCGAGTGTTTGCCGACTGTTTAAAGAACCCAAATAAAGTTCTGAAGTGCATCTTCAAATCCAGTTGGGTTCGCCAAATACTGGGGACTTTGCAAGAAACAAATCCCGCACGGGTGGGGAAATACAAGAACTTTGAAATACACAATTAGCAAAGTCCCCATATCAGCCCGGGGTCCCCCCCCTCGGGGAAGCCGATGACAAGTGCATTATATTCTTCCTTCGAGCGAAATTACCTTCTGGGCATGACCAAGCACTAAACTAGCCACGTAAAAAATGCTATTTTAACCTACATTTCTACAGCCTTGCAACTACAGTTCTCGACCAACGAGACAACACATTTAACATAAGGCTCTTTTCGTCTCCCTGAAAGGTGGAGATTGTACTTGCTGCAGATTGCTTTTAGCGTTGTCATTCGCAGTGATGACAGTTCCTCTTTTGTCATTTGACATAATTGGAGCTCTTGGTAAATGATCGGATGCCTGTAAGTAGGTGACTCTTCCTCCAAAGATCTCATTATATCATCTCTTACATCTCACAGCACACTTTCGTTTTCGGCTGCTTGATATTCAGACTCACTGAGCTGCTTTCTTTTCGCTGCAAAGCGCGAAAAGTATGAGGAAATTTGCTGCGGTGTTAAGAACTCATCAACAACAAACAAGCGCTTGTTGTTAGCGTCTCTAACTTTTCGCATTTCCTTTGCGACTACCTCACCATTGGTTTTCTTGCTGGATTTCTCGCCTTCTAAAAACTTGCTTTCAAGGTAGGACTTTTGCTTTTCAGTAAATCTTGTTGTTTTTGGTTTTGATTTTAAAGCCCAGCCCATGTTCAGCGGAGAGATATGAGGGGTACCCCTGAGACTAACACTGGAAAGCTGTGTGGTTTGCCCTTCTTGTAAGCGCTGCGCATAACGTAATTTTGCCCTGTCCTGAAGGGTCAATTTTTCAAGAGACCTGTTATGCACACCGTACTCACAGTGTTTTTCCAGGGCAGAATATCTTACAAAGGACTTAGAGCAACCTTCTTCAGGACAAGAGAATAATTTAGAGTCCTCGGTTTTCCCTTCACTTGAAGTTGAATCGCACTCATTTGTGTCGTCATTTTCTCTCGCACTAGCATCCGAATCTGTCGCGGATCCTGTCACCTCTCCCTGTGTCACTCGATTAAAGACAGGGGCAAAATCACCAATTCCAAATGACAGGTTGTCCAACCAATTAAAATCCTTTTGATCTGGTACTGCAAATGGGAACAATTAATATTTTAGTATAGTTAAGGACCTCTTCGACCATTAATGTTTTGAAACAACAGGATATATCATTTAGTGGAAAAAGGTACCTCAGTCAGCTTACATGTTTGACGCACTCGCAGAGTAGGCTGTTCAATTACCGAAAAGTTTTGATATGAGACCCATATGACTCCGCTCCACAGTCGAGCATTTTGTCAGTTACCGCAGGCTTGTGTGAGATATTAGTGTGCAGAATCAAGCATTTTGTTACCAATAAATCAATCTTAGAGCTATTCTCACTGCTAAAATACTCACCAAATCAGTCGCGCGCAATCTTTTACCTGTTTAATAGACCCTCTGTGCATGAATAGTTCATTACCGTACGGCCCAAAAGGGATCCCGGTTGCCTATTAAAGCAAATTATTCTGGTTCTTTTTGCGTCTTTTGCCAAGTTACGCGCTCTGCCTCGGCTGGTAGAATATTTTTTCCCACCCTTCTCCCCCTCGGCAACGACTTACTATGCCTCTTCAGTCTTGCGACCTCCTACCTAGGCTAAATTTTACCCCCCCCCCCCCCCCCCATACCTTAATTCCGCTAAGGCAGTGAGTGGTGTTTAGGCAGTGACAATGGTTTACTATTTTTAAGACGGCCGATTTAATCACTGAAAAACTGCCTGTAGTGTTTTGCCACTGAAACTTCTAAGTCAGAAAATAGCGAAAGTAAGCAAGCGCCTCATTCGGCGCTGTTTATACGATATTCCCAACACACGAGTGTGTAGTTTCTATATACAATACAATACAATACGAAGTTTAATGACACTCCCTGAAAAGGGCTTTTCAGTGACAACAATAATAAATTTACAACGTTGTACGTCAAAACAACAGTTACAATGATGCAATGATTTATATACGAAAAGTAAAAATTAAGCTAAGAAAATGGTCGCTAAAAATAACAAGATAAAATCTTTATGAAAAAGCTAAGACAGACTAGAAAGGAAAGCGGCAAATAAGTTGGCTCGAAGTTTACGCTTAAAAATAAGAACAGAGTTGCAGAGTTGTGAGATTACTTTCGGGTAGTCACCATTTTACGAAGGCTAAACTTACGCGCACTCACCAAGCTCAAATGAACTCCAGGGGAGAAATTTACCCGATCCGACGTCATAGGCTCTGAAAGCGAAAAATCCCAGATCGCTGAATGAGAAGTTGTTCAGTGTGTTGATACCTTCCAACTTGTACGTCTTCGTATTAGCATTCCTGGCCTCTACGATTGCGACGCGCACGCCTGGGATGCCTCCACGCGATTCAATGGCTGTTTTGAGTTCGCTTGGGGTAGTAACAGAGTTACCTTCGTTAACATAACTTTTAATGTGAGCTTTTACTTGGGCGGCTTTCCGATCACACGAACCTTTGCCGCCCTGTGGATCGCTGAAATCGATTCGCCGCACTTGAATACCACTGCGCATTGAAAGCACTCTTGCAGAGAGAATTGTACATGACGAGTGATAACACCCAGCATTGTCCTGACGGAAATATGCTGCAGTTATTTCTGGGTGTTGTTCTTTCAAAGAACGGAGCACATGCTCCATGACCAAGACTACTGCCTCGCTATCCTGAAGGCCAGATTCCAGGATATGAATGAATGTTTGCGCTTCGAGCCGTTCATTAACGTTTCTATGGCACACTGAAACATGCCATGAAATACCTCGTTTTCCAAAGAAATCGCTTTGAGCTTCTCTGTACCTACATGGCATAAACTTCATGGCGAAATCTTGAACAATCAACACAGAGGATGAATCCAAAGACTGTAGAACGTTAACTCGAGAACAGTCTTGATGAACACTTCGAAGCTGGTGCGCCTTCCATTCAGAAATGGCTTGTTTAGCTTTTTTCACTTGGTAACGAGCTTCATCCCTGTCTTCTTCGCACAGAAACACTCTGTTGTCTACTTCAACTTGTATCTCCTCTAGCACCTATAGAAATACGGTAATACCGTCTGTTAAACACTCACATTGCTTAAGGAAGCAAACTCGCATACCTCTCAGTACTTGTAACCAGTTTGCTGTTAAAAACCTCCGTAATTAATAGTTACTTAAACTTTTACAACTTACTCACCTGACTTAGGTTATGGCATCTATCACAAGATTCCTTGTGTTGATGATCGCATGGCTGTTGAAATTCAGAATTTTCGGCATTACTTAATGCAAACGTTCTGCAGTGGTCAGGAATGGTAGACTCAGGGGACACGTGGACCTTAAATAAATTAGAAAGAGGAAACATAAAGGAGAAGGAAATCATAGCCAAATAACAATATATAACTACATAAGTAGTAATACGGCACAACCAATTGCCTTATTCATAGGCGTGTATAATAATTTTTATCTGTGGGATTGGAGTTTTCAGCCCCGGAGGCAAACAACAGGAATAACGACAACAGAGTAGAACCGGCGCCAAGGCCGCTTCGCTACATCATTTAACAGAATCGGAAACTCGATTGCCGCAAAAATTCTTGACAGCAATTTATTTATGCATTAAGCTATACGTATGTCGAGTTATGATGCATTTCAGAAGTTTGGAAAGCACTCAAGAAGTTCCGGTTGCTTTCCACTGTTCCTAGAACATCTCTGGGGCTTCTTTTGTGCTCTTCAAACTTCCCACGTACATCAAAGCTCGATATACGTCGCTAAGGAATGAGTCAATTGCTAAATATACAGCAAAATATACAGCACAAGACTGTATACAGTCTCTTGGCTAAGATGGGTAAATAAAGCTTATTATTATTATTATTATTATTATTATTATTATTATTATTATTATTATTATTATTATTATTATTATTATTATTATTATTATTATTATTAGAGATATACATTTTAAGGCAAACACAAATAATTAAAATTCATACTTTGTAGTCTCCCTTTAGATATTGCTTTCCATCCTTTAGCGTTTCCTTAAGTCGAGTAGCAGTCTCTCCGTCAAGTCCGACTTCTGAAAGTTTTTCTACGACATTGACGGTAACTCGTCAAAAGATCTTGCCCCATCAGCCAAGTAGTTATCAAGGCCCTGCATACACCTTCTGACTGAGGCACCACAACTTTCAGAGAGGATCTTCAATAAGGTGCTTTTTTCAAGTGGGGTAAATCCAGTCTCTTGGCTAAACTGATAGTACTGGTCAACTAGGCGGGTTGGAATAAGTAGCCGAACAACATTTGGAATCTCAAGAGTTTCCCCGTTAGACAGTTTAAGCTTTCGTCTCCCAAAAGGAAGGTCTTGAATGACGTGTTGACTTGTAATAAAGTCAATAAAATGTTCCAGTCTTGCTGGGTCAACTCTCTCCCGGACTGCCACGGGCTTCGGAGGAGGAAAAGCTTCCATTCCGTGCTGAAGACGATGAAGACGGGCAGATGAGAATCTATACCGTGAAAGACCTGGAATAAGCTGCTCAAGGTCGCTGAATGACAGCTTGTCTGCGATCACACTAAGTATCTGTTTCCTGGTACTATGATGAGAAGCTTGTTTGTAGCTTTCTACAAGTGCCATCAAAAGAGAACTCTCTGAACTCATTGGTTCGTCGTATCTCTTATTGATTTCTGTTGACTCCTTTAAAGATCGCCATAATAATCCAGCATCATTGGGAGCTACAAGCTCAAGGACGGTATTCATGATTTCACTCATCTTGGAGGTGTAGAATCGCTTCGTTTTTTCCGACGCGTCTACCCACGACACCTGTAATGTACGGTTGAGAGGCGCGTGTCCATCAAGGGTAAGAAGTTTGTTGACAGCCTCCAATTTCTCTGCAGAGGTGTTGTTAATAGCATCCATATCTTCCGTACTCTCCTCAGAACTATCAGTTGACAACTGCCAAGAGAGGTCCATCCCTTTCGGTGTCATCACTTGAGTGATAGCTGTTTTGCGAAGTCGCTCTCTGCCTGAAACTTTACTGGGGCGGCTCGATTTCTCTTTTCCTTTCTACATTAATAAAATAAGACATACCGAAAGTTAATGAAGCCTTGTTCAAAATAATTAGTTATTAACGTGTTTATTTTTTTTACTTATTGCGATTCGCCAAAAGACAAAAATGCACAATATAATAATAACGAAGACTGCAAGAGAAAGGAGAAAAAGGCAGAAAAGGAAAAATTAGGATACAAACACATATACTGTTACAATAGTCAATGACAGGACTCACGCCCCAATTAAACATTTACGCTTGTGTTAAGAAAACGGATAAATATAATTCAACAAGTATATGGTGAATAATAAAACAGTGAAAAAGAGTGGAGTTTCTGAGGATTCGACTTTAAATGAGTTCCTACAAATAAGAGCCCACGGAATCAAATTTATTCTTACCTTTGCATCACTCTCCTTTACGCTGTCAGCAAGGACTTCCCTACACCAACGACATATGGCTAGAGTAAAAATGCAAACAGACTTGTTAACGCAAAGGATTTTAAAAAAGTCCAGTAAATTACACATTTTCATCAGTAGTTTTGTTCTTTTTGTTGTCTGAAGCTGTCCTCCGTAAGTAAAGAATTTTTTCTCCGACTGAAGCCAGATTTCAGTTTATTCAGCAACAACCATACGTAACAAACAAAAAAAAAAAAAAAACAACAAAAAACAAAACAAACAACAATGGCTGTTATTATCGTATATTTGGCGGGTTTTTTTTTTCTTACCGGAAACTACGGGAACAGTAGCTCCCGTCAGTTGCTTGATATAGATTGAGTGCCATTTTAACACTGAGCGATCTCCTTTCATTTTCGACTCGTCATGCTTCGCAATATCAGGTGGAACTTGGCACATCTTTCTCCTACCTCTCCAATATACACCAAGCCGATCACGATGGTGGCTGCATATCGCTAAGTTCTTTGCTTCGGCGCTTGTAACATCGAAAAATCCTGCAGAAAAATATAAAATGCTAAACTTTTCCCAGGATCTATCGTCAACCCATGTTTTGAAAAGATGTCCTAAGCTCGGATTAAAATCCATCTTTCTAGTCATGGCTTACTGCCATTATCTTGTAACTGAGTTATTTTGGACCATTACTTGACGTATTGCAACCTTAGCCAGTGATATTCCATCTTTTCTATTCCGGTGTTCCAAAAATCCAATTTTCCGGATTTTATTGAAAACATTTGAAAATAAAAATTAGGAATTTGCTTCAGTATTAATTTCTTTGAGATTTTTTGATACCTCCTCGTTAGAATTACTTATGTTATGTTATGTTATGTTATTTATGTTAGGAAAGGTAACGCACCTGCACGACAGAGTAATAAATCGGCTTCATCACTGATGTCGTCTTTGCACTTACTGAGCCCGTAAGTTCGTAAGTGGCTTGTTATGTCTCGGTTGCAATCATTTAGATGGAAAAGTTTCTTCTTACTACCTAAGCAAGGCAGCGAGGGAGTAGCAAAACTGCAAATCTCCATGATACACCTGCGCCGGTCACGATCTGATGTGCACGTGGCGTTTGTTTACATAAGGTTTAAATTACATGTTGATAAACACCGCTGACCATCAAAATTTCCCGATGACAACAACTACCACGATTGCAACGTTTGGTTCGAACTCTAAAATACCTTTTGCCTTCATTGGATTTAATAATTCGGTTTAACTGTGAACATTAGCGATTTTCCCGTGTTTTGGAACGAACGATGACAGCCGATAGAGAAAAACCGCTTGGATTCAAAATGGAAATCTGCGTAAACCTTGATCCGTGTTGTCGTCGCGAGTGTCTTGCTTTGGTGCCACCAAAACAGTTTGTTATTGGTATGTAACGAGAGCATGGAATACTAAAACTAAAGACGATAAATAGCCAGGAGAGCTGCAAGAAAAGGCTCAGAGGGTTGGAACTGTGTACTGAGCAGATGGTTTGCAGAAAGCAACTACTCCTTTAACACATGTCAAAATGTGGAGTATTGGACAAAACCGTAAAGTAAGCTTTATTTTGCTTGAAATTGTTTAAAAAATAACCGTCTTTAAGGGGTGGATTTACCAGAAACATAATCAGTATACAATATTTTTTCAAATTCAAGGCCGTTTCAGTTTTTTAAACGTTTTACTGGCGAATCGACGGGTTCAGTTATTATGTCAAATTGCGGGGAATCCATATTTTAGCCTTTTTCTTTATTTACCCTAAGATTAGAATAAGCCCGCCCCGCAGAAATTTTTACATATTTGGATATTACAATGTCTACTATAAACTAACCATATCGTTTCATTCCTAGAGCTCGCGTACTTTTAGAGAAATTCAAGAAAATATGTTGCCTATTTCACCCATCCAGTAAAATGGCCGAAACACTGTCTACTTCAATAACCGTTTAGTTTATTTTCAAATGATAAAATAAAAAGCCACAGCCATTACTGTAAAGTCAAATAAATGTTGTAACTTTGGTATAAGTCTTAACTTGTAGTGTATTAAAAGACTTGAGAAATGGTGTCTTACATTTGGCACTTTTCACAGCAGCTTTTAAATTCAAAATTGGGTTTTGTGGTGCCAACAAACACATGACGTTACCATGGCAACAATGAAGTAAGGACGTTAATAGAGGGCGTTTTGGAATATCCCCACTGAGTATCTATTTGCATGCCAAATTTAAGTGGGGGTCACAAATTTTCATTTCCCACTTTGTTTGATTTTTACAGAGAAGTGTTCTTAAAATTCGTTCTTGACAGCCGCCTGCTTCAGTAATTGCCTCCGAAATTGTCCCATAACTATGAAGCCGATCTCCCGCCATTTTGTTCCGCAATCTTGATTTTTCCGCAGACCAGTACGAATAAGCCGTTACCTTGACGATTATAGCCCGACAACATGGAGGATTAAATAAGCTGTATTTCACGTTATGAGTTGAAATAAACCTATTTTTGCTGTTACTGTCAGTATTCCCTTTTGGTTTTCAATAGATACTCAGTCCCCTTTGAAATTGCATGAACCGATTTTGGATCCGGAACAAATTCTGCATAAATAGGCTTTACGCTACCCCATACCAATACCTGGACAGGTTTCACACAGAGCACCTATTCTGCAAGACGGGTGCAATTTTTGGACCAGCACCGTGTAAACGCCTTGACCAGTTCTGTTTTCATACCAGTTGCAAACATACTGTGCTGGTGTTGTGTGAACAGGGTAACCTGCGTGCTCGGTGCCTAAACGCCTAAACTGAAGCAGGGAAAGGAAAGCTCGGATCCATGCTCATTCCGCACTTGGCGCGAGTAACCATTCTTCCTTTTCCTTTCGGGGCCATCCACCTAGGTTAGTGCCGGAACAGGTAAAACAAATTGTACGGATCATGTAGGTCAGTTTTCTTTTTCTTCACTTTCTTAGAACAGAAAGATCAGCAGTTTTGCATTGGTATGGATGAATACCCAAATGACATGAAAAGAATATCAGCTGAAGAATATGCTCTATGAGAGCAAGGCTAAAAAGAATGGCAGGGTAATTAGTTACTTAATCGTCATGTGATTTAGGCTTACACCACGAGTAGGAGTGCACTAATTATTGCGAGTCAACTGCGATGATCACATCTTCATTTCAGATAGGTTTCTATTGTTTAAAGTAATGAGCCACAGAATCTTGTCACCAATGACACATTACTATGTATGTTAACTGTAATTTTAAAGTGTAAGTTTCACAAAGACGTTGACTTTTTCTTTTCTGGGAGAAAGATTTGATGCTAAACCCGGCGTTCCTCACTGGCCTGGGGGCCGGTTTTTGGGTCTTTTGACAAATGCCGGTACGAGATACTAGCTGGTCAGCGGGAAAATAGTAACAAAGTAACAGAGTAACAAGGCAACATCGTAACAGAGTGGCAAGGGGAACACAGTAATCCAAAATAAAATTTTGGGACATAATGATTTCAGAAAGAATTTGGGGACATACTTACCAAAGATAAAAAGTGAGGACATAATTACCATATATGAAGTACCTACCAGATGGCGGAAAAAAATGGCGGGAGATGGGCTTGACAGTTATGGGACGATTTCGGAGGCATTAACTGGAGTAGGCGGCTGTCAAGAACGAATTTTAATTCCACTAGAGAATTACCTGTGAAACTACGAACTTTAAAGACGGTAGTGAAGCGTTTTTAAGCTGCACGATGAATCGAAGAAACCTTCGTGGATACCAAGCAGTAAGTGTTTAATGTTATGTTTTTACTTAAATTTTCTTATGTATTTAAATATTATTTTTTTATTTTTTCCGAAATTTTGAGGGGTCCAGAAATGGGTCCAGAAAGGGGTCCAGAGGGGGGGGGGGGGGGGGGGGGGGGTCCAGGAGGGGGGGGTCCAGGTTTTGTCTACACCCCCACAAAATATCACCCCCTAGTTAAGTTACGTTCAAAATGTTCATTTTGCATGGCCAGCAGATTATCTGTTATCACTCTGGCAGTTTACTGCTTGGTTAATTACCCAGCAAAACACAAATGATGAACATCTCCCGGCCACATGACAAACTCGATAGTTCGACAATTATTCAGTTTTTGCGGATAAATCATATAGAATAAATAAATAACGACCCCGAATAAAATAAGTATAGCCACCACAGCGCGCTTCAGCATCGTCAGCGCCCTTCCGTTCCGATTTGCTGACTTACCTGGAACCTTCCCTCTCTCTGCCAGTAGTTTCACTTCGCGACCTGCTGAAACATTTAGTTATAACAGCCTTTTTCTTGACCAGTTGAAACAAGTTTAAAACAAAAGAGGAAGAAAGTGTGCACTCAGGTAACTTACCGCCTCTTAATTGGGGAAACCCGCCATCTGAGTCAAACAAGCTGCAAACTTCCTGAATGAAAACAGATAATCTGCTGGCTATCCGAAATGTAACCTCATGGACGTAACTGGTGATATTTGTGGCCTCCAGAAACCTTAACATAGTTTCAAAAGCAAGATATAGACTATCACATTTTCTTTCCTTTTACTACATGCGCGATTATATTTTGGCATGTTTTAACCGTGAGACCAATCATTTTTCATTTGCGGGAAATAATGACTTAATTAGATTTTTTTCTCTGGTGTCCCGAATCGAACAATATAACATTTTGCGTTGAGATTATTTTCAGACAATTTTTCTACAATCTAATTGCTGAATCTTGAGGATTCCCCTAGATCCGGATTCCTGCTTTTAGTACTATCCCTTAGTTTTCAAAATGGCGTCAGTTGGCAAATTTGTCAAATTAGCAAACTTCAACGACCTCGTATCACACAACTAACTGACATTCCAATAAAAATGCCAGCATAACTTTTGACATCTATCCTTTATTTGTATCTGCAGTATAGTTTGAGGTCCTAGTTTGGCGTACCGACATGAGTTTTAGGAAGTTATTTTAAGGTACCTCAAAAATATTTCAAAAGAGTATCGAAGGTGGCTTTAAGAAAAAACCCATGACCGTTGTTTAGGAAGAAAAATAACTGCTTTTCTTATCACTACTGAATTTTATATAGACCAAACTATAAATTTCCAGAAACAGAAGGTTAACAGTGTATTTTTAACGAACACTAGAACGCCATGAACCGTAGTGAAATTTCGATCTAAATTAGCCTCAAAACCAACCCAAACGTTTTTATTTAATTACTCTTAAAGAAACGAATTTTAAAACAAACTAACCCAGTTTTGTTTAGTTTGGGTCAAAGGCTTATCTATAGCTAGAAAAAGTATGAGCGAATTCGAATTTTGAGCTGTGTCCGCGATTTGACGATTATGTTTGATGCTTAGGGACATTTACTCTTAACAGGCTGCACCAAAAAGGAAACAGGGAGTATCTATAAAAAGACATCAATGTAGAATCCCGGTTGATTTGGGAGTCAACCAGTCCATAACCGATCATCCAGAAAACGTAAGATCTTTTTAAACGAGGGACTTGCAGCGCCTCTGTAACTTTTCTTTGTAAATCGCTGCTCTACGTTCATGTCAAGTCAAGTAGGAATCCTGTAGCGGGAGATGATGACGCTGCATGGTGTAAGGATTACGGCACGATTTACCAACGGTTCCCAAGACTCCAGGGAACCACCAAAATTCCATCAAAAAGACCACGAAGAGCAACAAATACACTATCATAACCTTAAATTAAAACAAATACCGTGAAACAGCAAAATTGCACTTTAAGAAATCGTTGCCATGGTAGCAACGAATTTCACACTAAGTTGTCTCCAAATAAATTTTAGAAAAAAATTCCAATGTTTGGAGGCGTTTGATTACATATCACCTCCACCCCACCAATCAATGGTTTCACTATACCATGTCGCGTAGTATATTTGTCATGTTTACCTGTTGATAAAATAAACGATGAATCAAAGCAACGGAAGATCAAATCCGGAGGTCCTGGGTTCGATTTCGGCCGAGGTCAAAGATTATTTTCTTTACCTCGAGCCGTCTCCCATTTTCTTATTAGGGCTAACGCTCAGTAGGATTTTTATAGTTTTACTTTGCACTCTACCTGAGACATTACAGAGGTAATTCTCTGATTTATTGTTGGGGTACTTATCCCAAACGGCATAACATTCATTTGTTGTTAAAAATAATTTGGGACGATCAGTGGATCCCCTTTGCCCATCATTCTTATACATTTGGAAAAGCAGAAAACGCGTGTTGTAAAGTATTTATCGGGGACCTGATTTTCTTCACGAATAATTCTTTGCTTTCTCCTTAGTTACTTTAAAGGGACGCAGCCAGCTGGTGCACATGCGCATTAGATAACATTTCTTAGCTGATTTGCATATAACGCTTCATCACAAGTCTCGCGATGAAAAATCCAAACAAACCTTGTCTAGCCAAAATATTTGCCGGTCAAAATTATTATATTGTTATATTATATATTGTTAAATGTCATATTAGAACACTCATTTTCTTGATACCATGGAGAATTTACTGATAGACTTGTCCAAGGAAAGCCACACGTCAACGAATACCTCTTAAGTCGAAGAATTTCATCGTTTGATTATTTCGGTTTCCGGTCATATGGAAAATTATCTTAGCTGTTCCTACGTTTCACAGTGTTTGCATAAGAAGCAAATTGAGTTCAAATATTAGACAATATGTCAATTTTAAAACGTAGCGAATCGACTGAACTGCAGTGTAGCGAAACGACTTTGTAGCGAAACGACCGGTAAGCTTTATTTCTGCTTTCAATCATTTACTTTGCTTTTATAATTTCGTTTCTACAACTTCTCCACTATCTAAATTTAGGAACCAAACCCATGTCGTTCCAAGAACGCTTGCTCGACCCGTAGAAAACAAGGTTCTACTAGAGGTTATTCTTGTCGAGGAGATAATCGACTGTGTATCGAAGCTTGTCTTCGTCTGAGCTCCAAACCAAGCAGCTAATAATGACGCGATAAGTTCGAATCGTTTACGAACTGATTCCCTCCGCACGAACCTTTCACCAGGTCGAGGAAGCGCGATTTTCCAAATATATATCATGTTGATTTGTTATCTAATGTTTTTGATCGATTTCTCTCGTTATTTTAGTCAACGCAGGCGATTTCTTCCGCCCGGCGCTTTCACGTTTCCCACCTCTTCTTTTCATGTTCCGGTGGAGACGCGATCCATACTGTTTTTAACCAAATATGATAAAATAATATCATAGGATGAGCAAAAGCATACTCAGAAACAGGTTTTCAGTAAAAGATTCAAAATCCAATAAAACACTGGGAAGATTGAAGCGGATTTCTGGATGTATTCGACGCGTACTTTTGATTTCAGGCTGAGGAGGACGTTTTTCAAACCACAGGTCACCAAAGCGTATGTGACACAGGTTACTATGCAAGCGTGATTTGAGAGTTTGTATGGAGTTAAAATTAAATCGAAATTTAGACAACAATGTTCCCACAAAACTCACCAAAAATATAGTTAAGTCTGAAAAACCTTACCCGGTGTGTTTTGCTGTGTTTTCAATGCTTCTCAGTGCTGCTTAACGCTGTTTAGAGCGGTTTATCTCTCAGCAGCTGTTCCACGTGCATCACTGTATTATGTTAATGACAAGGTAGGAAACTAAAAGTCGAATTTGAATAAAATTTGGCCCGTCATTTTAGGAGAGCGCTTCGAAAACCTCGCTAAAATTTGCTTGAAACTTAAGCACTCGCTTAACTGTCTCTCTATATGGCAAGAAGGATGATGTGCGGTCCCTCCTGGGTAGCTTATTTACGGAGGAGTTCATTTATTGAGACGCAGGCCTTCGTTGAAAACAAAGTTCATTTCAAATCGGGTGCCATTTTTGCCGCCGACAGAGCCGTGTCGCTGGAATGTTGGAACAAACTCACGGTCAAACCTAGGCACGAGCACTAAAATGTGCCCAGCCGGGGAAATCCACGGGAAGCCTTTGGCACGTAACAAACCACCGTACACCCCCTCCCGGCTAAGTGTAGTTCTGTACCAGCCAGCCGTGCTTGGCGTGACAGCAAGAAACGTCTCTTGAGAATATAAATTGGTTATTGTGTTATTAATTTTTTTTATTATGAATTGACTTCGCAATTTTCCAACTCGTTAACTTACGAGTTGGTTTTTATTGAATAAAAGCTTACTGAAAGAAACTGAAAATTTGTCTTTGTATACACGCTCTCCAAAAAACCTTGAATTTCGCAAAGTTGTTGTTTTGCCCAGAACGGCAACATTTTTTAAAAAAACGCTCAAGGTCAATGTTTTGCCCATTAAACCTTTTGTATTTCGAAGTTCTCATTACCGGTTTATTCCTTGAGAGCAGGAGGGCAGGAAGAAAAAATAATCTTAGTCGTTTGACAAGATCTGGCGATGAGTGTTTAGTCGTTTTCGGTAGGTCACAGTCAATATAATCAAATTTTGGTACGAAGTTACATCCGCTGCAAGATGTAGTCACTTTCGTGGATGAGCAAATATGTCGAGGTAATTCGGTATAAGTTGTATATCTATTTATATTCTTTTGTCACGTTAATGCGAACCTAGCTCAATTATACCATCTTGCAGGCTAACTGATGAGCAAAATAATGTTTTACGCGTTACTGAAAAAGGCCACAACAAGGTCGGCTGGCTGGTACAGAACTGCACTTAGCCGAGAGGGGGTGTGTGTGGTTTGTTACGTGACAAAGGCTTTCCGTGGATTTCCCCGGCTGGGCACATTTTAGTACTCGTGCCTAGGTTTGACCGTGAGTTTGTTCCAACATTCCAGCGACACGGCTCTGTCGGCGGCAAAAATGGCACCCGATTTGAAATGAACTTTGTTTTCAACGAAGGCCTGCGTCTCAATAAATGAACTCCTCCGTAAATGAGCTACCCAGGAGGGACCGCACATCATCCTTCTTGCCATATGGAGAGACAGTTAAGCGAGTGCTTAAGTTTCAAGCAAATTTTAGCGAGGTTTTCGAAGCGCTCTCCTAAAATGACGGGCCAAATTTTATTCAAATTCGACTTTTAGTTTCCTACCTTGTCATTAACATAATACAGTGATGCACGTGGAACAGCTGCTGAGAGATAAACCGCTCTAAACAGCGTTAAGCAGCACTGAGAAGCATTGAAAACACAGCAAAACACACCGGGTAAGGTTTTTCAGACTTAACTATATTTTTGGTGAGTTTTGTGGGAACATTGTTGTCTAAATTTCGATTTAATTTTAACTCCATACAAACTCTCAAATCACGCTTGCATGTTAACCTGTGTCACATACGCTTTGGTGACCTGTGGTCACAAAGGTGACTGTGTCCCTTTAAGGACCTAAAAGACACAAGAATCTAAAGGCTGGTTTCCATATGATCGCTGGCGATCGCAGACGATCATCGCAAACAATCGCAGACGATCGCAAAAAGGGCTGTTTCCATATAATCGCAACGATCGCAGAGCCGACCGTGGCCATGCGTTTTGGTCAACGGAAATGTCAAATATACACGCGCGTGTAGGCTGAAAAGCAAACAACATCGCGAACGTGGAAGAGCGGAAATTTTGCCCCAAGCAAATTTTCTTCTTCTGTTCGTCATGAAGCCGGAGTCGTCGTCAGCTTCAAACCGTCGAAAACATCGGTTTTGGATTCGATAACGACCGTACGCAGTTCATATGTTGCGAAATTTGGCCTCCGCTTCCCCGGCCGATAAATTAAACTTCTGCCCGATTTTGTCCCAACAGTTGGCTTTTTTGTTCTTGTCTTTAAAATCTTTGCTGTTGCGATGGTAAACACATCCATAACGAGCAACTTCCTCTATAAATTCCTCGAAATGACAATCAAATGAGTGTTGCTACGTGGACCGTCCTACAATCGAACACACGAGCGTTGAATCGTGGGAGAGCACTCGAAAAATTACAGGATGCGTTTCGTTTGCGGATCGCAAAACTTTGGTTTCCGTAGTGACCGCACAATCGCAATTGATCGCAGGGGATCGCAGATAATCGCAGACGATCGTAGACGATTGCAGGATATAGAACATGGTACTATCTTCTGCGATCGTCTGCGATCACGATCGCAGGATCGCAGACGATTGCAGAAGTATGTTTCCATATGATCGCAGATCTTATTGCGATCTGCGATCTGCGATCCGCGATCATATGGAAACCAGCCTTAAGAAAATCGAAGAGAAATGTTCGGTTTTATTTCAAAATTAGTCTGCCGATTTTCTGAAACTCTGGCTAAAGACGGATTGGACGGAAATGGATTACAATTTGTTCAAATGCGTCAGTCTTGATTGGAAAAAAGTGAATATATATTTTTCTGTTTGAAAACATCATTTGTTGTATTTCTCTTTTGTTTCTAGGTTTGATATTAACACAGTTCTGGACCCATGACGTAAAAATCCCAGTAACGTAGCACATAAAGGAATTCCTCACCAAGTAAAACTTTTATTGCAACCACTTGTCCTTCACCAATGTCCACTCGTTCCTCTCTGGGCTTAGAAAATACTTCTTTCTTTGGTAATTCCCTCATGACTCCTTTATGAACCTTACCATAAGCACCTCGACCAAGTTCCTCCATGATGGTTACTCGCTTAGGCGTGACTTCTCTTAGGAGCAGAGGAGCGATGTTGGACTTCATTCTTAAATGAATCGAAATATATATAATTTGTATCTAACCTTAGAAAATTGTTTTGCTTTGACTGTTTGATTGAATTTCTCTTGTTTGGATTCTTGTTTAGCGCAGGGGCGGATCCAGGAATTTTTGTTGGAGGGGAGGGGGGGGGGGGGGGGGGTCCAAACTTTGATTCAGAAACACTGTTGAAAGTTTGTTTAGGCAAATTGCTTATCCCCCACCTCTCCAAGTCCCTCCCCCCTCCCCCACTAGCGGTTACACGTTATAATCAACCCCTTACGGTGTACATGGATTCTAAATACAAAATACTGAGGGTAGACTGATCCTAATGGCAATTGATCCGGCACCACTCATCGGTTTGTCGCTGTGGACTTGCAGATTTTATTGTACATGAATTCTTCTCGTAAGGGATGCAGCCTTGGAACAACCTGCTTTTGTGCTTGGCGTCAAAGGTTGTGCAGATGTCGTCATTAGGGAGCTTAAGCAATGACGACGGCAACGGCAACGAAAACGTCGATCTTTATTCATTTGTGCTACTTCGCGATTGTTTCAACTCGCCCAACTTTTATAAATATGGCGAACTATCCAGGAACCAAATTGGTAGGATTGGCATACAAGTTAAGAAAGAAAGTGAAAAATTCGCTGCCGTGCGTTCACGTTCTCCACAAAACCTTAAATGTGGTAATTTCACGTTGTTGTTTTGCAGAGGACGACAGAGAACTGTACCAAAATGTAAAATGCATGTGCAGAGCGATTGTTTGTGCTCATTAAACCTATTGTTTTGCGGTGTTGTCGTTGCCGTCGACGTCACCCTAATTAATATCAAAAAGCAGAATAGAGCACATGTTTCTGTGAACGGCGATCAGGCAATAGTACTTTGCGAGCAGAGCAGAACAGACCTCTAGAGGGTACCCCCCACCCCCCCCCCCCCCCAAAAAAAAAGTACAGTTTTGCATATACCTGGAATTTAGGTTAATAGCAAAATGAATGATTAAAAAAATAAATCAACCTATTGGATAGTGATATGTTATCTTGTCGATGCAAACATTTAAGTGTCAAACAAGTAGTAAGAAAAACCTAGGGGTCTAATGGGGGAGGGCCGGACTCCCCGGACCCTCCTCCTGGATCCGCCACCGTTACGTGATCAAACAAGACGGATTTGTCAACGAAGCACACTAAAACCCCTCAATAAGGAATTTATTCTCAATCTTTTTATCAAAACTAAGATTTCACTCAAGCCAGAATCTGCCACAGCTTTCTTTTCGCTATCAAAGTGCTGCTAAAATACTAATTATTATTCGGCCTCATAGGCTTTAAGATTCGAAGGAAAAATATTTAAAATATATTTTTTGTAAGAATGTCTAGTACTGGCTTATATAACCCGGAATTCAATGCAAATTTTATTTCTTTCATTACTCCCAGCTTGAATTAAGCTTTATATGTTAAATAATATGACAGCGTTCTAGCCTACCTTTCGTGCTTAGTATGTCTGCGTATTTCGTTCTCTTGCCTTCTTCTAAAGTAAATGATTGCCATAATTATCACAGCCACAAGAGCTACAGAAATTCCAGCAATAATTCCAGCTATCTTTGCAGTAACGTTTTTGTCTGTTAGAGTACCAATTGTAGGGTCAGTTTTGTAGGTGGTAGTAGCCCTCTTCGCTGAAAGATAAACGGCAATAAAGAACGATTAAAACCAAACAGCAGACTGGACTACATTAGACAAATGGGTAAATTATCTTGAACATGACTGTAAAGGGACGCTATTTTCTTTCTTTCTTTCTTTTTTTTTATTTACCTCCAAAATCTAGCACCAACATCATCAGCAGAAAAACTATATATTGTCTTAATTAGAACACTTTTTAACTTGGCTGAAGTTTCAACTGATAATTCAAAGTTACAAGTAGTAGTTGGATATACTAAATAAATACAAGGTCAAACCTTAGCTTGTTCACTTATAACATTTAAATGGATGATCTTGATGTGAGTGATTTTCACATTTTTTTTAACATCTCCTTTTAATTTATTACACGACGGTATAATTATAACTTCATCATAAAATAATATCACACCTGTGTTGACTTTTACAAACCAAGAGGTTGACTTTTTACTCTCGGTTTTCAGTTCAATTAACGCAGAGACTGCAATCTCATACTCCTTGTCACAAGTGAGTCGTATGACATGGAAGGTTTTTGTAACTTGGGAAATTGGTATTTGACTCCACTCAGCTTCATTTTCTTGTGAATTCTTTTCTCTGTAGTATATCCTGTACTTCGTAAAAGGGCATGCTTGGCGTCGTAGAAGACTCCATGTCAGATTAACATCGCAGCCATTTATTTCCGTTTCTTTGTTATTGATAACAGGAGGTATAGGTTCGCCTAAATAAATGTTAAAGAAAAAATCAACACACTAAGCGTCATTTTTATTCATTATTGATCATTGTTATGGGAACTAGTTGCTTTCCCTGGGCTAACCCCTGGACCCCTTCCATCAACCTCCCCCTGATAACCAATCTTGGCCAAATGCGTTTTCTTTATTTGACCATAGATCACGACCTAAATTAAACAATAGAAACTAGTTTCAAATTGCATACTCTTCATCAACTCTTCTTTTGGTCATTGCAACTGTTCTTTTTTAGAGAAGATTCCAAACAAATCCAGCGCATTCAAACTTACATAACCGATTAATTTCACCTCGTCCTTCTGACTAATGAAACGCATCAAATAAAATTCCTGCCCTCGATTTTTCGTCATTTGATCGTCATCGATAATTTATGGGATATATTTAAATAATGTCTGAAGTTGTATCCTGATGAATACTTGGGAAACTCGTGATCTTTCGATGAAAACTAACAGGCCATTTTCGAGTTGCTTTCAACCTCATTGTGAAAGCGAGGCGAAGTGCAAAGTTTTTATTATGAAAATTAGTTTTCATTCATATGCAAAAAAAAACTAATTTCCATATGAAATAGTTTTGAACTTAGCCTCGCTTTCATGATGAGGTTCCCTGCAACTCGGAAATGGTCTATTAGAAGAAGGCAGCACTGCCGAAACGTCGGTGAACATCAACCGGACTTAATAGCGTTACAATATACCAAAACCTTTTGCATCAAATGGTCTATTAGAGCTTGTTCTTCTTCCATCCTTTTCCTCACGAGGACAGGTAGTCCTCGTTATCCTAAATTACTGAATAAGAAAACGTTAACGTGTAAAAGCAAGATATAACGTACTATGCGAAAAATATGGTTCACCGGCGACGATACGTTATATCTTGCTTTTACACGTTGATTTACTTTGTTCCTTTGATATATCATGTCATTACAGTGATCCTATGTGAAAATATGGCTGATTCACTTAGTATGAATATTCCCTGCCGTCTTTGTTTCATGTTAAAAAATGTTCACTATGTTAGCATAATTTAACAAACCACCAGCACAATTCCAGTGACACAGTCCCTTTAAGCTAAAAATGTCCGGATTTCAACGGGAATCTCCTCAAAATTACCAGGAAATGGACGGCAATTGAGAAAAGAATCTTGATAGTTTTATGGGCCTTGATGAGGTTTTTATGTTGAAACGAAGTGCTTTTAAAATAGCGATTTTATGGTGCGGGTATCGAAAAAAGTAATAAGAAATTGATTGTTACCTTGAAATATATCTGCTATTTCACCCACAGACAAAGCCCTTCCAACAACATAGAGATCCATAACTGAACCAATAAATGACTGTGTTTTTAATTCCCCTATTAATCCGGTCTTGAAAAAATGCGGATTATTTCCGATAATACAGTTCGGCTGCCCATGGTCTGACGAAACAAAGAAGTATTCATTCCATCTCTCCCGCAATACTCTTTCAATGCCATTGACGAAGACTTTGATCTTGAACTGCTCACAAGTTACCACTATATGGTTCCAATCATTGACATTGAAGTTTGCTTTTGTCAGAGTGTTGTAAACAGACAGAAAGACGATGGATTCCTTCATTGCTATGTAAAATATTTTCCCACTATTTGTCCGGAATGCTATTATAGGCCCATCAACACCATTGGATTTTATCCAAAACGCAATCGTAAAATCACAATTCGTGATGTTTATGTTAGGCACAGTAGCGTAGGAGCTGTTTTGACTCAAGTAGGCGGCCTTGCTGCCAGGACACCAGCCCTCAGTAAAGTTCACAGTACCAAAATATCTATCAAAACAATAATAATAAATGATACCTGTTGTATTGAGAAGGATGTAGATCTCTTAAGCAATTGCATGTAAGCTCAATTGCCTCAAAACAAAATTAACGTAATGTTACAGCAATTTCAGAGTGTTAACAAAGGAAAGTATAGTAAAACCCTGTTATTACGGACACCGTTTGGACCAGAAAAAGTGTTTGTACTACAGAGTGTCGTTATTAAGTGGGTTAATTTTAAAGAAAATGTATGGAGCGGAAACAAGAAAACTGTCCGTTATAACGAGTGTTACTATTCAGGGGATCTCCGTAGAGCGAAGTTTCACTGTAAAAACTGTACACTGCATAATTATTTTTAGGGAAAAACAACATTCGCGAACACTAACCTACAACCATTCGCAAGTCTTTTTCTACATAATGATTCAATTTCAAAAATTTGAACTTGATCCTCAAAATTCAAACAACGGTTGTTGAAGTGAATAATTAACAATTAGATTATGAGCTCGAGATTTCTATCGCGTGATAGTTGATGAGGGCGAAGCTCGAATAAACTATTACGCATAGAAACCGAGAGCGAATAATCTATTGCGTAATTGTTTTAGTATAAATCTACTAGTCGTTCAAGACTAAACAGGTAAATTATCTATTTCCTCATCGCAGACACTTCGAAAACGGGAAGAAGAGGGCGCCATTTTGTTGGAAATCGCTACTCACTATCTATCACAGAATAGATAGCGAGTAGCGTAGCCAATCAGAGAACGGCATTCGTGATAGAACACTAGCAGATTTATACTAAGAAAGAATAGAAAAACAACAAGAGAAATAGTAAAGATAACTTATCATACGGTCTCAACTCAATTTCTCAGCTGCTTAAGGAAGTGTTTTCTGTAACGCCAGTGTCCACAGATATATGGACACCCGAACCATTGAACATTTAATTAAAAAAGAAAACACAAATTATTTGATTCTTTAATTGCTTACTTTACGTCTGGATCGGAACCATCTAAGAGCCAATGGCTGATTATTCTCTTCCCTAAAAGGAAATCATAACTGGCACATCACGTTCTGTACGTCAAGTATTCGTTTTACGAAAATAAAAGAAATAGATAAATAATATCAATCTTAGTGATAGTGATTTATAATTACCCAAAAGAAAAGTACCCAATGATTCTGTAACGGTTTTCTTTTTAAAGATGAAAGTGAATGACAAGAAAACTCAAATGGTGTTAAATTTGTCAATTTAAAAGAATGTAGTATAAAGGAGTAAGAACAAGAAGGCAAACTTAGTGTACTGAATTTGATCAAAGATGTACTACATGTCTTCGTTATGCTCCATTTCTGACTGTTTTGTGGGCTGGCCCACTTATCAGAATCGAGCTTCCTCAAATATGGATTCGCTTGAAGGATGTTTGTTGGATCATCTTCATTGACTGTGATGTAAATACAATAAAAGAACAGGATAACAATATTCTTAATGTGAAGTCTGCCACAAAGTGCCTAAAATTGAACAGATATGCCCGACGAAACCATATACGATGTAAATGTTATGAAAACCATATTTTATGACGCCAAATCATACCAAAAACATTGAAAATTGGCGTAAATTGACTTCGAATATTTCGTGGTGTTAATAGGAAGCCGCACTTCAACTGAAACACTCAGGCAACTTTCACAACCCTAGCCGAAAAGAAGTCATTTTCCTTGCTATACCACTGTAAAGTTTGTATTATAAAGATTCCATAAATGAAAAAAGAAACATATAGATTAATTTTTATAATAGGAAACCTTGAGTACCTTTACAGCCATATAGCTCCATCCTCGTTGATATGTGGTTATGCCAAGCTGTTGGTCTGAATCGGATGTAACGAGCTCTGATTGGTTTGTTCAGGTCATGAATAACTATGGTATTCTGGTCTTTGTTTCTAGCAAACTCCTAAAAGAGGCAACAAACCATAAAGAATGATTCAAGTTTCTGAAATTATCAAATATTCAGGATTTGTTATCACAATAATAAAGTGTTGTAACCTTAGTTTTCAATTTTGTAGAGTTTTTATCGTTAATTTTAATGTTGGGATGCCTGTGGCCCCATAAAGATTAGTGGCTGTTTGTCCGCACAGGACAAAGAATCGCCATGTTTGTAGTCAAACATTAACCCATAGTACGGATTTGTGGATATTTGGACCTTTCATGGAAGAAAGCTCCAACAATATGTAAGTTCTTGCCATATGAAATGTTCAGTTTAGATTTACTGGCATTTATCACTCATTGTTCCATAATATTTGCAATATTTTCTGCGAATCGCAACTCGGAAGCGAACAAGGATCAGGGGTGTAATATGTGGATCTGCCCTTGTGAATTAATTGTGATCTCGATGGTTGGATAAATAAAGCTGAGAAATTTTACGCCTACATGAAGTCTTACTTACTTCAACAACCTGGCCCTATTTTTTCAAAGTGTGGATAATTTCATCCAGCGGATAAGATTTCAGTATTGGCTGGAGTACATTTTACCCGTTGGATAGCGATTTATTCAATAGTTAGCGTTATTCGCTCCTTAAAAAATCTGGGCTTACATAATTCTAGCGTTAATTGAAGTGTATTTCTTCATAAAACTCGTTTTTACGACGAAAACGTGTATGATACCTTGTTTTCATTTTGTCCTGGTTCGCTGTAGTACTGGAAGTTAAAGCCATCGTAACTGTACTGCAGTTTGTATTTCGTCACCCACTGGCTCTTAGCGTTACTTCCTTGTGTTGCTACACGTGTTACTATAGTTTGCTGATTTCCAAAATCAACCTGGAGCCATTGACTGACATCATTTATAAGAGCTGACCACGATCCGCCATTGTTCGAAGCCGCCTTCAGTTGCAATCTGCCTTTGCTGGAAGCATGATTAGCATCTAATTGTGTAGAGGCACTGATTTGTTCGTCAGCGATAGCATTATCTTCCATGCCGAGAGCTTTCCAACATTCTGGTAATTGAAGCAAATGCTAAGAATTATAAGCCTTTAAAGAAATGCATGATAAATTCATCCGCATTCAAAAGTAAGATGCTTAGTCGTTCAATCAAATTTTCTGGTAAGAAGCATGGGAATGGTAAATTTGTTCTGCATCCTCATATTCATATCAGTAAGGGTTATCAAAAATTAAGTTGCACGTCGTGCATACCATCGAAATGTAATGAATTGCATTGCATGTTTGGAAGATTGGTACTTAAATTTTGATTTTACTTTGTCATTACTCAATAGTGTAGGGTATAGGAATGTGAGATTTAAAAAGATGGCAAGAGAGATAAGCTATTAACGTTACTTTGAATAACAGCAACTCAGTACAAACCGTTACAGCTGACTGTGCTGACATCCTCGCTCCAGGATCCCCAAAATCCGCACCTTATAGAGGCAGGACCACTGAGATGGTAACCACTTGAGCAGCTAAAGGTACAAGTTGATCCATAATCTTGATTTGATATGAGGCACCGAGGAGTATAAACATGCACACCATTCTTCAGAGTAATATTTTTACAAGCAGACACTAGTGAAGCTTTGCGAAAGAAAAGAAGAAAAACAAAATTGGTTAGAAGGATGTAGCTACTAGGTAAAACAGAATCTGTGATCTCCCCCCGGGAAAAGGCGATAACTTACGAATGTAGACTACATGTAGTGATAGTAAATAATATGACATTTTCGGAATGATTGGGTTCAAGCGGACATATGGAGGAGTCAGGAAACATGTTTCATTGAAAACACAAAGCGAAAAAAGATCTTTATCTCAAATATAGGATGACGGTTACAAAAGCTTTGTTGTAAGTCAAGCTTGTTTAATTCACCATTTTATGACTTAAACACATCCAAAAATAGAGAAAGTGCGATATCATTTGAAAAATAAATTGAACTCCAACGGTCACAAAATCGCGTTTTCGACTGAATGTTCCTAGAGCAATTAGAATAAAAAAAATGCTATTTTGCATGGCGAGCCAGAGTGCGACAATTTCGAATGAGAAAATTTTAGGTTGTTTATTTTAAGTTATTTCATATTTGTTACCTCTCTGCCAAAAGAATTTGATGCAATAACTATTAGGGATATTTATAATTAATAATTATAAATAATAATTATTAACTAAATCTATTGCTGGATGAAAATTGAATATGAGGATTACACTTTATGGAGAATCGTCAGTCTTATTATAAACCTATTTAAAGTCCCGTATAATGCATAGTGTTAAAAAAGTCGTAAAAACTACCAACCCACATACCTAGCAGGGCTAATTATTCAGGAATATTCAGTTTGGCTTAATCTTCCTACATTGTGGAACACCAAAGAATAGTCACTTATGGCTTGGATACTTGAAACTTTTATAATACACATCTAGCGCTTGACTGGATATCGAAAGGCATTAGTGGCATATACCCTGTGACTTGTAAGCTTTACTGGTGAATGATTACAAATTAACTTTAACAGATAAATACTCGGCAACTGGAAAAAACTACCTTTAGAAATGACTATAACTGTTAGTTTGAATGACCTCTCACTTACGACTGATTTCACAAATGGGGTGGAAAGAACTTCTGCAGGGCCAGTCATGCCATTTTTGTCCAGCCTTGGTTGCTACACAATCTTCTGTGCCTCCCACGTCACTGTTAGGTTGGTCACTGCCCCAGTTTGTGTAATTAGTGAGTGATCCGTCAATCCAAAGCCATCTGGAGCCGTTTGTCGGATCCCTGTGCAAAGCAATCCACGCCCAGTCTTGAATAATTGAGGAAAATGCCTCAACATTGGCTTTTGCAAGGTTTGTCCCGAATGCTGCGCAGAAGGATTTAGCAGCGTTCCATCCCATTGTCTCGGAAAAAATTTTAAAACCCGGAAGCCAACCCGTTGGGCATAGGGCTGCAAGGAAATGTAAAATAAAACAAGTAAATGCAATACACAATACAACACAATGCGAGCAATGCGACGCCACGTCATGCCATGCCATGCAATGCAATGGTGGCTTTAGATGGTCAGGAGACTACAAGAGTGAAAGATACAAAGCTAGAACATCTAGAGTCGTTTTTTAAACTAGCCAAGTTCGATATAACTCGAAAGTATACCAGCTTAATAGGACTTATAACTTTTTTGTGATAGCGTGCACGTACTTCACTTGGTGAACCTAAAGCGCTTTGCCGCCGAGTTGATCGCTTAATTTCACGAAAACATCGCTGCTTTTTTCTTTCGTGACCGAAGCCATGTTGTTACATGATCTGAAAAACTGGCATGTGCCCGGTAGAAATGGATGCCACTGGCTTTTGAGCACAGCCAGAGTGCGACAATTTCGAATGAGAAAATTTTAGGTTATTTACTTTTAGTTACTTCATATTTTTTACTTCTCTGCCAAAGAAGTTAATGCAATAATTATTAGCGATAATGATCAGCAACAATGAATAAATAAATAAATAAATACTAATTTTTAGCGAAATTGAGGATTACATTTTATGGAGAGTCGCCAGTCTTATTATCAATTTATTTAAAGTCCCGTATGATGCAAGGTGTTGAAATAGTCGTTAAAACTACTAACCCACCGCATACCTAGCAGGGTTAAATATTTAACAATTATTCCATGAGCGCGCGTTGGATATGAGATGGTAAATAGTCAACGAGACGCGTAGCGCCGAGTTGGCTATAACCAGTCTCATATCCAACAAGCGCGAATGGAATAATTGTTTATTAAATTCTCCCCGTTTGGGTATTGATGTTAAAGTTTAAAGAATTTTATTTTATGTAAAAATTTCTTTTAAATTAAAACGACCGGATGTTGAGGCAACTTCCGGCCAAAGCGCGCGAAACTTTATGATCACCTAACACGCGCAGCTCATTGAATGCAAAATCGAAAGCGAAGTAGATCGGACATAGCCGGACATCTCAAATTCAAGAAACGTTCAAGTGTACGAGTAACAACCTTTCTGAGACAAGCATTCATGTGGTTTTGAAGTTCCAGCTGATCGAGAAGCGTAATAGCTGTGCACATATAAGCAAATATTTGCTGTGTGGTGCCGAGCGAAGCAAGGGATCAAGGACGGCTTTTTTTATGCTGAACTGAATTCCTTGCAGACGTTTTAAAACACTTAAGGCAAGCCGAGTCCAAGTGTACGAGGTACAACCTCACTGAGACAAGCAGAGCTTATCGAGAAGCGTAAGAGCTGTGCACATTTGTGCAAATGTTTTGCCAAGGGGTGCCAAGCGACGGAAACGAACATTATGGCCGCCGCTCGTACGGATTCCATGGATGAACTTTTGTAACTGGAGTCCTCGTAAATGCGTAGAAACAGAAACGCAGGCATTAAGCTCTTCTTAAGAAGTTTCTTCGATCGATTTTAACCTCTTCCCGCCAGGATTTGCAAGCCATCCTGAAATTTTTGAAGGTAACCGGTTGTTATTGTCGTTGTTGTTGTTATGTGATCTAAATCGTAAAATCGTGCAATTTTTCTGATTTTAAAGGTAACTTCGGAGATACGTACCATTAAATAGTGTCACGCCGAACTTTGTGGCTTTTATTGTTGTCATTGTCTGGTATTTCTTTTCTTTTCTTTTTTTTTCTCCATTTTTCTGAAGAAACTTTCGCTTCCCGCCGAAAAAAAGGTTTTAGCTTAGCGACACCTGGGGCAATCGTTTTCATATAAAGTCAAACTACGGTATATGAGCTGATAACCGGGATTTAGTGAACCAATCAGAACGTTAGACACGCAATATCCGAGGCTGAGAATTTAATAACCAGGAATATTCAATTTCGCTTATTCGTCCTAGATTGTGGAACACCAAAGAAAAGTCACTTATTGCTTGGATACTTACCTCTAGCGCTTGACTGGAATCATTTAACAATTATTCCATGAGCGCGAGTTGGATATGAGAGGGCAAATAGCCAACGAGGTGCGAAGCGCCGAGTTGGCTATAACTAATCTCATATCCAACAAGCGCGAATGGAATAATTGTTTTATTAATTTTCCGCGTTTGGATATTGCTGTTGAAGTTTACTGAATTTTATTTTAACTAAAAATTTCTTTCAAATTAAAACGACCGGATGTTGAGGCAAGTTCCGACCAAAGCGCGCGAAACGTCTGATGACCACATGTCACGCGCAGCTCTTTGCAAACGAAGTTGAATGAAAACTGATCGAAAGCGAAGAAGATCGGACACAGTCGGACATCTCAAATTCAAGAAACGTTTAAATGTACGAGTTACAAACTTTCTAAGACAAGCATAGGCCTTATCATGGTTTTCGACGCCATTTTGACGAGTAGGCAAACAGGCCTGGAATAACAGTGTTTGTATGGAAATCCGATGTCAAATAATTTTTATAAAACATCGCTCGTGAAAAATTTATGAATTGGAAACTTTAGGCACTAGGAAAAGGATTTTAAGAAAAAAATTGTAGGGATGTAGCTGTGCCAGAAAGCGTACAGTCGTGTTTTGAACTTTCCATACATTTCCCTGTATTTTTTTCCCGCGAACTATTTTTAGTAGCAGTTCACGGCTGGTTCGCTTTACAGACAAATGTACAATAGTGAAAGATACAAAACTAGAACATGTAGAGTAGTTTTTTAAACTAGCCAAGTTCGATATAACTCGAAAGTATACCAGCTTAATAGGACATAACTTTTTTATGATAGCGCGCACGTACTTCACTTGGTGAACCTAAAGCGCTTTGCCGCCGAGTTGATCGCTTAATTTTACGAAAACATCGCTGCTTTTTTCTTTCGTGACCGAAGCCATGTTGGTACATCATCTGAAAAACTGGCATGTGTCCGGTAGAAATGGATGCCACTGGCTTTTGAGCACAGCCAGAGTGCGACAATTTCGAATGAGAAAATTTTAGGTTATTTGTTGTAAGTTATTTTATATTTGTTACTTCTCTGCCAAAGAAGTAAATGCAATAATTATTAGCGATAATGATAAGCAACAATAAATAAA